>NC_052479.1:17674553-17745763 GCF_009730915.1 Dioscorea cayenensis subsp. rotundata | reverse complement strand
AACAGGAGAAATCATCAATCAGAACTAAAGCCAGCACCAGCATAGGGTGGTTTCTATGCAAGGAGAACAGGGATCCTCTGACACCGAACAAGCACCCCTTCCTGGAAAGAGAGAGACTTCAGAGAACGTCTTGTCTGCCCCCCTGATTTCACTTCATTAGCTAGATTTGGATGTTTGCCTCTTGGATCAATGGGGGATTGCCTTTCCCCATAGAGGTACGATTTTTCATTGGATCAAGGAAGAGTACTGTGACTGGTCGTCCACCAAAGCTTTTTCTTGTTCGCCCCTACTGATACTGATAGAGAGTCAACGGGGTAGTATATCTTGAACAACCTAACCTACTTCTGCTCAGGCTTTGACGGATCAAAGGCTGGTCAATGAGCAGCATCTCCATCAAACTTTGTGAGGTTCCCCGGGATCCGGTCTATCCTTGTGAAAAAGAAGGATTGACTCCAACTTATCGTCTAAAGCCTGTGATGAGTGCTTATAAAGGCAAAGATATGGATTCTCTTTTTGAACTGCTTGAAAGCGCTCGCAAGAGGTAGATGATCCCCTTTGAGGAAGAAGGATTTTTTTTTTTTCACCGGAGAAAGCTTTCTGCTTCCCGACCATGAATCTCTCCCTGTTGATCGTGACTGGAGGGTTCAGTCAAGCAAGAATGAGGAAACTTTGACCTTGATTGAATGTGCTACACCTGACGAAAGAAGTTGGTCGTTCGGGAGCGTACTTATGTGATGTGATGAACTAGCCTTTGTCGACTTCGAAAGGTGATCCATATATCATAGGCCAGGCAATGGATGCTACTTAGTCTCCTCTTTCAACTTCTTCGTCAGAGGGAAGAGATGCCAGGAAGCTCTGTTCCTTCTCGCAGGGTGGCGTGCCTCCGTCTGAGACTCTACCCTGCCCGTTGGATGTATGGGGCCTCTTCAATTCATCTTTGAGGTTTTTTTCTATCCCCGCTTCCCTACTGAGTTCCTCCGTCTCTCTTGCATGGTGCCCCTCTGTCCCTCCCTTTCTGAGAGGTGATCCACCAATCCTTTTTCAACCTAAAGGTTGATTTCAAAGCCGGGACGGACGAAGTTTGGTCAAAATGTAGTCGTTGAAGCCTTTCTGCAACATCTTCCTGTCTATGGATTCTTTCTACGCTACAAGTCCGCTGTTAATCTTGCTTTCGACCGGAACGCCCTCTTATTGGGGATCTTCCTTGACCTGAAAGCTGGATGGAAGGTCTCTTTCTTCTCTGTGTTTCGCCCATTCGAGTGTGATTTGACAATGGCATCATAGGCACAAACCAGGCCCTCGGTCCGTCTGTGCTGCTTCGAATGATCGGGTTTCAACGGCTTCCCTAGCTGTGCTGATCTTTCTAGCAGTTCACTACGCGCCGAATGATTCTTTGCTATTTCCTCTCTCTCCTCTCGGTCTGCCTGAAAAGAGTTCCCTGTAAGAGGGACAGTCAGAACAAGATGCGGTTTCATCAGACGGGATCAAAGATGTCGAAATTCGCCGATCATAGGTCAGCGGGTCAAGCAAGGGTTGGTCGAGCTTACTTTCGTTTCCTATTTTAAAAAGGGAGATTCTACTGATATAGACTCTTATCCCCACTGTCGTCAAACTGACACTTTATCATATCGATTCCTTGAGTGGAGCTCTCAGTCTCCAGGTCGGCCAATCCCCTTTAAGTTCAGCCCTTTTCCTCTTTTCTTTGGATCATCTTCATTTGCTTAAGGATCTGTCAACGCAAACTCCCCTTTGACACATGAATCAATCCTAACCTCCGAAGAGGGATGCTTGCCCCGATAACGATGGATCCCTAAGGAAGAAAGTGAACCAATCTCTCACATTTCATGACCTGAGGAAGAGCTTCAGTCAACACTTCTCTGAGACAGGAGCATAAAAGAAGATGACTAAAGACAATAACATAAAATAAATAATAAAGAGTGAGGTGCGCGCATAGTGGCAAATAGGCGGTCATTCTATCCAGATCTCAAGCCTCATCAAGATTCTCATTCCATTACTAAAATATCAATCAATCAAAGTAAAGAGGAAAAAGACAAAGACCAATCCTAGATCTACAGTCAGAGAAGATAAAAAGGTGGGCTTTAGCTCTGACAGAAGCTCAACCCTAAGAACCCGCTAGGCTCTATCTGAGTTTTGAAAAAAAAAAGAGTGCTTCCTCACGCGGTGACTCAGAGACCACCGTCTGAAAAAGATGAGTCAAGCTCCAGGGAAGAAGACAAAGACTCAACAAAGGCGTTCTCCTCCTTTTTGTAGGTTACTATTCACATAGTCTTTTCCTTTCTGGATAGGCGGTCCCCCTGGTATTGACTGGTGGGCTTTGAAACGTGTTCTTATACTAGAAAACTAAACCAACCCTTTACTAGTCCGGGGGAAAGAAAGGATGATTCTCTGACGGATATGTCGATTTGCCTTCCTGGTAGATTAAGCGGATTCTTACATCTGTGAAGGGTCGGATATCAATAAGGCTGACACAGAGCCGCAGCACGACTAAGGGCTCCGTACTGCACACGGACTTACTCAAGAACAACAAAAAAAGACAAAAAGAAGAAATAAATGGAAAAGAAGCACACCTATGGGAGTCTCGATCAAGAATTTGATCTCCCTATTATATATATATAGTGATTATAAATTCTTATATCATTACAGACAGTGGCTATCTTCCTAAAAGTGAGAGAGAGGATAGAAAAACTCTCGCCCAAATTTCACGAAAACCGGTCTCCGGTGGTTAAGAACCTTTCTTCACTCTTGAAGCCTTCCACCACCCACTGGATTTTCTTCTTCGTAAGGGAGGAATATGTGTGTGTTGTATATAAATATTGGACTTTAGATTTCGCGTTGTAATTATTACTAGGTTTTTTATAATCCAATGTTCAGTGAGATTACTTTCTTAGTGACTGAAAAACTTGAATCAGTTGAAGGAGACGAGGCTTCTGGCTCAGCCTGAGGGCGGATCCCACTGGAGAGGAGAGTTTTGACTGCGGGAGAGGCAGGTCCGGATTTCTGTAAGAGGGAGTCTTCGGAACGCCACACTTTATGAGCTTTCCCGCTGTCTTTCTGACACTGCCCTTTACCTGAGCACTGTCTAGCAGTCGGTCAAGTAAGTATAGGGTTTCCTCTAGTGTTTACGAAGTAGTATATCTAGGACTTATGAAAACTGACAACAACTAGGCAACCACAGGAATTCTCGTAGTTAAGGGAGGACCTTTCGTGGGGGTCGTGGAAGAATTGGGTTCGATTCCCGTTATACGCGATGTGGCGAAAAAGACTGATTCAACGAGATATGCCATGCCTGCATTAAGATTTAAAACGTGTCGTCTACTTCCAGGAAATGTTTGGAACAGAGAACTTTCTCTAATACAACGCCGCATTCTCCGAAGATTGAGGAACAAGAGGAGATCTATTAAAAGAAATCTTTCTCTAAGAGAAAATCTAAACAGTAACATCAAATCACAAACTACACGAAAGTTGCCCCTTTATTATGGGGATTTACCCATAAGGGAGATGCACAGAGGAAGAGAACGAACTTCATATATCCCTTTTCTATTTAATCAAGAAACAAGATCGGACGTGATTCCGGTTCGTCTCCATTTTCGTGACACTCTTCCTCAAGCAAGGCAGCCGATAAGTCATCGAAGGGTTTGTGTGAATAATGGACTGGTAAGCATTACTCATTTGAAAGTTTCCCACGGTGATCTAATATCTTTTCAAGAAAGTGAGGCGAGAACCCGCGGTGAAGAAATAAGGAGATCTTTCTATATCGACATATCAGTTGAAAAAATCATTGGAAAATTCCTGCCGGTCAGAATGTGGAGAAGAACCAAAACAGAATGGTTCCGCCTACTCAAAACTCAGAGGGGGTGCCGCCTACTACTCAAATCCCGGTTTTTGCAAGAGTTGCGTTCTTCTATGCAAGAAGAAGACTTAGAAAGAACAAAGAAGTTTGGATCCGAAAAAGTATGCTTAGGCAGTTCCTTCGCTGAGCACAAGAGAATAAAGAGGAATTTGTTTCATTTTAAATACTTCTTATTATCGAAGAGAAGGAAGGAGAAAAACCGAAATCTTCCTACTCGAACAATAAGTCCTTTTGTTTACAAGTCTTATTTATATAGTAATTCGACCTATTGCTCCGGATCCCCGTTTACTAGGAAGATAAGAATCAAAAGGATCGAACTACCTACTCATTATTCGGAGGTGAATCATAGAACACAAAAAGCTGTGGTATCTTATGGGCCTAACATAGGTCATATCCCTCACGACATAAGATTGAAAGATCCAAACCTTCCTCTTCGGAGCGGAAACGGACGTGGCCAAAACATATAAGAAAAAATAAAGAAAGATCGGCTCGCTCATAGGGACATATCTATCCGGATAGAGGATAGTCTAGATCGATTCATAGATAGATCTCTCTCTATATAGATAGGTATCCCCTTGGATAGAGATAAAGATAGGGATCCCATTTATATAACGGAAAAAGTTCACTTTTTGACTACTACTTTATACTTATACTTTATTTTATTTACATTTGAAAATTCATTTTTTCCTTGATTCTGATTGATTGCCTTTTCTTTTTTACTACTACTATTTCTTATACTACCAGCAAGGAAACATCGTTTTTTCCATTTATACTTACTTAATTGAATTGGTCGGAGCGTAGACGAGCGAGCAGAGCCCAGGAAAGACGGAAGCCCGTCATAGAGCAGTCGACTAGAAGTAGAAGACTTCTGGCCTGAGAGAAGGCAGTCTCTCTCGGGAAACATGGAAAATCTTTCTTTTCACACGGGCAACATAGGGGAATAAACTCGAAGATCAAAGATTTATTGAGGAAGTTCTTATTTGTTATTTACTACCTTTGGGAAGAGTTTTCTACTTCTACTTTTAAATTGCATTTTTTTGTAAAGTTCTTGACAAGTCCCAAGTAGAGGAGATTCATAGGTAATTAATTAATTCTGCCTTTCAGTTCTCTTCGACGTATCGATCATGGATTCCTAAATCACATAAGCCGGGGGGGATGCGACCCATTACACAGCCCCTTGTCTGCTGCCAGTACCGACCTCTCTTACATACACGATCGGGGTACTCTCGTATTATCTCTCCCTTTCATAGAAAGGCTATCTATGTAAGGTATGACCGATCAGACATGCTTGTCCGTATTTACTTGTCCTTATTCTCATTATTAAAAAAAAATCTTATTTATTGGCGAAGAAGGTCAATGCAAGTACGTTAAAGTCTATAATCTCACCGTCGGACAATATGGATAGAGTTCGTGCGTTTGTAGCCAAGGTTGAGCCATTTCTGGCTCGCCTATTCAAACGTTACGTCCCTAGTATCGCCACTATTCCAGGGGATGACGTGGGAACCAACGTGGAAGGCGCTGCCTACTCACCCTCTCACTAACAAACTGATAGCAGTGAGGGAAACCCCAAACGAGGTTTGCATGTACAGCCATTTTTGTCTGTGCATACCTTACTGATCCTACTCAATCTTTTACACCGATGTATCGTACTCTAAAGACCATAAGAAAATACTGCTAAATCTTTCCGAAGTGAGAGAAGGAGGGAAGGCGCGCTAGCGCGCTACAACTAACACAGCCTGCTGAAAAAAACGCAAGATTAGCGCTAAGAAGCAACCCTAGTTTAAGTACTATACTAGCGTCCCTACCCCAACGTTGTTGTACTTTACTTGACTCTACCCCGCTTGCTGCTCGCCTCAGCCAGACGTGGCTTATTACGTGGTCGGCATTCCTACGTGCTCCGACTTCTTGGCCTCCCACTGGAGAGGAGATGAGGGGTCACCTTTCCTTTGGAAACTGTCGTGACGCGTAGGTTTATGGATGGATTCCGTGGTAGTCTCTGCCTCCTCCAACTCAATCAATATCAACAAGATGTCGGTTTGTTCCGGCTTGGTTGACTTTGTCAGAAAAGAGAGTAGGTTGAGGGGCTTCATTGATTAGTAAACCTACGGTGCTGGTAAGGTCGGGACCGTGGTCGTCCGTCTCCGGTTTGCCGGCCGATAAGATCACTGAGATTGACCAGCCAGCTGGGTTGGTTTTGACTATTCCTTTCTATTGAAAAAGGAGTCAGCTGTCTGCGCGAGTCACCTTCCTTCTTCTAGGCTCCGAGTCACCTTCTTCTAAGCTCTGCTGGACGACACGGCATTCTCGTTCTATAGGCCGGCCGTACTTGTGATGGTTCCCCAGGATCCAATAAACCCACTTAGGTCTACGTTGCCACGATATTATTGTTCTATGGAAGCGGGCGGGCTGCTTTTTAGAAGTTCGGCCCTTTTTCTTTTTGACTAAAAAAGGGGGGAGGGATTGACCTTTCTAACGCATATTCTGTCGTACCGGCATGGCCCCACTGATTTGTTTTCGATCGGAGCATCAAGCAGCGCAACCCGGTTCTACTTGACTAAGCTCCGTGCTCGTCCAAGGAGGGAGTTTGCTTTACCCAACTCCCCTTTTTGATAACAAGGCAGAAAGCCCCGACCCGACATTCATGAGTTTCGAATGAAGAATGAAGAGTGCCCTGCCCCTCTTTTTTTCTTCCCTAAAACCTTGGATTTTTTTAAGTTGGTAAAGACCCACCCCTTGTTTAAGTCAGAATGAGTCCCCTGGGACCCCGGGACATTGGCTTCCGCCAACAGTGAACTATTTAGGATCGCATCCCGCGCATATTCTACATTATAGCCTGCAACTGATTCAGCTTCCGCTTCTGGGAGATCAGACGGAGCTCGATTAGTTTCCGCTAGACGAGGAATAAGGAACATAACCAATACGGGGAACAAGGGAATACCGGACCATATCTGCTTTTGTGCCATGACAATCTCACTCGAATTACAGGGACCCTACACATATTAGTACAGTATACTGGGGTCCCCGGCCAGAACCACACGTGCAAGTTTCCCTGCATGTGGCTCGTCCGTGCTTTTTTCCGAGGCGCTGCCTCTGACTCCGCATGGGAGAAGGGGGCTGAACTGCAAACTTTCGTGTTCAGAGCATTGCATTGTCTGAGGGAGTAGGGTGAGTAAGCAGCGCCTACCAAGCTAAGCTTTCGTCGAAAAGGCTAGACTGCTTCCTTTTCGGCGCCCGCCCTTTATTTAGATGTTGGGGCAAGGCAAGCCCAAGGAAAGTATAGGTTGGCTCCCAGCTCCATCTCGGCCGGCATCCTGCTCTCGAGAGGGTGTGGTCCTTGAGCGAACTACTCATGTGCTGTGTTGTCCCAACCCAAGGGCATTTGGTGAGGAGCTAGGGTCCGGTGGTTGACAAGACACTGATCGGAGGCGACTGGACTAGAGTGCTTTCATCAAATGATGCATGTGGTCTGAGCCATTCCCATCCCAAGTGGTGGCCCGATTCGGCCTGGCCTGGTCGGGAAGAGAATATGCGCACCGAGAATAGATATCTATGTTAGCTAGCGGGGGCGGGCTTTCCTCTGGTAGTCCCGCTGCGGCCTCTGACAGTCCGTCCTGTCTCATCTTTCTTTGGCTATACTTGTAGCCAGCCATGTTAGCTCCACATTCAAGCCCTTTTTTTTTCTATTTCTGACTAAAAAGGCACTCATCAGTAAGCTCGGCCCCCTTTCCTATTCCGCTTTGCTTGGCGCCTATTAAGAGAATAGGTCCCGGTTCAAGCCCAGCGGCCCGCCTTTCTTTCATCATCTATACCAGCTGTCACGCACGACCCCATAGGAACGATTTCAGCGCCCTAAGAAGCAGAACGCGCCATCACCTACAGCCCTTTCCTCTGCCGGGGACTTCCACGAAATGAAAACGGGCGGCATCGTCGTATGCTCGACATTAGTTGCCCTGGTGTATATCCCGGAGTACTCCTATGGCCGATCTGTCACCCATACATTCTGGGCTTGGCCCCGTCCCGTGTGGAGAATGCCCCCTTACGGCACGGCTTAGTCAGTTATTATCGCAGTTTAGAGTGGATTCGGACCGCCACTTCTCTGAAAGCATGGTTCTCTCCTCCCTCCTTGGAGCTCGTCCATTCGTTGGGTGATCCCTTGCTCTCACGTTCGAGTGTTTGCTCGTCGTTTAGGCTGGTGAGTGACATTTCTGCTCATTGCAGTCACCTCCGGGGTTCTTCGCACCTGGGTAGTACCAGGACCCTTGTGCCCCGGACTGCACTGCCCGCCCTATGACCCAAAACTAAAATGAGCCTTGCGACGAGACGCGGACATTCCTCATGCTGCGGTTCCCTCCGGTCCGTTCCCGGGTTGGGTTAGGGGAACATCCGAGCGATTTCCTTCGCGGATCCAAACGTGCTCACAAGGCGCACAATAAGAATAAGACCAATAGAGACTTCATAAGAGACCATTTGAGCTGCAGATCGTAATGCTCCTAGAAAGGCATATTTCGAATATAGAGGACTTCAAGTTCCCAACAATCCACGGGAATATCATACCCCACTATGAACCGTACGAGCACGTCCTCTGTCACCTCCCACCGCGCTTACGGCTCTATACCCCAACCCAACTTGCTCTGGCCCCGGGTCCTCCCACATCTCTTCCTCGGTAAGCAGACCATGGAAGTAGGGGGTATCCGCTTGGGACTGATAGAAAGCAGCATATCTCTTTTTTCCCTCCTGACCGAACCCGCCTCAAAAATCCAAATAGTTGGTTGAAGTCCGGTCGCGTCGGAGACATCTTTTTCTCTGAGGAGGAGGCTTCGTCGTCCGGCTCCTCATAAATGATGTTAGGATCGGCCGGCTCATCCTCGGAATCCGAAAAGAAAACAGAGACAGAACAAAAAGAAAATATATAATAAGACTGAATAGGATGTCGAAGACAGGATCATTCACATCAATTTCAGCAGGCAGGAAGGGCGCGGAAGCTACCGTTTAACGAATGCAATGCAAGCAAGGTAGCTTGCTTACTCTCTGTCTAGCGTGCGTTGGCGGCAAGGAAGGAGGCATTGGAAAGACTAGACCATACACATTAGTACAAGAGGCATTCGGGAAGCGACTAGTCGCTTCTGGCGAAGCTTAACGAAGGCCGACGACTACATAGAGACAACTACCACGATAGCGAAACCTATAGAGGAAGAAGCAGTCGCTTGACGGACGAAGCCGATCCGATACGATAGGCGGGCGAAGGGAGCGAGACCAAGCCGAGCCAGACGTGGAGTGGCGAAGGGGGCCTACTATAGGTATACGTGATTAGTAACCGGTGAAAGACATCGAACGAAAAAAAAAAAGTGAACTATTTCACAGTGTGATTGATCAGACAAGTACCAAGGGCTTTCGGTAGCCTTCTTTCATTTCCGAATTTTCTTGCGAAAAGTCCTTGCATTAGTATGAGTTCGTTGACCGCGTAAGGGCGATCCATCTTGATGACGAATTCCACGATAACGAGAAATAGAAATTAATCGTTCGATGTCTGCTCGTTCTCCCCTCTTCAATTCCCAATGAACAACATGATCTTGACCTATCATTTTGTTCAATTTGGTCGATCTGATACTTAGTTAACTCATTCATCTTGATGTTCCCACTGATACCTAATCGATAACGAACCTGAATGGCTTTTTTTAGGTCCAATTCCATCCATTTTTTTGTTGAGGCAATTCTTACTTGTTCATCGGGAACTGATTTAGCTCCTGAGATATATGACATTCTTTATCCTTCTCCTTTTCCTGGTCTTCTCGGCTGGAATCAAAAATGGGTGTCTCCCTCTATTCCCTGTAGAGGAACTTTTACTATAGCCATGGATGCTTCTCTCAGCGAGTGAACTAGGTTTTTTTTTTTCTTTCTTGAGCTTCTATTTCTTCAGTTAAGGGAGATTCGGGAAAAGATGGAATAGGAAGACGTGTTTCCAGAACGAACAAGATACGGGTTGAGAAGGGGGAGTTAGCAAAGTTGGACAAGATTGGAATGGGCATAGGAACATGTATTGATGTACCAGATCGGCTAATGCTCCCAGGTTGATGCGATGTATTCCACCAGTTGACTGGAGACTTTATTATTGGTATATCGATCGGTCCAGCACGGATTGAAATAGGAGCCAGTTCGACAGGAAGCTTTTGAAAACGCAGTGCACCCAGGTAAATAAGGAACAAGATGAATACAGAAGTTAACCGAGCATCCCACACCCGAAAGGTACCCCACATAGGCCTTCCCCGAAACCCCCCAGTCACTAAGGTAAACAAAGTAGAAAAAGCACCAATTTCTGTACCGGTTCCGGAAGAGCGAAGAAAAAGGGGATGTTTTGTTAATGGGAACAAGAAACTGTTTATAGCCGTAGCGATATAAACAAGAATACTCATCCGAGCCGCAGGAACATGTACATACGGAATACGAGAATTTCCACCTTGTTGAAAATCTGGTGGTGCTACCCGAAGACTTGAATGAATAGCCATCGCTGTTAAGAACAACCGAGATCCAAAAAGAATTTTCGCGTAGCTTCTTGTCTTTGACATAAAGAAAGAAGGTTGTAATAACGAAACGGACATGTGAGAATTTTGTCCTTGCCTTGCTAGTGGAACAAGAAAGACATGGATGTATATTCCATACGCAATCAAAGGATTTCGCATGCTCAAAGAGATTAGATTAATTATAGTAATTCCCTTGCTTAGTTTTCGCTCCGCTCGTGCGTGGCACTCCTTGCTTGCGGAGCGGCATACCGGAAAAAAAGGATTTTCTTTCTATTCTATTCTATATGGGCCCGTCACCGGACTACGAAAAAGGAGTCGAAGCCTTTCTCTCTCGTCAGTTTTGCTTACTTAGCCTTCTCCCCTCTGACTATCTATTTATGTGATATTCCAATCTTCCAACATATATATGTTAGGGGGATTTTTCTTCCAATCCTCTATCATTTGTTGATAGATAGGGCTTCTCGCCCCTGACGAGAGAGGTCGTCGTAGGATATTGTGGAGAGAGCGGAACATTAAAATGGACTATAGACCTCTATGAACTACCTTTTTATGTTATGGTTTCCGCCTATACACGTTATCAAGTTCTGCTCAAGATTTGAATTTTAAATAGACTTATTTATTTATTTATTTATTCCTACGAAATGCTATTGATCCCATGAGGACCCGCCCCCGTAACGTAAAAAGAATGCAACAATGAAATTGCTTATCATTCGACTTCCACACTGGAATGCGAGCCAGCTGGCGAAGAAGTCAGACCAAGCCCCGAAAGACATAAGCTCAGGCATTCCATTCTTATCTCCGCGGGTTCAGTTCCTCATTATCCCAAACATATCCATTGGTCGGTCCTCAACATGGTTTAGTAGACCGACCCGTCCTACTAAGTATAAGTAAGGGAACATCCGGCACATCAAGCTAAGATGACTCTTAAGGAGGTTGTTCTCGGAACTTCATTATTTGAGTGAAAGGGGAAAGAGGAATTTTTTGTTCGAAAGGGGGAACCAGTCTTTCTTTATCCCTGTGTCGGTGGAAGAGAACAATTGCTTGAAGTGAAGTAAAGCCTTAGCCTTAAAGTAAAGAGAGAATTCCGGTAAGCTTTCCTGGCAGCCTTTGAATGATTTTTCTTAATGCAAAAAAGACTAGAATAAGTAAGGTGGAGCAGCACTAGTTCCGACCGAGAAGCAGATTCCAGCTTAGTATCAGCAGCATAGGTAGTGACACCAGTACCAGTTATGGAGGAAGCAGTCCAGCCAGGCCGAGAACGAAGTAGTTGATAAAAGAAGATCTTCTTTCTGGAGCCCACCAAGCCAGTCCAGTAAGCAAGCACAAGTAGCAGTTCTATCAGGAAAAAGGAGGCTAAATGTCTTCTTCATGAAAAAGCTTACTTATCCCATTCTATTCACTGCACTCGAGGATTTCTATAGCGATCAAGGCGCGTATGTACATGTTGCTGAATTAGGATAGGAGGACGAGGACGAGGTCGTGGCAATGGGCAGTCTGGTTGCCCAAGGAAGCAAGGCCAGAGGAAGGACTTTCGTTACCCTATTGACAAGACAGAGTCTTATTTTGATATCTTGTTGAAGATGAATAGGATTAAGTTGCCTCCCTCCGACTACATTCAGCCTGGTGATGATAAGTTAGATAGGTTTTGTAGATATTGCCGCAAGCAACAAGCAATAAGGGTCATGGTACGAGGTACTGTTTTGACCTTCAGGACGTTGCAAGCCTTTCGAGATAATACATTGGTTTTTGAAGACGAGTACGAGTCATCCCCCACCAGACAAAAATTGAGACCAACCCTCTCCAAAATCATTCTGCCACTGTCAACATGGTGTCGCACTTGGGAGGTGATGATGTGATTCCTTATGTATCTGTGTCTGTGTCGCTTGACAAGTCTACCTCTGGATCCGTTGATCCATCTCTTTCTGTTTGTTCTTCTAGGTCGGCTGACCCTGGTCTTGTTCGAGTTTATTCCCCGCTCGCCTTTTTTTCGATATGGTTGTGCCCACTTCCTTTCATTACTTCTATGTGTTTGCCTTGCTGAGTGAGACTGACGTAGTGCGAACTTGAGCAGTGCTCGCTCGTGCTTCTTCTAACCGGGGAGCACGTCGCTAGTCCAAGGCAGGCTTCCTCCCGAAGCTCTCATTTTTCCAATGTGGGTTTGCCAGCTTCAAGCTCCACCCTTACATATATATATGAGTTTTTTTGCCCTTCCTCGCTCCGCCGAGCATACGTATTCCCTCACACCCCTCGAGGATGAAAAAGACTTGGTTTTCAATCTCGTCCTGCCCTACCTACCCATTTAAAAGCGATTCATAAAGCCCCGAGGGGTTTGATCATCCAGCATACATGATGGTAGACTGTGTCCGTTCAGGCATCACGTATCAAGGCATCGCAATCCAACAACATCTCAGAACAAGGTCTCAGCCAAGTCGATAGCTCGTGGACTCGAGTCTGAGGGAGAGGGATCGTCGATCAGTGAGAGGCGAGATTGGCTATTGGAAGGATCGGTTCCATTTAGATTAGTTCAACAGATTAGAAAGGTGTGGTCAGGGTGAGAGGCTTTCCGGTGGAGAAGAAGGGGGCTCCTATCCGAGCTGGAAGGAAGAACTGAAAGATGGGGCTTGAACCACGACCAGTCATTGAAGCCCTAATCTATTTATTTTTTTTAAATTTATATATATATATTGGAAGAATGAGGTCAAAACAGAAAGCGAGCAGGAAGCCGAGAAGTCAGGCTAATAGACCGGATTGAGTCGATCAACAAAAACAAAAACAAGCAGAATCGACATGAACCTGAACGTTGAAAATGATTGCACAAAGCCTGATGGGGTGGTTTGCTCCAAAAAAATAGTCCACCCATCCTCAAACTGGTCTTCCAAACAAGATGATAGAAAAATAATAAACGGATGATTCTGAGATTCCAACAACATGAAAAAAAGACTAAGATGCGGAATAGAGATTGTGACAACTAAACAAGTACTAGTGGGAAGATTTACAATCTATCGTTCGTGCTATCGGACTTATGAAGAACTGTGCGCTATCCATTCATTGTCCACTCAATCTTTCCATTGATGCTTTTCACATGCTGATTCACCTCTTTCTTAACCTCTATCCTGAACCGAAAGCAAAGATGAAGAGCATATTATGGAAAAAGCCCACGGGTAATAAGGTCCCTATTGATCCATCATTCACAGCTATCTATTTCTTCCCGGAGCAGCCGGATCAGGGTTTGACTGACCTCTCGACCCTCGGAAGTCGGGCGGGGCCCCCTTAGGTAGGGTTACCTAGTTTGCTTAGCCGCATTGATTGCTTGGAAAGAAAAAGGAGAGAAAGGCTTTTGAGTTGAGCTAATGCTCTATGTAACACTTAACCTAAGGAAAGTAGGCGCAAACCACATGGGAGATATCCATTCTTTCTATTTGATCGTCCGGTCCGGATAAAGCCTGCCTGGAGTAATCGTTCGATCTCGTCGATCATCTGCTGAGACATAAGCATATGAAGCGGTTCTTTGATAACCGAGAGATAGGATTTCTACGACAAAGAGCCAAAGACTACCGTAACATCAGTAGTTTATCTATGAACCTCCCTCTCACCAACCCGGAACTTCAGGAGTTTACGTAGGTGCCTGAGCTCTATCTTCCACACGCGTTCTGACTTTAACTTACCGGACCGTCTCCTTACGTAGACACTTGTAAGCTTAACTTCTCAGTTCCGTTTGAACTGTACTCGCTAACGGAAAAGCAGTAGTTTTCTATAAGTCGATTCCAACACCTTTTTTTCGTCTAATGAAAAAAGGAGTGGAGTTTCTGGGACCAAGCATGCCAAGATGCATTCGAAAGCATAAAAGAATACCTGACTAAGCCGCCGGTATTAGCCGCCCCTGTACCAGGACGACCATTTATATGTGACATCTGCGCTCTCGACTACTCACTGGGGGCACTCCTGGCCCAAAAAGATGACGAAGGAAAAAAGAGGACCCTGTATGTATTACTTAAGTTGGATGATGGTCGGAGCAGAAGACCGATATCCTCTTGTTGAGAAGGAATGCCTCTTATTAATGGGAGCAATACTAAAGTTGCAACATTACTTGACTTGATGAGCCTTATTCCGCCCTAAGAAGTATTTCTTAGGCTCTTTGAATGCACAGCTACCTAAGTGGTCCATTCTCTTATTGCAATTCATAGGAGTGCAGATTAGTAGTGCAATGAGTTCTAGTTGAGGCATTCTAGCATTCGTGAGACAAAGAATTGGTTGAATTTCATCTAATCATTCACTTGGGAATCTCTTCGGCCCCAAGGGAAAAATGGGATCAAAGAACTGCTGCTTCTTCACGCTTGGGTTGGGCTCTTCGAATGGTCAATAATGTCGAATAGCAGCTGTGGTAACTGATGATTGATGCAGGCTTGTCATAGATAAGAGAGTAGATCATAAAGGTTTCTTAGTCATTAACAGAATAGGGGTATCTCTAATCGATTTGACTGGTAACACTCATCACTACCTACCCTTGACTTGGTTGTAACTGGGTTAGCATTCTTAGGCACGAGAACAAAATAGACGACAGTAGCTCTCTTCCTTACCCATTCACAGACTCATGGTTTCAAAGCGATGGAAATAAGACAGAGAGGGTGTGGAGTGAGCCTAGAGTAGAGACAGACTCTCTCCGAGACGTGTAAGTTATTCTGAAATATTAAGTATATGATGCCGCCGAAAAGAGGACCTAGATATTGACCACCACTACTTGAGGTATGGCCAGCTTCAAAACGGATGCATAATAGCAACGGCTTGAGCGCTTTTTGCTCAAAATGATTCTTGCTTTGATGCCGTAGTTTGCTCGTTCAATTCCAGTTCTAGTTATCCAATGGCAACTCTTTCCATCTATCATATGGCTCTCCTCCATTGAGAACACCAATTCATGAGTAGGACTCTATAAAGTATCTGATGTGATTAGGCGGGGACAGGATTCGAACCTGTAGTCTTTAGCTCATGAGCCTGATGAGTCGACCAATTCCTCTTCCCCGCTTCTTCCCCGATCTTTCTTTTCCCTTTCCCATCGGGGTTCCCGGCTTTGCTTGGCCGGGATAGAACCATCGCTTAGGTTGCTAGCCTAGGGCGCGGAGGTTGAGCCTACTCTTCCCTCTCCCACCCTTCCTCGCATGAGCAAAGCCGCTCTCTTGAGGCCGCCTGGAAAAAAAAGGCAAGTAAGAGTATCTCGCCAAAGCAACTAAGTAAACGATCACCCCACCCCAATGTTGTTGGACTTTACTTGAGTCTACCCTGCTTGCTGCTATAGGTTGGCAGCCTTATTTAGTCTTTGAGACCTGGAGAAGTAGGGGGCGGCTCAGAGGTAGCGAGACTGACCGCAATTGCAGGAATCGGTTCTACTCTCTTTCATTTCTTTTTTGGAAAGTGAAATTCATTTAGTACGAGATCGCTTCACACCTCACGGTGCTTACACCTCTCGCCCTATCAAGTTCTATTCAAAAACCTCGTCACGAGAACTCAGATAGAGAAGGATTTCCGGCAGCCTAGAGTTCTTCCTGCTCAAACTAATAATTTAAAAATACAAATTCGGACCACAGCGTAGCAACCACTCACTCCATCTTTTATTTCACTATCTTTTCCCACTCAACTCAACTCCTCCTTTTCGTTATAGCCAACCCTCTATCTCAAGCTCTTTCTACGAGCCCTCCACCAAACAATGGCACAACATCACTTCCAGCCTTCACTAATGCGGTTGAGGAGTCTTGGCTTCAAAAGCTCAGAGTAGGGAAGAGGGCTTTTGAGCAGCATCTAATCGTCAATAGCTAGCTATTGGAAATGGGCACAAGCATAGGTACCGTAGCAAGCACCTTTTTTTGTTTAGAAAGAAGGGCATTGGGAACAAACATTGGAAATGGTGTGGGAAGGACCGCCCGTTGAGGGAGGGACATCCCATCTCAAGCACCAATGGTGATTAGTACAAAGCATGATGTTTCTTCGGGCCCCAAACCTTTATAGTTGATTCAGATGTGGATCGACCACCTTAATTAATTTGATGAAAGTAGTGAATGATGCTTGGAATACATACGCATGTAAGGGGAAAAGCCTATCTATATTTAATGTGCAAAACCTCAGAGCTACTAGGAAAAATTAAAGCCTAGGATGGTACTCCAATGAGTTCGAGCCAGGTGTTTTGCAGAACGCAAGGAATAGTCTGAATAGAATTCCGTGAAAAGGATTCTATGGGATCCTTTTAATTAATAAGAAGTTGCATGAGGGTATAGAAGATTGCCAGATAGGGAGTATGTTCAGGTTCTCAAAGCTAATTTTCAAAGAAAGAAATAAAAATTGGGCCGGGACTCTAGGATCTCTAGCCATTATGTCGTCAGAAGGCATCCAAGATTGAAGACCATTTAGATCAATTAGATCTAGTTTTGCCATGTCGTGCTCGAGTCAATAAGGCTAACGCTCGTTTAAGACTCCACTCATTAAGCACTCGTCCTTCTTCGAAGGAGCCAGTCGTAACGTTCCTAACCGGAATCTAGAAACCTTTACTCGTTACCTTCTCCATTCACGTGCAAAGCTTAATTGACTTTTGAAAGCCATTATTTATGATCTTTCTTTTAGTCATATCAGAATTGACTGAGAAATTCTAGCCCATTCACTACGGGTACATTAACTTCACTAAAAGATGCCCGAATATCGGTTTTCAGTGGAGTAAGGCGAGTGCTTCCCTGTCCTAAAGCACTGAATCCCTGCACAGCAAAAACAAAAGGTTTGTGTTCTCCATGGCAGGGGATCGCTTTTCGTCATCTGTTTGTGGTACTTCTTGTGGTGCGGACTGCTATTCTTGCTGTTGGCGTGGTGGCTAACGTGTGGGAAAACCTCTCTAATAAACGCCTAAATGTATGTATTTTATACGTATTAATCTTGTATTACTTTGTGTATATTTTAATGAATTGATGCCCGCTTTAAATGTAATTTGGTTATTTCGATGTTGCGGATCTTAAAAAGAGCCGAACGAAGCTAAAAAATGCAAATTGGATGAATTCGACACCAAAAAGCGACATTTTTGGAGTTCCAAGACTGCTGTGTCATCGTAGCGGGGGTCACTATTCATGCTCGCGGGTATTCTGTCAGAGCTTCACGGGCTCCATGCGCCCGCATGGGTGCCCGTGAGGATTGCTGGAATGTCACAACCCTCGGTAATGTAGCATAAACACTGTAGCTGAGTACTGTAGCACCGACGCATTTTCTTGCCGAAACGCCAGTGAGCTTCACGGGCTCCATGCACCCGCGTGGAGCCCGTATGGACCTGACGGGATATAAAAGGAGACTGATTTTGTAGGGCAAAGGGGAGAGCTTTTGGAAGGGCAGTTTTCTGGGCCTCTTAGGGCCACGCCCCCACTCTTCTCGCCGGTGATCTACTATGCAAGACTTCACCAAGAGGGAGTCAAGCTTTGGAGGAGAAGATTGGGAGAAGATCCTAGGCATCCAAGGCATCATTTGAGGGGAAATCTCTTCAAATCTTCAAGACCTTCACCATCCAAGGGGATCTAAAGCTAGAGGGAGTAGTTCTTACTTCTTTTCTTGTTTATTTGTTCCTTGGACTTGTATGAGTGGTCCTCTATCATGAGGCACTAACTTATTTATGATTTGGATATGATGAACTCTAGGGTTGATTGTTTGTAATTTGGATGATCATCTTTATTGATGCTTTGTTAGATGTTGTATTTCTTTTATGGAATCTTGTAGTTTGTGGTTCAAGCCTTGTGTACTTTGATGTGTTGATTTGCATGAGAACTCGTATTTCAACTTCTAGGTTGTACTTGGTTGCGTGACCATCGCCTCTTGTACTAGACACACTTGGCTTGAAGGGATCCATGTACGAGATACACCGTGACCATCGGGTATTTTGTACCCTCCGAGAATTAGGGGTTGGACCCTAGTTTGAGTATCGACCTTGATTAGAGATTTCCTGAGTGTAATGCAATCATCACGAGGATTTGGGGCTGAGCGATCTCGACCCAATACTTGTATGGGATTAGGGTTCAATTGCCGTGACCATCGGGTTTAGCTAATTATGGAATCTCTTGGCCCAACTACCATCTCAGCATTTCATCCTAAATTCAGGGATCTAATGACAACCCTAGGGGGATTCGTTGTCCAAATCACTCCCTTCAATCGTTTGATTCTCCCTTGAGTTCATATTGTGTGTAGTAGTACCTCGGATTTCATTGTAGTTAATTTTTCTCTTTTTATAATTACTATTCATCTTTCGGAGTGTTAGGCTAGGAAATAGACGAAAGGGAAGTAATAGTAGCTCCCTTGGGCCGGGGAATATGACCCTCTCGTGCTTGCACGAGAGGTATTACTTGACGACTCCGTGCACTTGCGGATTTCGCATCATGTTTTTGGCGCCGTTGCCGGGGACTCAAGGAATACTAGGAAAACTTGTAGTCTATTGCTCTAGTCATTTATCTTTGTTGTTGTAAATATCTATCTTTGTAAATATTTATTTTTGTTTCTTTTTAACTTTTCTTTTGATAGCTTACTATTGTTAGTTTTATTCTTTTTATTACACGTGGCCATGGACTTCAAGAAAAATTATTAGCGGACAAAATGTATGTGCTTTTAAAATGAGATGGAAGAATTAGCGCCATGAGAGCACACGAAGCGATCCGGCCATGGATTTTTCAAGAAAGATTATTGGCCGCTAAAATGTACGCACTTGACAAGCAAATGGAAGAATTGGATGCCAAGAGAGCAAGCCATAGCAATCAGTACACTGATGTTTATAATCCATATTGGAAAGGACACCCGCACTTTTCGGCACATGATCATACTCAACAATGGGAGTACCCTCACCGTGGATTGCTGCAAGAACCCTCCTTTCCGTAACTGTGGCATTATCATCCTCCAATTGTTCATACTAAGCAACTTAATGAATGGGGATTCAATACGTAAGATGTGTTTTGCAAGATTCATGTTGCAAACCGATGTCGAATTTAAAGCCATTGATATCGCAACTTTTAATGCCCGACCATCTTTTCAAAGTATGGTGAATAGGATTGCTGAGTCTTCTAACATATTGACCAAGTTACCACGAACTATAGATGCCCCTATCTGAAAAATGGTACAATGAATGAAGAGAAAAAACAGTGAAATTGAGGTGGAAACCGATATTGAGGTGTTGGAGGTTGAAGAAGCAAGTGATGTAGCATTAATACCTTTTGAGCAAATGGTAGAAGTTCCACCTCAATGGGAAATTGAAGAAGAAAAAGGGGAAGGTTGGCATCATGGCTAAGGAAACATTTGAGGAAGTAGAAGAAACTCCATCGACCACATTTGAAGATGCTACTTGCCTCAACATTGATTTTTCCATCCATCCATCAATTTTAGTCAAGTGCAAAAACAAAATTATGGGAATTGTATTCGAAGATATGGGTACTAAGCTAAGTCATCATTGAACCCACCATTGCTGGCTTGGACAATTCCTCAACCAAAGATTTTTCCTTGGCGGCCGAAGCAAACTTTGTGGGCCATTGAAGCTCATCACAACAGGGTTGAGAGAAAAATTATGGATAGGATGTTTATGCCTCCAATTAACCCACCTATGCAAAGCTTGACAAGTTCTCAACCAAACTTGTTCCCTTGGAGGCCCAAACAACACTTATTGGTAGTTCAAGGCAATTTGACATTGGTCGAGGAAGAAAATTTGGGTAGGAGGTTGAAACCGTCCAAGGACCCACCCATACCAACTTTGAATAATTCTCGACCGAACCTCTTTCCATGGAGGCCCAAGCAACTTTGTGGTTTGCTACTCAAAGGAATTCTTACCGGGGACCACGTAGAAGAAGTGGGGAGGATGCTTAAGCCATCTAAGGAGCCCCCAAGTTTAAATTGCACAACTCCCGGCCCAAGCTTTTTCCATGGAGACCAAAAGGTAACTCGTGCTTGGCTTTCAACTTGACACCATCCCGGAAGGTACGTTTCATTTTTTTCGATAGTTCTTATGCCAATTCTAGCCGGGATGAACATACCGTCTTCAAGCCTCCCTAAGGTAAGAAAGAGGTACGTCGAGCTAATGACGTAAAACAAGCACTTCTTGGGAGGCAACCCAAGTTTCAAATTATTCATGTTTCATTTTTCATATTTTACATGTTTGTTGAGTTTATTCATAAAGCTTGTGTTTGTGTTGTGTTTGTATTTTTGTTTGTTTGAATGATCCATGCTTGTCTTATATTTGTGAATCTTATCTAGTGCTTTGACGTTGTTTGGTTGTGTTTCAATGCATATTTTGGTGTTATAGATGTTGTAAATTAGTTTTGTTCTATGTTGCATGGGAGCCCATGCCAAAATTTTGTTTTTCCAGGTCCATACGGGCTGTATACGGCCCGTACGGACCATTTTTATGCTCCCCAGGGGCCTTAAGGATGCCATGCACCCGTGAGGCAGCCCGTGAGGCTTACTGCCTCAATGGCTAGAAAAGGACAGAAAACCTCACGGGCTCCATGCGCCCGTATGGAGCCCGTATGGCTTGCGGGCTGGAATTTCCAGCCTTAAGTAGCCACCTTTCTCTCCCTTGTTCTCACTCGTTTTTCATCCATTCTCTTTCATTCTTTCACCATTTTTCTTCATTTTTCTTCCTCTTCACTCCTCCCCTACCTCTTCCAACTTAGATCTTGTGAATTAATTGCAGTTTTACTATCTATCTCACCAATCTTCATCGATTCAAGCTTTGAAGCCCTAGTTTTTGTTTCGAGCAACCTTGCCTCTTCTTCTTGATTGTGCATGCTTATCTTACTTTGAACCATGAGGAATGTTGTATGGTTGTTTGATCCTTGATTTATTTAAATTTTTATCCATTGTTTGTAAATTTTTGGGCTTCAAAAACAGGGGGAATTCTTTCAAAATTTCAGTCCGTGCTACAGATAACTTTTTGAATGTTGCTTATATTGAATTTGTTTGACACTTGTAGCATCTTTGATAACCCCTAGAAACACTTGCTCTAGAGAGATTTAGACATCATGATATTGATTGAACAAAGAACTTGCATGGAATTTTTGTTTTTCATAGTTTTTAGAGTGTTTGTTTGTGTGTGCTCCCTACATATTCATTGGTGAGATGAACTATGTTTCTTTTGACATTTACAGGACTCAAGATATGAGCTTCATTCTCACCACCCCTCAAGAATTGAACCTACCCCTTGTTCATGCATGTATTGCACAATCTTCATCAACAAAATGGGGCAGTCTCTTTACCCTTCCCTTTCATGCTTGATTTAATTATTACGAATTCTACACCATGTTCTGCTGATTAATGTACATTGAGGGCAATGTATGATTCTAGGTGTGGGGATGGGTTATTTGTATGCTTACTTCACCAGTGGCATGACTATGATTTATTGTTAAGAACCTCCTCGGCTTGAATGAATGATAGTAATGAGTTGTACTTTGTTATTTGTGCTATAAGGAAGTCATGTTTTTCTCTCTAGGGCTTTCTTGAACTTTGACACAGAACTTCTACCTTGTTTGCCCTAGCTAACCCACTGTTTTGACTTAAAGTGTTGGAGTGGTAAATTCATCACTCAATGGTCTTTTTAAGAGCTTTTTTTGTTCTTTTGTTCATTTTGCTTTTATATTATAAAAATTGAAAAAAATGAAAAATGAGTCTATGTCGAGTATTCCTCTCGCTAATTTTACATGAATGCGTCTATGTAGATCTGTAATCAAGTAGGTTGGGTGGCTCTTGTGCACGATCAACATGTGCATCCTTCTGAAAGATTATAAGATATTTTGTACAGTCTACTTTAGGCGGACTCGATGAAAATGAAAAATGAAAAAGGAAAAATGCTTATTCTCTTGGACTCTATCATGCATTCACTTAGAAGCTAGAGTATGGATCTGTAGACCAAAGGACTTTTGACTTGCCATTGAGGGTGTCTTTAACATTTTCACACCGGTAATCATTGGATGTGGAATGAATAGGAAGAGCGAGGGAAGAAGTATATACACACACTCATGAGGAAAGCACTCTTGAGGACTCATGACTATCTTTACTAAGTTGGTTATTGTGCAACTCATTTTTCTTGATTTCATTTCATCACGTGCTTGTGGGGTTCTTCACTATTTGAGCTTGAGGTCGTACATTTAGCCGTTTATCTTCTTGCCCCTATTCTTTCATGTGTGTTTGCTTGAGGACAAGCAAAGCGCTTAGGTGTGAGGGATGTTTGATAAACGCCTAAATGTACTACTGACAGCTATCATGTAGCAAGAACAACGTAGTAAAAGCATCATGTGAGGTAGCTATGTAGCACCGATGAATTTTCTTGCCAAAACGCCAGTGAGCTTCATGGGCTCCATGCGCCCGCATGGAGCCCGTATGGACCTGACGGGATATAAAAGGAGACTGATTTTGTACGGCAAAGGGGAGAGCTTTTGGAGGGGCAGTTTTCTCTTAGGTCTCTTAGGCCGCCGCCCCACTCTTCCCGCTGGCGATCTACTATGCAAGACTTCACAAAGAGGGAGTCAAGCTTTGGAGGAGAAGATTGGGAGAAGATCCTAGGCGTCCAAGGCATCATTTGAGGGAGATCTCTTCAAATCTTCAAGACCTTCACCATCCAAGGGGATCTAAAGCTAGAGGGAGTAGTTCTTACTTCTTTTTCGTGTTTATTTGTTCCTTGGACTTGTATGAGTGGTCCTCTATCATGAGGCACTAACTTATTTGTGATTTGGATATGATGAACTCTAGGGTTGATTGTTTGTAATTTGGATGATCATCTTTATTGATGCTTTGTTAGATGTTGTATTTCTTTTTATGGAATCTTGTAGTTTGTGGTTCAAGCCTTGTGTACTTTGATGTGTTGATTTGCATGAGAACTCTGTATTTCAACTTCTAGGTTGTACATGGTTGCGTGACCATCGCCCTTGTACTAGACGCACTTGGCTTGTAAGGGATCCATGTACAGATACACCGTGACCATCGGGTATTTTGTACGCCTCCAGCAATTAGGGTTGGACCTAGTTTGAGTATCGACCACGATTAGAGATTTCCCGAGTGTAATGCAATCATACGAGGATTTGGGCACAAGCGATTCTGACCCAATACTTGTATGGGATTATGGTTCAATTGCCGTGACCATCGGGTTGAGCTAATTATGGAATCTCTTGGCCCAACTACCATCTCGCATTTCATCCTAAATTTAAGATCTAATGACAACCCTAGGGGGATTCGTTGTCCAAATCACTCCCTTCACTGTTTGATTCTCCCTTGAGTTCATATTGTGTGTAGTAGTACCCCGGATTTCATTGTAGTTAATTCTTTCTTTTTTTATAATTACTATTCATCTTTCGGAGTGTAGGAAATAGACGAAAGGGAAGTAATAGTAGCTCCTTGGGCCCAGGGAATATGACCCTCTCTTGCTTGCACGAGAGGTATTACTTGACGACTCCGTGCACTTGCGGATTTCGCATCACTCTCCTCCTGTGATAATCCTCCCCCAGCAAGAAAACTCCAATCCCAGTTAGCACTCCTAGAATGTTATCCATTTCCTTTAACCACTAGCCTTGTCTATAGCTTATCGGGTGCACAACAAGGGGGTGCTTCTTTTTTGTCTTTCTTGGTTGCACCTGTCAACTAAACGACACTGACGAATAGGCTGAGTTATACCACCAAGGAAGGAAGACAGAACCTAGCAAGAAGAATATGAGACATCGATCGGCCAAGCTACAAAAAAACCTATAAACACCCAAACCATCATTCCTTCTTTTCCAAGTTATGATGAAAGACCTGTAGCTTCCAATTTGCAATGGAGTTGTAATACAATTGTTCGAATTTCCATCAAAGGATGAGTCGAAAGTTAAAGTAGCAGCTATAATGGTTGAAAATAGGGAGCTAACCAACGACCCCCTAATCAAGCTTTGTTCCATAAATCAAACAAATGATTCATTCCGACAACTTCGAACCATCTCAACCCTTATCACAGATCAACCGACGATTGATCGGGGGGGTGGTTGGGAAGGGGTGATTTGCGGAGATAGGAATCGTTGAGAGATAGATTCTACTCTTTGGTCAGGACGAATGAGTGGCTGTGAAGCATGCTCTGGAAGAGGTCAAATTGAGCCTTCCCCGAGTTAGTCCATTCAAAAAGGGGAGAACCCGTAGTCTAGACTGCATCTCGCCAGTTTGAAGACCATCCCATTTCAAAAAAAAATACAAGTAGGTATATAACCTTTCTTTCGGAAATCGAATCCCGTTTTGTCTTTTTTGCATCAATTTTCACGAATTTCAACTTTTTTTCATTTTTTCCGACCATTATATTTTTTAAAAGCGCATTGTTTTGATGCAAAAAGAACCTCTCCAATCGGGAAGGCATGAGATATTTACCTAAACCAGTAGGGTCCTTGAGTAGATCCCACGTTAGCCCCAAGACGTTGGTTTCTAACTAGAAAAGTCAATGCTTGAGCATGAGAAGCATCCGCCCGGTGGGCCCATCAAACTCAGCGGTATGATTTAACCAGATGAAACAACAAGCGATGAAACCGAAGACAGATAAAGCACCTAAACTATAAGACAAGTAAGCCTCTCCGGACCATACAAAATGCACGGCGAGCCCATGCAAAGGGTTTGGTTAAGATATGCCAAATTCCGCCAAGTATACAAATGGAACCTAACCATACATGCCCTCCAATTAGATATTCTAAATCGTCCACACTAACAATCCAACCTTCTCCCCCAAAAGGGGATTTTAGTAAATAACCAAATATAACGCTTGGGCAAAATGTTAAGTTGAGAATTTCTGAAAAATATCTTCCGTCCTGTCGATCAATCGCTTCCCTGACTCAACCTTTGGGATGGGGTTGTTAATAGATCCTCTAAGCTAAGGTGACCGAACCTTTGTAGATCGGCAAGCACCAGTGGTTGTTTCAGGCTCACCAAGACAAAGACGAGTGTGGAACAAGCAAAGAGTGGAAGAATAAATTAAAGAGAATTAGAACTTGAGCTCTTTTCTGCTCTCAAATGCAAGCAACTCGAACTAAATCTCCAATGCGGTGGATAAAAAGACAAGTAGTCTGTCTTCGGTCAGCACGCGCATCCTTGCTTGAGCCCACAACTTCAGTTTGAGCATGGCTTGGTAGATGAAAGACTTTGAAAATGCATGCTACTGCAACAGTAGGTAGAGGCATAAAGAAGGGCAAAACACCCTCCCTAATTACGACTCCCAGTTGACTTCGAGTTTCCCCAGTCCATCTGCTGATTGGATGCTTTTCTGAATGCTTTCCCTTTACATGTGTATTTCTCCTCGAATGAGGAACCACCAAAGGAGGATCCTCCCAATGGGTTTTTGGTGGCAAAGTGCTCATAAAAATCATAGAAGCAATGCTGCAGAAAAAAAGAAGATTTGTTGCCATGTACCTCCATAGGAACCAACAATAGAAACACGTGACATATTTGCAGAAATAGAGATTTTAGGCGCAATAGAAAGGAATGCTGTCACCGGGGTGGGTGAACCCTCATAGATATCAGGTGCCCACATATATGGAGTCAAAAGAGATGGAGTCCGAGGCGAGGGAGAGGGGGATTTTCTTCGGGGCTCGAGAGATTGAATAGATAGGGCCCCACAAGTCGTTAATTCGCCGCTGGGGAATTCACACAAAAGGGAACGAGGAATTCTCAACGAAAAAAGTGCTCTCTGAACCGAACGTGAAAGTTGTTTTCCATCAGACGGCTGTTCACGTAACTCCACTCTCGGCTTGGATTATATATCCAAAAGGGTCCGCTCTTGGCCATTCCACACGCTGTCTAGCAGAGGCGTGGTTATCTGAAGTGGATTCTCTCTTTTGTAGTAGATGCCGAACCTGCTGCTCAGTGGGCGGGCGCAGTAGCTACATGGACCCCTTCCCTTATGTTGTTGCCAGCGCTTTCCCGGGTCGAGCCGGAATTCTTTCTTGCATCATAGGGCAGGCAAAGCCCGAAGGAAGGCTGCTATCCCCTCGGCCTTCTTCGTTTTCAATGAAAAAGAAATCGACATCTCGATCTCCGAAAGCCTTTTCCTTACCCCGCCGCATCTCCCTCCCTTCGTAGAGCCTTTCCTTTAGTGGTGGTTTGGGAAGCATTCCCTTATCTGAACGTCGGCAGGCATTCAGGAATTCCCCTTTTGGGGTTGTTTTGGTTTGAACATAGGCTCAAACATGATTGATTGGAAGGGTCCTAGCTACGCCATGCGTTCAATACAAAAAAACCTCTGGGAAGCTGCAGGGATGACAAAAAGAGGGCGCTTTCCTGTGTTGCACTGAAAAAAGGAAGAAACCTTCAGGAAGACGCTCTGAATTAAGTAAGGTTTCTTCCTCCCGCGCCCGCCGCGTTAGAGGGGAAGATTAGCAAAGCGGGAAAAGACAGAGGGAGGGGGAGCAGCATCTTATTCTCTTCGCGAGAACTTCAGGATCGGAGAAGCATTCGGAACGGGCGACGCCTTCATTTCGTTGGCAGAAACAGAAAGGATCCAATCCATTCGGGGAACCAAAGCACTCTTTTTACTTGATTCATAGATAGACAAGAGATAGATGAACTCTTTTTCTGTCTATCTATTATTTGATCATCTCCCGATTTTCTTCTTTTATATATGCTTATGCTCTTTCTCTCTAAATTTGGAGTTTCAATGAAGAGAGAAAGAGAAGAGCAGATGGATCCTATCCCCTATATCGAAGACTCATTCCTCTCTAAGATCTTCGTCAAATACCGGACTTTGCCTTTGTTAGATTTTTTTCTATTTTTTTTTTATAGGAATTCCTCATATCCAAGGCAGCTTCCCACAACCCACCCATACGACTATGGGGGGGCTGTTCGCCTTTGGAATCGACAGTAGTAGGGGCTTAATAGCTACTTTCTTTCATTCTAAAGGAAACCGAATAACCTTTAGTCAGTCAATAGGAGCCCTACTTCCTTCAGTAGTTCTTAGTAAGCGGGCGGAGCGCACCTTTGGTACTTCAGTAGGGCAAGCAGTTTGATAGTGACTTCTTTCTTAGGGTAGGGCGACGAAAGGCTACTTCAATGACGGAAACGTCATAGGGTCGCCTTTGGAAGCTCAAGCGTGAAAGCAGGGGGAAAAAGCTCAAACTTGCTCGAAACAGCCCTTGACCCTAACCCTCGGAAGCGAAGACGCAAAGCGTCATTTAATTTAAAAGGAAGGGACTGAATCCATCCATAAACCCGGAAACGAAAGGAAGCCTCTCGTTCCCTTTCGTCAAGTGGGTAAGGTAGGCGAACCACTTTATTTGCCTTAGACTGACGGAACAAAGCTAAGAAGTAGGCTGAATGGAAAAAGGAAAGGGACAAGGGCGGTCGTCGCTTGGCGCGAAGGCTGCTGGTTCGGGGGTAGGGTACGGTACTAAAGGTCCTCGGACTTCCAGGCGGTTTTTCTTTTGGGCAGCTGTTACCGTTGGATCTCGCCAATACAGCCTCCTATGGTTTTCGTTACCGAGATATCTTTTTTTTTTTTCCCAGGGATTTTGTGGGTAATCAGCTCCCATGCTGCAAACAGTCAAATCTGAACCTTGTCGCTCTTCTTTCTTTCCTCGTGGGCAGGAAGCACACCAGCAGCGTGCCTTGCGTGATTCTACTGTGTTTTTTGCACTTGACTGGGTGGACAGTTGACCGGAAGATAACTTCGATTCGCCCGGCCAGCAGGCGGGCGGCGTGCTTATCTTGTGTGACAACACTACAGAGCGAGTAGCTCTTCTAGTCGGGCAGCTGTGTGACAACACTACAGAGAAAGCGGCGCTTTTGTGTAACATGCTATGGTCTCAACGCCCTTACGAGGTAGTGATGAGTTTCACGCGCTCTAAGCCCGGCCTGCGCGCAGTTAGGGAGGATTGGCCGCAATCTGAGCGGTACCACCCATCCTACCCTACTACCTATAGGGGGCCGTCCGTCCTACAGCCGCCCGAAGAGGAACTGCAGTGATCTTGAATAGGGATCCTACAGCGATAGAAAGAATCCCCATCAAAATACTACTAGATCGAGCAACAGTGATTTCGTATCCGGTCAAAATCTTGGCTAATTGATCGAAGTGGGTAGCTCCAGTAGACCCATAGATCATGGCACAAATAGGATCCCAAAAGCGATGATTCACTTGTCCCCTTGTCCGTAGGTGATCACGGGGGGACGACATCCTCCTATACTATCATAGTTAGCAGTAAAAAACAACCGCTTCAGGAAAAAAAGGACTGTCTTTGACCATAAAAAAAAAGGAATTCGCTTAACTTAGGCCTTTGGAACAAAGGTTATTCTTTTCATGCTGAAGATGACCCGTGGTGTGTGTGTGTCGTATTCTCTCATCCCTTTCTCCCTGTACCGTCTGTGACTAGCCTTAGGCTTTCTCAACCAGCTCAAAAATGAATGTTTAGTCTTTCCCTTCAAATCAAAACACAGCTTTAAAAGAAATTTCTTTTTCTTGAATCGAATTCGCCAAGTCCGAACGGTTTCTCAAGATAGCGAGTGTGATGATTTTCTCGCTAAGTAGCTACATCTTTCTCATCAATGTTTTCTTTAGCTAGCTTCAAATTTGTTACATAAAGGGTTACCAAAGTCTCCGCCAAGTAAAAGGCAAAAGTTTTGAATTCTCGACCAAGGTGAAGGTCGGCAGAAGACTCAACCACGGCCGGTCCGGCCGATGACCAGACTACGGCAGTGGATGGTTTGAGAATAATGAGCTCATAGAGCGAAGGCAGGTTGGGTTCCGTTCGCTAGCATATTCCTGGACCAGCTAAACTACTTCTCCCTATGTCAGAGCTTTAGCGGATGCTAGGGAAGGATCTTTCTTCGAGATTAGACTCTCAGGCTATCTTTCCATGGCTGATCATGGATGACCGGAGATTCCCCAAGCCTTGGTCACTTCTGTAGGTCTATTCTTATTCTCGATGGGATGATGACCGGCTGTACAGGTTAACAAAGTTAATGATCGAATGTTGTAATGGACGGGAGGAGAATTGTGCTTGTGAATATGGGCAGTAGCTCTGGTCCCCTCGAACCCTATACCAATACACCACGCACCCGGGACAGAAAAAACAGGTCTTCTAAGAGACTGGGAGGTCCAAGTTGTTGGTTCATTAAACAAAGGGAGTGAATGGGAGACCTTCTTGTTCATTGCTATTGGAGTTGTTCGGAGTCCGATCGAAGAATGAAAGATACAGACTGGGAAGGAAAGCTTATACCGTTTGAGACGCATGCCGCACGATCATACAACTACTCTAATAGGGGCCAAGGGAGGCGGGAGGAGAAGGAGAGTAAGAAAAAGAAAAAGTGAATGGAGGTCCGATTTCACATCTCCTCTGCCGGGGCTGCATTCTTTTTTTCTATTTTTTTGGTTGATCCCCACTATCAGCGAATAGAATGATGGGTCAAATCCGCCGGACATCAGGACTTGAACCCGTCCCGCCAAGGAGAGATAGACCTGCTGCACTTGCTATTGTTAGTTGGGAAGAATGAATGTGGACATCAAGCAAGACTAAAGGCCGGGCATCAGGCTTTAAGAAAGATTTGGGCTGGAAGGCTAAGAAAATGGGTGAGTAAAAAGCCCAAGGTCTTGCAGTCAGATTCTTGATTGGCTGGAACATCACATGTGTTGGGAATTTTGGGGTTGCAGTCCTGTTTAGAAGGAGGGACACAGGCTTCACCTGGGTAACAGTCAATATTTATGGCCCTCATGCCAGTGATTTGAGAAGATAATTTTGGAGAGAAGTTCAGCAGTTAGGTTAACAATGGAGCATTCCTTGGATTATAGGAGGGGACTTCAATGTGACTCTTTAAGGGGACGATAGGCTTGGAGAAACAGGTAATTTGAGGGCTCAACGTGACTTCGTCGATGCCATCAATCAGCTAGAACTTAGAAAAATCCTTTTCTTTAGCTGGGAGGAGGTTTACATGGTCCAACGGGCAGTATACTCCTGCCTTCGCCATGCTCGATTGGTTTTGAGTTTCGCCAGAGTGGGAGGAAGATTTCCCATTGACTAGAGCTCTTGCTTTGCCATACTTATCCTCTCTCTGACCATGTCCCAGTGGGGTTGATTGTTGAGGAGAAGATTAAGAGGAAGATGCTCTTCAGGTTTGAAGCTCTCTGATTGGAAGAAGATAGATTTGCAGATATGGTAAAGAGCTGGTGGGAATCCTTCAGAGTAGGAGTCTCAATTGGGAACAAACTAGAGCAACTCAGTTACCTTCTAATGGGCTCGAACATGGAAAAGGTAGGGGACATTAATAAGTGCTTGTACGATATGAATGCAAAGCGTTCATTCCTTATGTTGAGCATTACTTTTCTCAAGTTTTTACATTAATATGTGTGTTTTTATGTTACTTTAATGCAGGAAGGATTGTGAGGCTGAGTATGAAGGAAATAGGCCAATGTGGATCATAATGCACCTATTTTTGGAGGAGATCTTGCTAAGGTTCAAACACGAAGACATAGGGACAGGTGTGAGATGCTAGAGTGTGTGCCAACCTCCTCGCATTCGAGTGAGCACATCCATTTGGAGGGGCACAAAGGCAGTCACACTCGAGCATTCCGACTTATGTATATAAATACAAGAGCTCCACCAACATGTATATCATTGAAGAAGCAAGTGATTCACGACGTGAACGTGTGCCCGTTTGCGTTACCCCGATGAAAATATGAAATTGGAAAGTTATTCAGGTCGAAGAATGTAGTGAGCAACCGTAGCAAATCTTGGGCGAGCCTGTCATTCACAGTCGAGAAATCGGAGAAAGCGAGAGAATCCACACGGGCATGTGGAAATTATCCACGCCCGTGGGAATTGCCCGATTCAGACTCTATTTAAAAGCCGATTCATCCCCGATTTTGGTATTTTTTCTCCATCTTTTCCCCAACTTGAGAGAGGGGTTTTCGGCTAGGGTTTTGAGGGGTATTGGCTAGGGGTTTTGGAGAGGTTCTACTGGCTCCGATATCAGCGCGTCATTTGGAAGAAGGTTATTGGGAGAGCTTTCAGTCGGCATCAATCCGGCGAGGTGTATCCTAGGCCGGACAAAGGATCCCTTGCGACGAGTAGAGGACTCTCCACAAGACCATAAAATTAACCATTGAGGGGATTTCTTTATGGATTCATTGCTTTTACATTCGATTTCTTTGATTGTACTTAGCTCCATGGAGAGCTAAACCCCTAGTGGGTACTTGGGTGATTGTGAACCCTAGGATGTATTCGTTTCTTTGAACTTCTTTATTATGCTTTCAATAAATTGATGTTTATTGTGAGCTCCAACCTTAAATGCTTGATTGTATGAACATTTCCCCTAGAGTGACACTAGGGTTGAGAGTTCTTGTTGGTAACCTTGTGAGTGAGTGACACACCATGAGCGTTAGACAAAGCTAGGTTGGAGAGGGTTGAGAGGGTGAGTCGAGAGGTACAGGAGCGTCCCCTTTCCCCTCCGACGTGATAGATTCTACCTCCGTTCCTCGAGTTCTTTGCGGCCGTAATAGAGTGAATGGTCCAAGGGATGAATCTCCATTGGGCTTAGTTGCGCGTGCAACGGAGTGAAGCGTTGAGGGGATCTTAGTGTCTAGGGCTTAATTGTGGTTAGGGACCTTCCGCCTGGACCAAAAGGTTAGGTCTATAATTAGGAAGAGATTTATCACCTGGAATCCCTAGAGCTCATTGCAACTTTATTTGAGTGCGATGTTGAGAAATTATTTAATCTCTCCTCCGGGATGTGAATAGAGTTAGGCATAGTTGACCATAGATTTGGGACTATGTATGTAAGGATTTCCACGACTCACCATTGCATTGATTAGGAAGCATAATAGAGAGTTCTTTCACTTGAAGCGATTATCCTAGGTAAAGCATCATCCGAGTACCCCATCTTTATCAATTGCCTTACCTCATCCTTACTGTTTCTCTCTTACTTGTTGCTTTTAATTGTTGAGAATTGAATCATTGTCACACTTATCATTGTTGATATTCCACATAGCTAAGAATCGAATTAAGTGTCTTTACTCCCTACTCCCTGCGGATTCGATACCCGCTCACCCGGGATTATTACTTTGACAAACCTTTGCACTTGCGGGATATAAGCAAGGTGATCATGTCAGACATTTTGGATAGGAAGAAAGAATTATCGGCAGAGATTAATCATTTCAACATCCTTAGCGAGTCACGTCCTTTGTCAAACAGTGAGAGATCTCTCGTGGAGGAGGCTAGCTCTAAACTTCAATGCAAGGGGTTTTGAAGTAAGAAGAAGTCCTTTGGGCTCAGAGAGCAAAGGACAAGGGCTTCACTCAATCACCGCGGAAGCCTCTCCATATCGTTCTGGACCCCTAACTTCAATCACCAACCCACGGGTCTTCAATCGCCTACTTGCCTTTTCACCCACTAGTAGCTATACTCATCGAATAGAATGAATGTGTTCCTCGGACCCCATCTCGGGGTAAAGACGGATCGGCCCCTCAAGCCAAGGAGTAGATCAATGCTCGCCCATATATATACCCAAAATATATCGTGTAGACAAGAAAGAGAATTTTGCTAAGACTACGAGACCTACTAAAAAGAAGGTAGAATATTCTACATATTAAATTTGTAATAATCATATGTATCTAACATATGAGTGAGAAAGTGCTTCCCTCGGAGAAAATGATTTCATGGGATTTTACGCTATGAATCTTTCGAGTGGATAGGCGGACTTGATAGCATTAGTATGTCATCCGTGTATAACGCGATCCACGCTTGAATTGTTGCGCCGAGATGGTCTCCAGTCTTCTCCGCGCCCGCGTTAACTCGCTAGGAAATTTCATTTTTACCCGGATGCATAGTGTCAAAAAGAATGGGAAGGGGCCCGTCTTTGCATTCGAAAACTCCATCTCGAGAATGACTCGGAAGTCATCCAGGTGAACCACCTGAAAGTTGGTAGGTTTATATCTAGCTCTATAATAATATCCACTTTTTACATTTAAATGCATCCAAAAGCAACTCGCTTTCGTTATGATCCCTCTAGAAGAGTGGGATTCTACCCAGTCTGTCTTCTTACTTTGTTCCCTATTTCTACTTGCCGAATCTTGAGGCAATGAAATTGTTTATGCCGAGCTATAATAGAAGACCAGCGAAAGTCACTCTTTCTTTTGTTACAGCTAATATGAGTATCCCTGCTGGAGTGGTTTTAGACTAAAAAGCCGACTACATTTTATCACCCCAACACTGAAAACTGCTCATAATCGCCCGGAATCCTCAATCAAATGCTATGGAAGGCCTCCAGTCTATATCTCTATCTTAAAAAGTCCCCACTTTGGATATGTGTAGAAGTGTTGTAGAGTGGCAAATTTCATTTCCAAATCATCCATTCACTTCTAACAGGCCTCCAAATATGGGGAAAGTGCCATCATGTAGGACAGTTAGTCCTCCGAAAGTGATACAGTGCTTCCAAATAAATAAAGTCCAATTGGCTAAAAAAAAAATCCTGTCTTTCTCCTATGATTGAACCTCTGTCATCCTCTTCAAAAAAATCTACCTTAGGTTCTTCCTCTTGGTAGTTCGATCATCCCTTTACCGGTGTTGGTGACCCGTCATCAAACAAGATTCTTCATAGAATTTTCCTTGCTTTCTCACCACCTTTAGTTAGCGCTCTTCTCATTTGTTCTTCAATTTAGCGTTCATCTTCATCCTTCCCCCTGTTGGAGTCTTGCGGGCAATCTGGCATAATAATGGACCTGTGAGCTTTTCCCCTTCTTACACACGGGCCGCTGTGGTAGAAGGCGTAGAGTTCTCTTTTGAAAGACGTTTTTAGGGTTGTCTTCTCTTCTTCTTCTACGCAACACAAACAAGTGTAGGGTACCCTAGATATTATAATCACTTGAATGAAAAAAAAAATGACAAGCACAAAGAAGACATTCTAGACTAAGCTATGCTAACCTACTCTTTGCTTTTAAAAACTAGATGAAAATATGAATGTGATGTAAATATCATATGATGGTTTCATTTGAATCCCTTTAGCTTTAGATTGAATATGCTAATTTGTTTATATGAAAACATTAGTCTAAGTGAAGTGGGTATGTAAGGGAGTGATCTTTTGGCATGATTGAGTGACAATAAAAAAGAAGATTTGAGGAAGGGAAAAGCGGCAGTGAGGAGAAAGTCGGGGAATAAGAAGAAGCGCTAAAAGGTCGCTAGAAAGCAAAGCAACTCTATCTATATAAGATAAGGGAGAGAGGAAAGAGAGATGTCCCTAAGCTTTTCCGGCTCACTAGTAGGTGATGAAGGGATTTAAAAAAAGGGTCATTTCCATCTTTCGATGCATTCATTCGGATGCATTCTTCCTTCATAACCTTTTCAACCTACAAAATTTTCCTCTTCACGGTAATGAATTGAGCGGCAGAGGAGGTCCGATTCTATAGTGATTTTCAGTCTACTTTTTGGAACTTCGATTCCTGGGGACAAAAGAAAGTGATTACTGCAGTGTTGAATTAAAATTACCTATTTCTTTTGATTTTATTGGTCTCATAGGCATCTCTCTTGAGCGCTGTGCAAGCTTGGATGGTGTAAGCATCGGCATAAGGTCTTGGATTAGTTTGTCTTGGTATAGGTCTCCGAGTGGTGACTTGTCCCCTTGATGTTTTGTCATTGGATTAGTATAGATCCCAATATTAGTAGCTTCGGTGACATTGGCGGCTTAATGCCTTGCTTGCACGCTACGGTGTGCTCTTGCTTGCTGAGTTCTTTTTAGCGTCACTCTATTCGAAATGCTTGCATACCGCTCTTTCATTCGCTCCTTCAATAGTAGATCTCGTCATTATCTTCCTTCCTTCCAAGCCCACCGCCCTTGTTTCAAAGCTAGCTTTTAAGTTCTAGGGGACTGAGTCGAAGAAAAAAATCCTCGGAGGTCAACCTTTGTGATTTCGCATTATCGGGTCTTATGGTAGCCATACCAACAAGGTCTCGTGAAGATCCGGATCCAGTAAGACTCACGATACATGGCTCAATTAACACTAACTACTGAAAAGGAATTCACTCCAAAGGAAAGACACTCTGCGAGGGGACGATCCAGGGTCGAGATGTGGTGTCAAATCACTTGATGAGGGATCACTATGCCACCTGTCCTTATACTCGGGCATACTCCGTTGCTAAGCTCATAGTAGGTCGAGGAGGGCACGGGACCTTCCTTTCATGGAAATAGGCTTGCCCGACCTTGTTCTTCATTATCGCTTCTTCTTTCTCTTTTAGATTTGGAATCAATCTCTCTAGACCCAGCTTGAAGATCTAATCTAGTCTATTAAATTCTTTCTATCTAATAAGGATAAACCCGATGGAGCGAGGTTTCTATGCACTGTGACTCGAGCGCTCGCTAAATGTGCTAGATGCTCCTATATCGCACTTCCTTCGATAATATAACATTTTCTTGTTTTTCGAACAGCAAGAGATCGAAAGCACGAGTTCGACCTCGATATAGTTAGTTCTGAGATGGGTAGGTAATTGAATAGTACATTCCTACTCACTTTCTTTCCATTGGCAACTCGGAGGCGGAGGAAGAGGGTAGAAGGTGACCTAGAATAGGGGCTGATCCGGTAGCCGAGCATCCTTTTTATGCTCGATGTTTGGTAGGAGCTGAGCATATGCTAGAATCACAGCATAGCGAAGCGGTGGAGGGGTAGGGAGGGAGCCGCTAGGGATGTTTGATTATAGAGTTTCGCATATGGGCCTTTCTACATATAGTTTAGTTTACGCTATTCTCTTAACGCTTTTCTAAAGCTATTTCTGTAGCTATGTCCTTCTTCCTTCCCCACCCGAACAAACCCACCTTGCTCAAAGATTGAAGTTTCCCAGTATTGATTTCTTTGCATTCTCAGAACCAACACTAGACACTTAACACCAACCCTAAGCGAGATGAACAGTTTGGTTTGCTATGAGACCCACCACCCTTGATAGAGAAGAAAACCGAGTAGGGAAGAAATTCTCCGGGACAAGAGTTCCTCCAACCTTTCTTTCAAGTAGACTAGGCCGGATGATAAGTGCTTATGCGATATGAATCGCGAAGCATTCTTTCCTTATTTTAAGCATTACCTCTCTTGGGTTTTTACACTAATATGTGTGTTTTTATGTTACTTTTATGCAAGTAGGGTTGTGAGGCCGATTATGAAGGAAAGAAGCCAATGTGGATCATAATGCACCGATTTTGGAAGAAATCTTGCTACGGTTCAAACGCGAAGACATAGGTCATGTGTGAGATGCTAGAGTGTGTGCCAACCTCCTCGTATTTGTGTTAGCGCAACCATTTCGAGGGGTACAAGGGCAGTCATACTCAAGCATTCTGACTTATGCATATAGAACAAGATCTCCACCAACTTTTCCATCAATTAAGAAGCAAAGCGATCCACCAGTGAACACGTGCCCGTTTTCATTACCTCGATGAAAGTATGGATTGGGGAAGTATTTAAAGTGGATCATCTGTGAGGAGCACTGTAGTAACACTATGGCAAAAGTATTGCGATAGCACTGTTCACTGACAGGCCGAGGAAAGCTGAGAACAAAAGAATCCACATGGGCGTGTGGAAAATCCATAGAGGGCGTGTAGAAAATCCATAGGGGCGTCCCACGGGGTGTGTGGATCCCCGATTCAGCAGCTATTTAAAAGCGATTCAAACCTCCCATTTCGAGTTCTTTTCTCAATCTTTTTTTCCCAACTTGAGAGAGGGTTTTGGCTAGGGTTTTGAGATGTATTATCTAGGGTTTTGAAGAGGTTCTACGGATCTGACATCGTTATCTCTTTGGAAGAAGGTTGGTAAGGGAGCTTCCGTCGAGGCATATCCTATACCAAACAAGGGGATCTTTGGACGACGAGTCGAGGACTTTCCACAAGACCATCAACACGACTATCGACGGGTTTTCTATGGATTCATTGCTTTTACATTCTAATTCTTTGATTGTACTTAGCTCCATGGAGAGCTAAAGCCCTAGTGGGTACTTGGGTATTTGTGAACCCTAGGATGTATTCATTTCTTTGAACCTCTTTATTATGCTTTCAATTAATTGATGTTTATTTTGAGTTCCAACCTTGAATGCTTGATTGTGTGAATACTCCCCTAGAGTCACACTAGGGTTGAGAGTTCTTGTTGGTAACCTTGTGAGTGAGTGACACACCACGAGTGTTAGACATAGCTAGGTTGGAGAAGGTTGAGAGGGTGAGTCGAGAGGTACCGGATCGTCCCTTTTCCCCTCTGATATGTTAGATTCTACCTCCATTCCTCGAGTTCTTTGTGACCACAATAGAGTGAATGGTCTAAGAGATGACCTTCAGCGGGGCTTAGTTGCGGGTGCAACGGAGTGAAGCCTTGAGTGATCTTAGTATCTTGGACTTAATTGTGGTTAGGGACCTTCCACCTGGACCAAAGGGTTAGGTCTACAATTAGGAAGAGATTTATCCCTTGGAATCCCTAGAACTTATTGCAATTCTATGCAAGTGCGAGGTTGAGAGGGTTATTCAATCTCTCCTCCGGGGACATGTATAGAATTAGGCATAGATGACCTTAGATTTAGGACTATGTAATTAAGGTTTCCATGACTCACTTGTATTGATTAGGAAGCATAATAGAGGGTTTTTGCACTTGAAATGATTATCCTAGGTAAAGCAATATCCGGGTACCCCATCTTTATCGATTGCCTTACCTTCTCCTTTACTTGTGCTCTCTTACTTGTTGTTTTTACTTTTGAGAATTGAATCATTGTCATACATATCACTATTCATCTTTTACATAGCTAAGAAGCGAATTAAGTGTTTTTATTCTCTACTCCCTGTGGATATGATACCCACTCAAAGATACGTCGATGAAGAAAAGTTGTATAGCCTACCACATGGACGTGTGCCCGGACATGTGGCCTCAAGAGAAGAGTATTTGGATCGTGTTTTGTGAAAAGTACTGCAACAATTTTAATGTAGCGGTATTTTAGCAAAATTACTGTTCACGAGGTCGCGTGGAAATTCTGCGGGCCCGCGTGGAAATTTTTGCAGCCCACGAGGGCGCGTGGAAAATCCACACGGGCACGTGAGGGCACGTGACAGACGCAATCCTAGGCCTATAAATAGCCATTTTGCCCTATTCTTTCTAATCTTTTGTGCGGCTCTTGAGGGTGAGATGGCTAGGGTTTGGAAAGGAGGCCTTTGCGGCTTTGGAGGCGCTTTGTCACCAACTTTGATCGATTCCTTCTCCGTCATAGCGAGCAAGGGAGCCACCGGTGAACCTAGCTCGGAGTGGGTCCTTCAAGACGTCGAAGCTCTCCATCAAGGCCATCAGTTCATATATAAAGGGGTTTATTTCTATGGTTTTAATGTACTTTCATTCATTGATGGTGTGTTTTGTATGTTGCTCCATGGAGAGCTAAAACCCTAGAGGGTATTTGGGCTTGTGAACCCTAGGATTCTCATCTTTTGTGGATTTCCTTAGTGTTTCTATTTAATCCGAGTTTGATTAAGTTTTTAATCTTGTATTCTCATTGCTTGCTTGTTTAATTAATCCTTGTGGTTGATTGGATTTGCATGATTTGTTACTTTGATGTGAGAGAGGTCTCCATTAGAGTTAGAACTTCAAGGTTAAAGAGGGTTGAGAGGGTGAGTCATGAGATAGTGGAGTATCCCTCTCCCTTCCGATTGAGTGTATTCTATCTCCGTTCCTTAAGCTCTATGCAACCATATTTGGTGTGAGTCGTGAGATTGAGAGATTTCTCCATCGGGACCTTGTAGGGGGTTAGGATCCTTCGCCGGGAATTAGGGTTGGATCAATCTTTAGGAATCGGATACACCTCTTGGAATCCCTAGAGTGCTTTGCGTCATATGTGGTGTGAGGTGTTGAGATTGAGCGATTTCTCCACCGGACCTCGTAGGGGACTAGTATCGGTGATCGGGAGGCCGGATCCGATTATATTTGGATTTCCACGACTTAACTTACTCATCATAGAAACACTTTTTCTTATTCGGTACCCTAATACCGAATCCTAGGGGAGCATTACCCAAATACCCCACTTTTACTGATTGAGATCTCCATCCATTTAACCCTTGCATATTCGTCTCCGATATTCATTTCTTCGCACATTAGATCACCACACCTTTCTTTTTATCATTAGGTTAGAAAGCAGAGAAGAAGTTAGTACTAGTAGCCCTATTCCCTGTGGATTCGACTACCCACTCACCGGGGTAATTATTACATTGACACCCATGCACTTGCGGTTTACACGCATATTCCGACGTGTCAGCGGTGTTGCAAAGGAACATGCCGAACAAGAAGAAAGACCAGGGAAGCTTTATCATTCCGTGTAGCATTGGCAATATGATTGAAGAAATGGCATTGGTGGACTCAGGGGCCAGCATCAACGTCATGCCATACACCTTGTTCCGAATGTAAGGCTTGGGCGAGCCTAGGCCCACTCGGATGACTTTGCAATTGGCGGACCGAACGGTGAGACATCCGAGGGGTATCATCGAAGATGTACTTGTCAAGGTTGACAAGTATATATTTCCTTTAGACTTTGTGGTGCTAGATGTCGATGAGGATGCGGATGTACCCTTGATACTTGGGAGGCCGTTCTTGCGGACTTCCAAGGCATTGATTGACATGGACGGCGGAGAGCTAACTTTGAGAGTTGGAGATGACAAGCTCACTTACCGCCTTGCAGAAGCCATGAGGCATTCTCTTGATTTTGATGACACTTTATATTTTCTAGACACTACTGATGAGATTGTTGATGAATACATGCAGGAACTGTTCAATCCGGACCCGTACGAGGGTTTGTTCGACCAAGAGGAGGATTATGAAGAAGTAATGATGATTGGTTCGATGGAAGAAGTACCATCTACCCCGGGGATCTCGAAGAAGGTGCTCCAGAAAATGAAGAGGGCTAGGAGACGCCACCGAAAATGCTCCAAGGTTGTTGGAGACGTACGCGAACCGAAGAAGTTGGATGAACCATTGCTAGGTGGCCCAAGCCCGATAATATATCCTCTACCTTCAAAGGATTGTGCTCATCATGCTTCCAAGTCATGGGTAAGAGGGCAACATTCATCTATGAGCCCCCGTAGGGTTAGAAAAGGTACGTCAAGCTTAGTTACATTAAACAAGCGCTTCTTTCGACGCAACCCAAGTGTTTCCTATTTTTCTTAGTCGAATAATGTAGTGTTTGCATGAATAAATTGTTGAATGTTGGTGTCTTGATTTTTAGATGCTTGTGCTGTAATTTTGTTTTAGGTTTTGAGGATTCATCGTGTGTTTTCATGTGGATTTGGCGAAGTTGGGTCATTTCAGCTTTATTTAATGTTTTCCACTGTTAAAACTTGCATAATAGGGCAGGATCTGAGTGTGTAAACATGTTCACAAAATTTCTGCAGAGCCTACAAATTTTCTAAGGCATCCAGGGAAAACGCACGGGCGCGTGGTATTTCCGCACGCCCGTAGATTTGCACTGCGAGCTCATCCAGAGAAGCCGCAGGGCCGTGCGGCTACCCTTGTGAATGACCATGCGAATATTGCACGCCCGTGGGTAATTTCCGCACGGGCGTGTGATTTCCTGCAGAGTTTGGCAGATTATCCCGACAGCGCACAGGGACGTGAACTCGCCCCTGTGGGCGACCTTGTGAACTTCGCACGGGCGTGGATAATTTCCGCACGCCCATGCGAATCTCTGTAGAGGAGCTCTCTCCATCCCGAGAAGGCAAAGGGGCGTGTGTTTGCCCGTGTCAGTTGGACCTGTGAATGTCCACGCTCGTGCGGCATTTCCGCACATGCGTGCGGAACACTTAGGAACTTTCTCGGATGTCTAGAGAAGCCACAGGGGCGTTCGGCTGCCCCTGTGGGTCGGGCACACGGTCGTGGGTATTTTCCGCATGCCCGTGCGAATGTACAGAATGCCAAGAGGCGCGATGTCTTTCTAAAGAATAGCCGTTCCTCTTCTTCTTCACATCCTCCGTTCATCTGATAGAACTCTCACATCATTCCCTGACCCCTTAGCACCGATTTGGTAGGACTTTTACGAGTTTTTCCTGCCGAATCTAAATTCTCTCATCTCAACTCGTCGGTAAGACCTATTCTTGATTTTCTTCGTCAATTCATCATTTTCTTCGATGAATCTAGTTAATAATGCTTCGTTTCTTCAATTAGAATGATTATTCATATTAAGAACGGAGTTAGAAGTAATTGTACATTGGATTTTTGGATTTTTGAAGCACGGCCTTGCGATTTTCACCCCCCGTGGATCCACACGGGCGTGCGGAAATTCTGCACGACCGTGTGGATTTCTGCAGTATTTGTTAATTAACTTGTTTGATCGATTTCCTTTCAAATTTTGTAGATTATGGCACCTCGGTTGAAGAAGCAAGCTGATAAGCGGTCGCCTGAGTCATAAACGCCTAAATGTATATATTTTATATGTATTAATCTTGTATTATTTCTGAATATTTTAAGGAACTAATGCCCGTTTAAGTATAAATTGGTTATTTCGGTGTTGAAGATATTAAATAAGCCGAACGAAGCTCAAAAATGCAAATTAGACGAATTCGACACCAAAAATGGCATTTTTGGGGTGTCGACATCGATGCGAGTGCATTCGTACCGTGAGCTTCACGGGGTCCATGCGCCCGCATGGGTGCCTATGAGGTTTGTTGGAGTTTCAAAATTCTCGGTACTGTAGCAAGAAAACTGTAGCTAAGTACTGTAGCACCGACACCTTTTCTGGGCAAAACGACAGTGAGCTTCACGGGCTCCATGCGCTCGCATGGAGCCCGTATGGACCTGACGGAATATATATTGGGCTGATTTTCTAGGGCAAGGGGAGAGCTTTTTAGAGGTGGAGTTTTTCTCTTGGGCCTCTTAGGCCGCCGTCCCACTATTCCCGCCGGCGATCTATTACACAAGACTTCACCAAGAGGGAGACAAACTTTAGAGGAGAAGATAGGGAGAAGATCCTAGGCATCAAAAGCATCACTTTAGGGGAGATCTCTTCAAATCTTCAAGATCTTCACCATCCAAGGGGATTTAAAGCTAGAGGGAGTAGTTCTTACTTATTTTCTTGTTTACTTGTTCGTTGGACCTGTATGAGTATTCCTCTTTCATGAGGAACTAGCTTATTTGTGATTCGGACATGATGAACTCTAGGGTTGCTTGTTTGTAATTTGGATGATCATCTTTATTGATGCATTGTTGGATGTTGTATTTCTTTTATGGAGTCTTGTAGTTTGTGGTTCAAGCCTTGTGTACTTTGATGTGTTGATTTGCATGAGAACTCTGTATTTTGCCTTGTAGGTTGTACTTGGTTGCGTGACCATCGCCCTTGTACTAGACACACTAGGCTTGGAAGGGATCCATGTACAAATACACCGTGACCATCGGGTATTTTTGTACCCTCCAAAGAATCGAGGGTTGGACCTAGTTTGAGTATCAACCCCGATTAGAGATTTCCCGAGTGTAATGCAATCATATGAGGATTTGGGCGGAAGCGATTCTGACCCAAAACTTGTATGGGATTAGGGTTCAATTGCCTTGACCATCGGGTTGAGGTAATTTAGGAGCTCTTGGCCCAACTACCATCTCACATTTCATCCTAAATTCTGGACTTAATGATAACCCTAGGGGGATTCGTTGTCCAAATCACTCCCTTCAGTGTTTGATTCTCCCTTGAGTTCGTATTGTGTGTAGTAGTATTCCGGATTTCATTGTAGTTAATTCTTTCTCTTTGTAGAATTACTGTTCATCTTTCAAGTGTTAGGCTAGGGAAATAGAGCGAAAGGGAAGTAATAGTAGCTCCTTGGGCCCCTGAGATCGACCCTCTCGTGCTCGCACGAGAGGTATTACATGGTGACCCGTGTGCTTGCTGATCTCACATCAGTGAGCCATCACCCGAACCCGAGAGTATGAGTTACCAATCCTGATCATCAGGCGAGGTTTGAGCTGTTGTCTAGCCTCAGATTTGGCCAAACCAGAATCCCTGACGTTAGCACAGTTAGGGAGATTCAGTTAGCTGAGGCTATGGCAGACGAGATCAAGGATATGCTTGCGGTTGGCAGCTGGGACCCTTTACTATCATTCATAGACCCGGCTATTCGTATACTGACACTCGAGGTGTTAGCCTTGTTCGAGTTCGATTGCTCATACTCTAGTTTCAGCAACATTAGTACTATTCAGTTCAGAGCCCTCAAACAGCATCATAGCTTGAGTGTAACTCAGTTTGCGATCTTGATGGAGTTATATGATACGTCTTATACTGAGACAGAGGAGTATGAGCAGTTGCCCACAGATTATCCTTAGAGTTTGACTCCGCAACATGCGTACACCACATTATGTAGGCAGGTGCAGTATGAGCATGGGGTTTCGAAGGCCAGTTGCCTTTCTCGCCCTAGCTATAGATACATTCACTGTATTCTGAGTAGATCAGTTAGCGGGCGAGGCGGCAGTACTGGTGTGCTTAGCCGATAGGAGCTTTTATATCTATACTCGAAGGTGCGGCATACACCAATACACTTAGGGCATATCTTGGCAGAGTACATATGACACCAGGGGCAGTATGCCAGACTTGAAATGATTTTCTCAGGCCCCTTTATCACGAGATTAGTCGTTGGTATGGGATTACTTGACGCGATTAGAGGGGCTGAGAAGGTGCTTATACTTGCTACCTTGGGCATGGAGACACTAAGATTGATGGGGATTGTATAGAGAGTTCAAAAAGGGGTTTACGCCTTAGTTCTACTGAATCCAGAGATAGCTGCAGACGAGGGTGATGAGACCGGGGTATCTCAGCCTGCTCCCGAGCCTCAGGCAGCCTTGATGGAGACTAGGGCACCCCCAGTAGCAGAGGACGCGCCCCCGTACGTATGTTTTCACCATCTCGAGCCCATGATCGCTTTGAGAGGCTCGAGAGTGCTTTAGGAGTGATACAGACAGAGGTTGTTGAGGCCCGAGCAGAGATTGCCGAGATCAGGGCCACGCAGGCTGCTCAGTACATGGAGTTCATGGCACATTTCGACGCATTACAGCAGATCTTAGAGCAAAACATCGCCTCATCATTTGTCTTGCGACCGAGGACTCCTCAGGCCCCTTCAGCTTCTCCAGCATCTTCCCCATCAGCTATACCAGCACCGGTGGACCCATCTTGTACTTCCTCACCACCACCAGTAGCAAAGGATGCAGAGCGCGACACCGACATTTAATTTTATTTCCGTTTCTTTACTTTTATGCACTTTATTTTGGACTTGTTCACTCAGAAAGGACTCTCCTTCTGAGTTATTTTAATTTTCTATCTCGAGTTGTATTCATTGTTCTATCTTTTATATACTCGAGTTATTTTTTTTTATTGTGCTTCACTGAACCCCCTCGTGTATGCGTGTAGATGGTCTTGTCATCTAGGGAATTGAGACTTTGTCATGGGCATGGCCAAAGTGCTTCGGCACTTGGCCGTGTGAGGTTCAGAACTGGTTGGAACACTACTCCCAAGGAGTTAGCTTCATCAAACACGACACTAGGAATCATGGGAGTATTGTTTTGATTGCTTCTCCCACATATATTCTTGATTGATATACATTATGAGTGAGCTTGCATGTGTACATTGGGGATAATGTACAACTTAAGTGTGGGGGGAGTTTCATAGTACACACATGTTTTCTATTGTTCTTGATTGATATACATGCTCACATAGCCAATTGCGGTTCACCTTAGTTGCATTGATTGCATTCTTGAGTTTAGAAGAATTTTCAACATTGAATGTCTTCATGCTGTAGTTTTATTCGAATTTCTAGGAATTTTTGTCCGATTTACATTCGTTGCACTACTCACTCTTTAAACTCTTTTGGAAACTCATGTTCGATGTTAAAGGGACTAGTTATAGTTATTTTTTGTGTTAAAAAACAAAAAGAAGGAACCAAATAGTTTTTTTGTTTATTTTGTATTTTGGGTGGAAAGAGCTACCGCCTATAAAGTATGAAGCTACTATCATAAGTCAGATACTAGTTATGCCCTAATGAGAGAAAGAGCTATCTCATAGGATGAGTGAAAGCTACCAATCCGGTAGAAAGAGCTACCACCTCGATAGTGTGAAAGCCACCTTAGCGGCCGCTTGGGAAAGGGCTACCTTAGAGAATGTGTGAAGCTACTACCGTCTTTGAAATTGCTGTTGCCTTCTTGTCATAGATAAATAAGTCCCTTATACTGAGAGCTTTGAGGAGTATACTTTGGGTTTACTTGAGTGAGTCCAAACACTTTCACGATTTCGGGTTTGTTGTTTTTTTCTATTCAAGTTTTTAGCTAGAGCTTCGATTTTTCATGTTTAATGTTGAAATTTCCCTTACTTGTAGAATGCTCTCTTTGTATACTTTGGGGAACCTAAGGCCAAGCACTTCCAATATTTCCTTCATCTATGCACAGAATGTTTAATTTTTGCTTGAGGACAAGCAAAAGCTTAAGTGTGGGGGAGTTTGATAAGTGCTTGTGTGATATGAATGCGAAGCATTCTTTCCTTATGTTAAGTATTACCTCTCTCGGGTTTTTATACTAATATGTGTGTTTTTATGTTACTTTTATGCAGGTAGGTCTGGTGTGAGATGCTAGAGTGTGTGCCAATCTCCTCGTATTTGTGTTAGCGCAACCATTTCGAGGGGTACAAATGCAGTCATACTCAAGCATTCTGACTTATGCATATAGAACAAGATCTCCACCAACTTTTCCATCAATTAAGAAGCAAAGCGATCCACGAAGTGAACCTGTGCCCGTTTTCATTACCTCGATGAAAGTATGGATTGGGGAAGTATTTCAGGCTGGATACTGTAGCAGAGCACTGTAGTAACACTGTGCAAAGTATTGTAGCAGCACTGTTCACAACCGGCCGAGGAAACTACAGAATAGAGAATCCACAAGGGTGTGTGGAAATTTCACACGCCCGTGTGAAAAATCCACAGGGGCCTCTATAGAGGCGTGTGGATCCCCGAATACAGCCCTATTTAAAGCCGATTAAGCCCCGATTTCAGGATTCTTTTCTCAATCTTTTCCCCAACTTGAGAGAGGGTTTCGGCTAGGGTTTTGAGAGATACTGCCTAGGGTTTTGGAGAGGTTCTACGGCTCAGACATCATCATCTCTTTGGAAGAAGATTGGTAGGGGAGCTTCCGTCAAGGCGTATCCTATACCGGACAAGGGGATTTTTGGACGACGAGTAGAGGACTTTCCACAAGACCATCGACACGACTATCAACGGGGTTTTCTATGGATTCATTGCTTTTATATTCTATTTCTTTGATTGTACATAGCTCCATGGAGAGCTAAACCCCTAGTGGCTACTTGGGTATTTGTGAATCCTAGGATGTATTCATTTCTTTAAACCTCTTTATTATGCTTTAAATTAATTGGTGTTTATTGTGAGTTCCACCCTTGAATGCTTGATTGTGTGAATACTCCCCTAGAGTGACACTAGTGTTGAGATTTCTTGTTGGTAACCTTGTGAGTGAGTGACACACCACGAGTGTTTGACAAAGCTAGGTTGAAGAGGGTTAAAAGGATGTGTCAAGAGGTACAGGAGTGTCCACTTTCCCCTCCGATGTGTTAGATTCTACCTCTGTTTCTCAACTTCTTTGCGGCCACAATAGAGTGAATGGTCTAAGGGATAACCTTCTGCTGGGGCTTAGTTGCGAGTGCAACCGAGTAAAGCGCAGAAGTGATCTTAGTATCTAGGCTTAATTGTGGTTAGGGACCTTCCACCTGGACCAAAGGGTTAGGTCTACAATTAGGAAGAGATTTATCACTTGGAATCCCTAGAACTTATTGCAATTCTATGCTAGTGTGAGGTTGAGAGGTTATTCAATCTCTCCTCCGGGACATGTATAGAGTTAGGCATAGTTGACCTTATATTTGGGAGTATGTAATTAAAGATTTCCACGACTCACATGTATTTATTAGGAAGCATAATAGAGGGTATTTGCACTTGAAATGATTGTCTTAGGCTGAGCAATATCCGGGTACCCCATCTTTATCGATTGCCTTACCTTCTCCTTTACTTGCGTTCTCTTACTTGTTGTTTTTACTTTTGAGAATTGAATCATTGTCACACATATTACTATTCATCTTTCACATAGCTAAGAAGCGAATTAAGTGTTTTTATTCCCTACTCCTTGTGGATACGATACCCACTCATCTGGGATCCTGTCCCTCTTCTTCGAGTCTCGATCAAAAGAAGAAAAGAGAAGTAAGGATTGCCTTAGAATTAGAACATAACCTGTTATCCTACCGCTTGATCACTTGCTCTAACCCCTCTCTTACTTCGATATTGAAAAGCTACTCGAACTAGCCTGGAACGTCACTTTATATGTCTGGCAAAGCACTGGAAATAGGGGAGTCACTTTCAATGGGCCCAATCTCATACTCTGAAAATGAAATGTATTTCTTCCGTACAGATATATAGAGGAAGAAGAAATTCTATTTATTATAGTATTCATTCATTCCTATCACTCTTTTCATTCAAAATTGAGAGAACGAATGGATAGCCTAGCCTACTAAAAAATAAATCCATAATGGACTTCTTGCTAGTCAAATGAAGAATTCTAATAGGGAACCCACCAGTCAAGTTAGAACCTTGTCCCATGTGTGAAGCATATGGTGACTGCTAACGAATGAAAACGAGACCTCACCTATTCGCTCCTATCAAACTCGATGGAAAGCAACTACAACTCAAACGGACCAGAGCTCATAAACCATTGATTACACCACAGTAGGATCTTCCTTGGATAGGCCCTCCCATACAGAAACTGTTGTCGGTAAGGCATTCGCAAGGGAAGCTTTTCTTTTACGATTGACACTGGACTACCTGAGAGGGAAACTCCCACCTTACCTTTCTTGTGGGTATTGAAAAGACCTTCGGCACTTTAGGATATACCACATATTCACTGGAAAGAGAGGATCAAGCAGAGATATAACCAGAATGAATCCCCCTTACCTCCTTCTTGCTTGCGTGCCGTTCCTCTAGCCAGCCCTTTTTTTAGTACTCATTAAAAATTTTCTTACTGACTTCCAATGGCTTAGGAAAGAATAGCTTAGTCCCTTACGCTCGGAAAGATCTAGTTTCACTGTGAAGCTACTCCTCTGCATTTGGAGTGCTAAGATAAGAGAATTACAGTTCCCGAGGTCTTTTTTTCCTATAAATGTGAGAAAGCTTTTCTATCAGTATCTTCTTTCAATTGATTGAAAATAAGCAGTCCCTAGTCCCGGGGTAAGCCTTTCTTTTTATGCGTTGGGGAGTTCTCCGCTGAGGGCTAGTGGAAGTATTGGAACCTTTTTCCTTTCCAATACAAGGATTTTCACTTTATCCAATACCTAAGGTTGGAGTTGGTGTCCTAAGGGCAAGAAAGTTAGATGAGTCAATCTTGTTATTTAACCTAATAAGTAATCCAGTTTGAAAACTACAAGCTAGGGATAGAAATAGGTCAAGGGTAAAGATATGCTCTCGGAAATTTTTTCCGTTATCGTTTTCCTTCCGCCATTATTGGAAATAAATTCTTTGAAAGAAAGTGTATTGCCGGCCTGTTAGAGGCGAAGTCTCTATGCCTGAGAGTAATGTTCCATCCCCTTCCGCCTTTGAGTCAACTAGAATGAGCAGTTGGGTTTTGGAGGGGAGGACCTTACCATCTAAGGCAAAGGTAGAAGCAAGAAAACCATTCCGCAAAGAAAGAAAAACTCTCATGGAAACTTGAAGGGCTAGAACTGCCGATATTAGGGACTGCCCTTTTCATCCGAGCCGACTCATTAGGATCGGGAGAGGCTTCTAGGAAAAGACAGCTCGAGGGCACCGCTCGATCAAGTTCACTGCGCAATCCTGATCCGCGAGCTTGTAAAAAGTAGGTTAGGTAGGGGATCCATTTCAAAAAATTTTTTCCATTTGAGATGAGAAAGCCCATTATCTGACATTATCACATTAGCATCTTAAGCCGATAACCTAAGCTTGGCTTTTTATGCGTTTAGTCCAAGAGATGGGAAATTTGTTTAAGAATCCGGTGGTACTTGCGCACTAGAAAAAGACAGCCAATGACTTCCTTCGGACGTACTCTGTCTTTCGAGCCTCTATTTAGGGTCAAAAGAAGGTGCTAGTATAACGAACGCTGCTTTGATGCGTCCCACCTCAACTAACTAGTGCTTGACTTGACTCTCCCCCGCACCCTATCCAATGAATAAGAGGAAGGGGAAAGCCGGCCTATCGATGATCGAGCTAGTCTAAAACTACTCCTGACCTCACCCAATGAGCGAAATCGAGATGTTGATGAGAAAGGGGTGAGTCTCAAGGCCAAAGAGTGCTCTTTGAATGCTACTATGCATCCTTAGAGTGGTTCTTTTTGGGGGAGTATAGCAGGACTTGAACCTATGACCATTAGGTTAAAAGCCCAATGCTCTACCAACTGAGCTATACACCCGATTTTCTAATCAGGGTTGGTGCGGAAAAGAAAAGAAAAGAGGGCCCTGATCCTCTCATCATATCACAGAGGCGCGGCTCTATACGAGGCTCGTACTGCGGGGAGTCCTTACCACTCATTGAAGATTCTATCTACAAAAGAAGGTCAGTCAATGGGGGATACTACATAAAGTAGCTCTCACTGTGACTATCTACGAAAAAAGTAAGGTCGTCTTTCTTTCCTACGGGTTCGACCGAAAGGAGTAGAACTCTATGCTTTGACGTTGTTCCGGTTGAGCACTCTATTTTCTTTGTCCAAATCTGTCTGAACAACTCGCGAAGGGTGTTGAGGCTGGATGAGGTACGAAGTCCATGCTTGAGTCCTCTTCCATTCTCAGGCACGGAAGTTGCTGGCCAGCGACCACTCAACTCTTTGAGAGCTGGACCAGAAAGGAGTGCTGGTTGGTTCCGATTGAAAAGGGAGCTTTTTAAAGTGTGCTCGACTGTAATACCAGAACACTTGAATAGAGGTTTTTTTTACAGTTAAAAGTGCATAGGAGTAGTCCCATTATGTCTTTCCTAAGCCACGTGATAAGTGCAGCTATGCCTTGTCGATAGTTGGTGCTTTTCAACACATTGTTGGCCCTTTAATTAGGAAAGTGAATGTCCGCCTTTTAATTAGGTTTGTGTCCGATGTGACCAAATCAAACAAACCCGCCATTAATGTTGTGCGCCTCTATGATGAAAAAAACAAAGGTCCACGATCAAGAACATAATAAACAAGAGATAAGCCCGAACCGAGCCCGGAAACACGTTCACTAACATAGGCTAGCCCTCACTCGAACGATCTATTGTGTCACAATTCGGATAAATTATTGCAATGTCCGCAACGAGGCTATCTATATGGCTTGAACTAGGGTCGGGGAGTGAAGGGCTCGCCCCTTCTCCAACATGGCGCCTCACAAGAAGTGAAAAAAATCAAGTCCATCAAATACAACCAAATAAGTCGACCTTTCTTAAATAACTTAACTTTGATTCCCGACCAAGAGGCAAGGTATAAAAAAAGTTCTACCCGATGTGAGGAGGAGAGCCAACCCACGAATAGCTATCAACCGACATTGAGGGAGAGTACCGTGAGTCTGCTGTGGGGGACCCCCTTTCGACCTCCTTATATCCTACTTACTACAGGTCATTTTAATTCGAGCTACTGTAGCTAAATGATAAACCCTCTCCGTAGGAGCTCCACTAGGTAGAATTTTAGAGAAAAGGATAAAGGCAGTCAAAAGCTCTCAATTGTAGACCTTAGCTTGATAGCTAGAAAGGCAAATAAGGTTAGTGGGTCGACCCGTAGAAGAAGAGGAGAGCGAGATCAACCGAGAGCCTTCGATGTAGTTGGTGAAGGATAAGCCCCTGTCATTGGCTAAACAAACCATGATCCGGCTCCCGGAGCAAAGCCAACCAAGATAGTACACTCACTTTTGCAGGCTAAGACTACCATCAAGCACGCCTTCCACGCATATAGGAGCTACAGAATCTCTTTCCTGTTAGAGAAGTCTCCTTTTAGAGAAGTCTTCCACGCCTTCCACGCCTTCCACGCACACCAAGATAGTACATTCGACAAATAGCATGTAGACAAGTCTCCTTTTAGAGAAGGAGTCGGTGCCTGTTCAAAGCAACCCATCAACATTTCTACAGTGGACATCAGCATATATATATTATGCTACCAACAACCACTTTTCACTGAGTTCAGTTAGCCATAGTTAAAGCATCATTCAAACAAAGTCAGTACCATGTATTGATTGAACTGAAAATAGGAACTTCCTGTGTTCAGCAACTAAATGATAAGTGCTTGTGCAATATGAATGCGAAGCATTCTTTCCTTATGTTAAGCATTGCCTATCTCGGGTTTTTACACTAATATGTCTATTTTTATGTTACTTTTATGCAGGTAGGGTTGTGAGGCCGATTATGAAGAAAAGAAGCCAATGTGGATCATAATGCACCAATTTTGGAGGAAATCTTGCTAAGGTTTAAAAGCGATGACATAGGTCGGGTGTGAGATGCTAGAGTGTGTGCCAACCTCCTCGTATTTGAGTTAGCGCAACAATTTGGAGATGCTAGAGTGTGTGCCCATTTGCGTTACCTCGATGAAAGTATGGTAAGCACTTTAGGACGGATACTGTAGCAGAGTACTGAAGCAAAGTACTGTAGCAGCACTGTTCATAGGCGGCCGATGAAACTGCAGAATAGGGAATCCACAAGGGCGTGTGGATCCCCGATTCCAGCCCTATTTAAAGCCAATTCAACCCTGATTTCAGTATTCTTTTCTCTATCTTTTCCTCAACTTGAGAGAGGGTTTCAGCTAGGGTTTTGAGAGGTATTGGCTAGGGGTTTGGAGAGGTTCTATGGCTCCGACATCGTCATCTCTTTAGAAGAAGGTTGGTAGGGGAGCTTCCATCGAGGCGTATCCTATACTGGACAAGAGGATCTTTGGATGACGAGTAGAGGACTTTCCACAAGACCATCGACATGACTATTGACGGGGTTTTCTATGGATTCATTGCTTTTACATTCTATTTTTTTTATTGTACTTAGCTCCATGGATAGCTAAACCCCTAGTGGGTACTTGGGTATTTGTGAACCCTAGGATGTATTCATTTCTTTGAATCTCTTTATTATGCTTTCAATTAATTTATGTTTATTGTGAGTTCCATCCTTGAATGCTTGATTGTGTGAAGTCTCCCCTAGAGTGACACTAGGGTTGAGAGTTCTTCTTGGTAACCTTGTGAGTGAGTGACACACCACGATTGTTAGACAAAGCTAGGTTAGAGAGGGTTGAGAGGGTGAGTCGAGAGGTACATGAGCGTCCCCTTTCCCCTCCGATGTGTTAGATTCTACCTCCATTCCTCGAGTTCTTTGTGGCCATAATAGAGTAAATAGTCTAAGGGATGACCTTCCGCTGGGGCTTAGTTGTGGGTGTAACAGAGTGAAGCACAGAAGTGATCTTAGTATCTAGGGCTTAATTGTGGTTAGGGACCTTCCACCTGGACCAAATGGTTAGGTCTACAATTAGGAAGAGATTTATCACTTGGAATCCATAGAACTTATTGCAATTCTATGTGAGTGCCAAGTTGAGAGGTTATTCAATCTCTCCTCCAGGACATGTATAGGGTTAGGCATAGTTGACCTTAGATTTGGGACTATGTAATTAAGGATTTCCACGACTCACTTGCATTGATTAGGAAGCATAATAGAGGGTTCTTGTACTTGAAATGATTGTTCTAGGTCGAGCAATATCGGGGTACCCCATCTTTGTGGATTGCCTTACCTTCTCCTTTACTTGTGCTCTCTTACTTGTTGTTTTTACTTTTGAGAATTGAATCATTGTCACACATATCACTATTTATCTTTCACATAGCTCAGAAGTGAATTAAGTGTTTTTATTCCCTACTTCTTGTGGATACGATACCCGCTCATCCGGGATTATTACTTCAACAAACCCATGCATTTGTGGGATATCCGCAAAGGGATCTTGTCAAGTTTTTGGCGCCATTGCAGGGGAGTAGGCATTTAGAGATACTTTGCACTTTGTTTTCTTAGCTATTTTACCGTCCATTCTATTTCATATCTTCTTATTCTATCATCGTTCTGATTTTTCTTTCTTTCTTTCTGATTACAGAAAAATGATTAACATGCCTGAGTCATTCAACACTATTACGGGAATGTTTGAAAATGTGGAGCAAGAAGTTGAACTATTTACAGTATAAGATATACCATGTTATCCCCATCACGAGAAATGTACAATTCAACAGCCAGTGGCAGAAGAGTACACCACCAGGATTCAAGGGCAGAACTGTGAATTAGATAATGTGATAGAGCAGTTTGAGAGATCTACGTCGGTGTCATTGAGTGATCAGTTAGAGGAAAGTCTGGAGAGAATCCTTGCTCTATTTGATTCCTCGTATCATGAACAAATTCAAGAAATTTTTTTAGTGGGTATACCTATTTCAGAAGGGAAATTGTGTATAATTGATACGTTGATATCCGTTGAAGATCATATAGAAATAAATTCTCAGGTGGAAGAAGTGGAGAATAACTGTGGACATGAAACGAATGATTTTGAGGAGATTGATAGGTTGAAGAAGAGCAGGTTGCGGCCATCGATTGTTGAACCATCACAACTTGAGCTTAAAGCTCTGCCGGCACATTTGGAATATGCGTTCTTGATGGAAGAATCTAAACTCCCAGTGATTGTGGCTTCAAATTTGTCTGTGGATCAGAAGGATAAGCTCATTGGCATGTTGAAAAAGCACAAATCAGCTATTGCATGGAAGATATCAGACATTAAGGGTATAAATCCATCATTCTACACTCATAAGATTCTAATGGAGGATAACTACAAATATGTGATCCAACCTCAACGAAGATTGAACCCGAATTTGAAGTAGTTTGTCAAGGCGGAGGTAATAAAACTCTTGGATGCAAGAATCATCTACCCCATATCCGATAGTAAGTGGGTGAGCCCCAACCCAAATTATTCCGAAAAAAGGGGGGATGACAGTAGTAAAGAATGAAAAGAATGAATTGATCCCAACTAGGATAGTTACTAGATGGCTAGTTTGCATTGACTATAGAAGACTGAATGACGCCATTCGAAAAGATCACTTTTTTTTTCCGTTTATTGACCAAATGTTGGAACGACTAGCTGGGCATCAGTTCTACTATTTCCTTGACGGCATGTCGGGATATTTTCAAATCCCAATAGCCCAAAAGATTAGGAGAAAACCACATTTACTTGCCCTTATTGTACCTTCGCTTACAAAAGAATGCCCTTCGGGTTGTGTAACGCCCCTGCAACATTCCAGCGTTGCATGACGGCCATTTTTGATGACCTTCTCAAAGATATTATGGAAGTTTTCATGGATGATTTTTCAGTGTTCGGGGACTCTTTTGATGTTTGCTTAAAGAATTTGGAAAGAGTATTAGTGAGATGTGAAGAAACAAATCTAATCCTCAACTGGGAGAAGTGTCATTTTATGGTACAAGAAGTCATTGTCCTAGGACACAAGATTTCCCAGGCGGGTATGGAGTTGGATAAGGTGAAGATTAAGATTATCGAAAAGCTTCCTCCACATACAAATGTGAAAGGGATCCGTAGTTTCTTGGGACATGCAGGTTTTTACAGAAGGTTCATTAATGGCTTTTCGAAGATCACCCAATCGTTGACTAAACTCTTGGAGAAGAATACCCCTTTTGATTTTGGGAACAACTGTTTGAATGAATTTAATGTGTTGAAAGAAAAATTAGTGTAATCACCAATCCTGACAACACCGAAGTGGAATGAGCCTTTCGAAGTAATGTGTGATGCTAGTGATTATGGAGTGGGAGCGGTCTTAGGGGCGGAGGACGAGATAAGTAATTTCGACCGATCTATTATGCTAGCAAGACTCTCACAAGCACGCAAGAGAATTACACCACTACTGAAAAAGAATTGTTAGCAGTAGTGTTTGTTTTTGATAACTTAGACCGTACCTCATCTTATCTAGTGTCACAGTATTCATAGATCATTCGGCACTCTGTTATCTCATGAACAAGGTAGACGTGAAGCCAAGATTGATTCGCTGGATCTTATTGTTGCAAGAATTTGATATGGAAATAAAAGATAAAAAAGGAACAGAGAATGTGGTCGCAGATCATCTTTCGAGATTAGAAGATTGCAAGGGGCAAGGATCGGCAAGCAAGGAAATCAATGATTTCTTCCCCGAAGAGCATCTATATGCAGTACAGAAATCATAATCAAAGGACACCCACTGGTTCGCAGATTTTGCGAATTATCTGTCAGGAAGAGTATTAAAGCAGGGCTTAAGTTTTCAACAGAAGAAGAAGATTTTCAGTGTTCTGAAGAACTACTTTTGGGAAGATCCTTACCTATTCCGTATTTATGCAGACCATGTGGTGCGAAGATGCGTTTCTAGGGAGGAAGGTTGGAACATCATTGCGCACTGTCATTCAGGCCCAGTTGGAGGGCATTATGCGTCAAGTCTAACTACAGAGAAAATTCTAGCCGCTGGGTTTTATTGGCTGACATTGTTCCAAGATATTCATCAGTTTGTTTTACAATGTGATAGTTGGGAAAGGGCTGGAAACCTATCGCGAAGAAATGAGATGCCTCAAAATCCTATGCAGTTCTTTGAGGTGTTTGATGTATGGGGAATTGATTTCATGGGACCATTTTCAAAGTCCAATGGCAATCAATATATTCTGGTAGCAGTTGATTATGTTTCCAAGTGGGTGGAGGCCCAGGCTCTTCCAACTAATGATGCAAGAACTGTGGTAATGTTTTTGAAGAGGTTATTTACTCGATTTGGAACTTCAAGAATCATCATTAGCGATGGGAGGACCCATTTTTGTAACATATAGTTGGCGAAAGTGCTAAAGCATTATGGAGTACATCATCGTCTTGCTACTCCCTATCATCCGCAAACGAGTGGGCAATTGGAAGTCACGAACAGAGAGCTTAAGAGAATCTTAACCAAATTGGTGGAACAAGGAAAAAGGGATTGGTCGGAAAGGTTAGATGACACACTTTGGGTTCATAGAACAGCATACAAAACCTCAATAGGGACCACTCGCTATAATTTAGTGTATGGAAAATTTATTCATTTGCCGGTGGAATTAGAGCACAAAGCATATTGGGCAATCAAGGTGATGAATTTTGACTTGCACAAATCTGGAGAGCAACGAATATTATATCTCAACGAGTTAGACGAATGGAGGATGAAGGCATATGAGAATGCAAGGATATACAAGGAGAGAATTCAGAAGTGGCATGACAAGCATATTAAGATTCCGAAGGACTTCAAAGTGGGTGATCAAGTATTGCTATTCAACTCTCATCTATGGTTATTTCCGGGGAAGCTCATGTCTAGGTGGTCTGGTCCTTATACCGTAACCGAAGTTTCACCCATGGAGCTATTGAGATTACCCATCTAGAGATGGACACATTCAAGGTGAATATACTCAGGCTGAAACCATGGCGGATAGATTAGTAATGACGACAGGGAAGTATTTTTCCTTCATAAGCCCCCATGAGATAAGACAAGGTACGTCAAGCTTAGTGACGTTAAACAACCGCTTCTTGGGAGGCAACCCAAGTGTTTAATGTTTTTCTTAGTCGAATAATGTAGTATTTTGCATGAATAAATTGTTGAGTATTGGTGTCTTGATTTTTAGATGCTTGTGCTATGATTTTATTTTAGGTTTGGAGGATTCATCATGTCTTTTCATGTGGATTTGGTGAAGTTAGGTCATTTGAGCTTTATTTCATGTTTTTCACTGGTAAAATTTGCATAATAGGGCAGGCTCTAAGTGTGTAAACATGTTCAGAAAATTTCAGTAGAACCTGGAGATTTTTCTAAGCCATCCATAGAGAAATGCACCGGCGTGTGCTATTTCCGCACGCCCGTGGACTTGCACTGCGAGCTCATCCAGAGAAGACGCAAGACCGTGCGGCTGCCCCTGTGAACGACCATGCGAATATCGCACGCCCGTGTGTAATTTCCGCATGGGCATGTGATTTTCTGCAAAGTTTGGCAGATTATCTCGAGAGCGCACAGGAACATGAACTCGCCCATGTGGGCAACCTTGTGAATGTCGCACGAGCGTGGATAATTTTTGCACGCCCATGCGAATCTCTGTAGAGGAGCTCTCTCGATCCCGAGAAGACACTGGGGTGTGCACTTGCTCCTGTGAGTTGGACCTATGAATTTCCACGACCGTGCGGAATTTCCTCATGGGCATGCGAAACACTTAGGAGATTTGTCTCGGATGACCAGAGAAGCAACGGGGCGTGTGGTTGCCCCTGACCCACATGCGCACAGGCGTGGGTATTTTCTGCACATCCGTGCGAGAGCGTTCAGAGATAGTCAAATGTGTTCCTAAGAGCACACAAGGTCGGGCATCAGCCCCTGTGAGACCTTCACGTGAGGGCGCACGGGCGTGGGCGAACGGCGCAAGCCCGTGGGGTTCTCCAGGAATTAAAATGCTGTATTCTCTCCTGATACATCAGTCAGACCCTGTTCCTCAGCTGACCCTAAAACACTCAAAGAACACTTTTCGACATTCTCCCATCTTTTTATTATTATTTTTTTTAGATGATTGATTGAGCATTTTGCAGATTGAAGGGATTTTAGCTTCAACTCATCGGTAAACCCTTGTTTTCTCTCGTCACCGATTTCCTGTGATTTTAGTTGACTTTTTTTCGATAAAAATGGATAATGCACATTGGTTTCGTACTAGAATGATTATGATTTGCTTTTGATAAGCTCTGGAAGTGAGATAGAGGTTTAGCTAGAAGGATGATTACAAGGGCCGTGCGTTTTTCCCCACCCCGTGAATGTACACGGGCGTGTGAAATTCCTATATGCCCCTGTGTTTTTATTCTTTTGCAAACTGAATAAGGCTGATTGATTTTCTTTTACTAATGCATACAGGTATGGCCACTAGATCGAAGAGAGCAGTCGGTAAACATCCTAGAAAGCATATCCCTGAGCCAGAAGTCTTGGAATTTACACTTCCTGCACATCAAGCTCGGTTTGAGTAATTAGCAAAGCATAAGTTTGGGCAAACGCGAATTCCAGATTTCAGTTCACTTAGGACGGTGCAACTAGCACATGACATAGCTGATGAGGTCGAGAAGCTATTACTGGTCAGTAGTTGGCACAAGTTGTTGAATATTCGTGACCCTACTATCCGCCCACTCACTTTGGAGGTACTCGCTTCATTCGAGTTCGACCGCTCTTATGCTCATTTCGGTAGCGTCGGCGCCATTCAGTTCAGAGCTTTTGGGCAGCATCATAGTATGAGCGTCACACAGTTCTCTTTTAGCATTGGTTTATATGGTGAGGAGTATACAGAGACTAAGTAGTACGAAGTCTCCTAATTGACATATCGAGTTTATCCCCCGAGGAGGCATATAAAATGCTATGTGATAAGGGACGATATGAACCAGGAGTGTCTAAGGCTTCATGTCTTTCTCGGCCTAGTTACAGATATCTTCATGCCATCGTAAGTAGGTCAGTGAATGGTCTCGGTGATAGCACGGGAGTCATAAGCAAGCAAGAACTTCTGTATTTATACTCCATGGTACGGAACGAGATGGTGCATCTGGGACACATTTTAGCGGAATATCTGAAGCATCATGGATAGTATCCCAGGCTAGGCGTCAATTTCTCAGGTCCATACATTACTAGACTCATCTTTGGGATGAGTCTATGAGACACGATTAGAGGGCCTGAGAAGATGACCATACCTGCTCCCTTGGGCATGGAGACACTGAGATTGATGGGGATGGTACGGAGAGTTCGGACAGGGGTTTACGCCTTAGTTCTACTGAATCCAGAGATAGCTGTGGACGAGGGTGATGATGCCAGGGCATCTCAGCCTGCTCCCAAGCCTCAGCCAGCACCGATGGAGACTAAGGCACCCCCAGTGGCAGAGGACGCGTCCCCCGTACGTATGTTTTCACCATCTCGAGCCCATGATCACTTTGAGAGGGTCAAGAGTGCTTTAGGTGTGATACAGACAGAGGTCGTTGAGGCCTGAGCAGAGATTATCGAGATCAGGGTCACGCAAGCTGCTCAATACACAGAGTTCATGGCATGTTTCGACGCATTACAGTAGATCTTATAGCAAAACGTCGCCTTATCATTTGTCTTGCGACTGAGGACTCCTCAGGCCCATTCAACATCTCCAACATCTTCGCCATCACCTATACTTGCACCGGTGGACCTACCATGTACTTCCTCACCACCGACATTTGATTTTATTTCAATTTCTTTACTTTTATGCACTTTATTTTGGACTTGTTCACTAAAAAAGGACTCTCCTTCTGAGTTATTTTCATTTTGTTGTCTTGAGTTATATTCATTGCCCTGTCTTTTATATACTCGACTTGTTTTGTTTTTGTTGAGCTTTACTGAACCCTCTCGTGTATGCGTGCAGATGGTGTTGTCATTTTGGGAATTGAGACTTGTCATGGACACGGGCAAGGTGCTTCGGCACTTGGCCGTGTGAGCTTCACAATCAGTTGGAACACTACTCCCAAGGAGTTAGCTTCATCAAACGTGATACTAGGAATCATGGGAGTATTGTTTTGATTGATTCTCCCACATATATTCTTGATTGATATACATTATGAGTGAGCTTGCATGTGTACATTGGGGACAATGTACAACTTAAGTGTGGGGGGGAGTTTCATAGTGTACACATCTTTTTTGTTGTTCTTGATTGATATACATGCTTACATAGCCAATGGTGGTTCACCTTAGTTGCATTGATTGCGTTCTTGAGTTTAGAAGAATTTTCAATATCTAGGAATTTTTGCCTGATTTACATTCGTTGCACTACTCACTCTTTAAACTCTTTTGGATACTTATGTTTGATGTTAAAGGGAATATTTATAGTTGTTTCTTGTGTTAAATTTCGATGAAAAATGAAAAAGAAGGAACAAAAATAGTTTTTCTTGTTTATTTTTGCATTTTGGGTGGAAAGAGCTACCACCTATGAAGTATGAAGCTACTCCCATAAGTCGGATACTAGTTATGCCCTAAAGAGGAAAAGAGCTATCTCATAGAATGAGTGAAAGCTACCACTCCGGTAGAAAGAGCTACCACCTCGAAAGTGTGAAAGCCACCTTAGCGGCCGCTTGTGAAAGGGCTACCTTAAAGAATGTGTGAAGCTACTACCGTCTTTGAAATTGGTGTTGCTTTCTTGTTGTAGATAAATAAGTCCCTTATACTTAGAGCTTTGAGGGAGTATACTTTGGGTTTACTTGAGTGAGTCCACACACTTTCACGATTTCGGGTTTGTTGTCCTTTTTGATTCAAGTTTTTTTAGCTAGAGCTTGATTTTTTTCATGTTTAGTGTTGACATTTCCCTTACTTGTAGAATGCTCTCTTTATATACTTTGGTGAACCTAAGGCCAAGCACTTCCAATATTTCCTTCATCTATGCACAAATTGTTTAATTTTTGCTTGAGGACAAGCAAAACCTTAAGTGTGGGGGAGTTTGATAAGTGCTTGTGCGATATGAATGCGAAGCATTCTTTCCTTATGTTAAGCATTACCTTTCTCGGATGTTTATACTAATATGTGTGTTTTTATGTTACGTTTATGCAGGTAGGGTTGTGAGGACGATTATGAAGGAAAGAAGCCAATGTGGATCATAATGCACCGATTTTGGAGGAAATCTTGTTAAGGTTCAAACGTGAAGACATAGGTTGGGTGTGAGATACTAGAGTGTGTGCCAACATCCTCGTATTTGAGTTAGCACGACCATTTGGAAGGGCACAAGGGCAGTCATACTCAAGCATTCCGACTTATGCATATAGAACAAGATCTCCACTAACTTTTCCATCATTGAAGAAGTAAAGCGATCCACGACGTGAACGTGTGCCCGTTTGCGTTAACTCGATCATTGAACGCAAAGTACTGTAGCAGCAATGTTCACAGCCAGCCGAGAACTATAGAATAGAGAATCAACATGGGCGTGTGGAAATTCCACACACCCGTGTGAAAAATCCACTAGGGCGTATACATCGGCGTGTGGATCCTCGATTCCAACCCTATTTAAAGCCGATTTAGCAACGATTTCAGTATTCCTTTCTCCATCTTTTCCCCAACTTGATAGAGGGTTTTGGCTAGTGTTTTGAGAGGTATTGGCTAGGGTTTTAGAGGGGTTCTACGGCTCTGACATCGTCATCTCTTTGGAAGAAGGTTGGTAGGGGAGCTTCCGTCGAGGCGTATCCTATACCGGAAGAGGGAATCTTTGGACGACGAGTAGAGGACATTCCACAAGACCATCGACACGACTATCGAGGAGGTTTTCTATGGATTCATTACTTTTACATTCTATTTCTTTAATTGTACATAGCTCCATGGAGAGCTAAACCCATAGTGGGTACTTGGGTATTTGTGAACCCTTGGATGTATTCATTTCTTTGAATCTATTTCTTATGCTTTCAATTAATTGATGTTTATTGTGAGTTCCAACTTTGAATACTTGATTGTGTGTATACTCCACTAGAGTGACACTAGGGTTGAGAGTTCTTGTTGGTAACCTTGTGAGTGAGTGACACACCACGAGTGTTAGACAAAGCTAGGTTAGAGAGGGTTGAGAGGGTGAGTCGAGAGGTACAAGAGTGTCCCCTTTCCCCTCTGATGTGTTAGATTGTACCTCCATTCCTCGAGTTCTTTACAGCCACAAATAGAGTGAATAGTCTAAGGGATGACCTTCCGCTGGGGCTTAGTCGCGTTTGCAACGGAGTGAAGCGCAGAAGTGATCTTAGTATATAGGGCTTAATTGTGGTTAGGGACCTTCCACCTGGACCAAAGGGTTAGGTCTACAATTAGGAAGAGATTTATCACTTTCAATCCATAGAACTTATTGCAATTCTATATGAGTGCGAGGTTGAGAGGTTATTCAATCTCTCCTCCGGGACATGTATAGAGTTAGTCATAGTTGACCTTAGATTTGGGACTATGTAATTAAGGATTTCCACGACTCACTTGCATTGATTAGGAAGCACAATAGACGGTTCTTGCACTTGAAATGATTGTCCTAGGCGGAGCAATATCGAGTGACCACATAGGCGGAGCAATATCGAGTGACCATATCTTTATTGATTGCCTTACCTTCTCCTTTACTTGTGCTCTCTTACTTGTTGTTTTTACTTTTGAGAATTGAATCATTGTCACACATATAGCTATTCATCTTTCACATAGCTAAGAAGGGAATTAAGTGTTTCTATTCCCTACTCCCTGTGGATATGATACCCGCTCATCCAGGATTATTACTTCGACAAACCCGTGCACTTGCGGGATATATACAAGGGGATCTTGTTACTAAACTAGGAACTGTTTTCACTATGAAACTCTACTTATTGGATTGGAGCATTCACTAGATAAGGGACTTCCATTCTGGATTCTACGAACTCGACTAAGTGCCACATTATTACGTTAATAACACTCAAAGTGGATTTTTTAAGGTCCCACCCTATGTTAGGAAATTGGGTTTATTTAATAATAATATATATAGAAGAGAGTGGTTAGGAGAGAGAATCAATCTTTAGTAGTACGCCTGGTTCACCAGGTTCTACTACTGCAGGGCTCAATCATAGTCCAAATCTGAGTTTGATCCTAGTTCAGAAAGAACGCTAGCTATATGCTTAACACATGCAAGTCAAACGTGATTTTTGCGTAGCTGGGCAGAAGGAAAAGAGGCTCAACACTAAAGTAGTCTCGCCCTGCTTCAAAACATAAGGGCGCGCTCGTAGGCGAAGATTTTCAGTCTCCGTTTGTTGGAATCTGAATAGTTGAGAAGAAAGTGTTGAACGGGTGTGTAACGCATGGGAATCTGCTAAACAGTTCGGGCCAAATCTGAATCAAGCTCAAAAACGCTGTTTGATGAGCCTGCGTAGTATTAGGTAGTTGGTCAGGTAAAGACTGGCCAAACCAATGATGCTTAGCTGGTCTTTTTGGATGATCAGCCACACTTGGACTAAGACACGGCACGGACTCCCACGGGAGATAGCAGTGGGGAATCTTGGACAATGGGCGAAAGCCTGATCCAGCAATATCGCGTGAGTGAAGAAGGGCAATACCGCTTGTAAAGCTCTTTTGTCGAGTGCGCGATCATGACAGGACTCGAGGAAGAAGCCCCAGCTAACTCCATGCCAGTAGCCGCAGTAAGACGGGGGGACAAGTGTTCTTCGGAATGACTGGGCATAAAAAGGCACGTAGGCGGTTAATCGGGTTGAAAGTGAATGTCGCCAAAAACTAGCGGAATGCTCTCAAAACCAATTCACTTGAGTGAGATAGAGAAGAGTGGAATTTCGTGTGTAGGGGTGAAATCCGTAGATCTACGAAGGAAGGCCAAAAGCGAAGGCTGCTCTTTGGGTCGCTACCGATGCTGGGGTGCGAAAACATGGGGAGCGAACAAGATTAGACACCCTGGTAGTCCATGCCGTAAACGATGAGTGTTCGCCCTTAGTTTACATGGATTAGGGGCCCAGCTAACACGTGAAACACTCCACCTGGGGAGTACGGTCGCAAGACCGAAACTCGAAGGAATTGACTAGGCCTGCACAAGCGGTGGAGCATGTGGTTTAATTCGATACAATGCGCAAAACCTTACCACCCCTTGACATATGAACAACAAAACCTGTCCTTAATGGGATGGTACTGACTTTCATACAGGTGCTACATGGCTGTCATCAGCTCGTGTTGTAAGATGTTTGGTTAAGTCCTATAACGAGCGAACCCCTCATTTTGTGTTGCTGAGACACGCGCCTAGGGAGAAATAGCAACAGAAGTGAGCCGAGTGACGTGCCACCACTTGAGTGCCAGCACGTAGCTATGCTTTCAGCAAGAATTTCACGGGAGCCGACGCCTTTTGAAGCACTTTCACGTGTGAACCGAAGTCGTCTTGTGTCACTCGTTCCCCTACCTATAGTGACGTCAAAGTACCTATGACCATGATGGTTTGGTTAGGCTTGGTTACGACGACGTCGAGTTGGCGGCGGAGGAAGACTCGACATTCAGGTGAGCCGCCTGGTAGTGTGGTGCGTAGTGGTAATAGTACGCGCCCCACTCCGTAAGCAATATATATTGCGATTCTTTGTAATAGGGCCATGACTTCCGCCCTTTGAGCCTTTGTGAGAGGCTTAGTCATCGTTACCATCTAGATCTGGTTCCGAGCCAGACACTCAAATTACTGAAGGCCTGTACATCTCTAACATGGTTTCTAAAGTGGGTGTATCAACCTCATCGATGATTGGACTGGCTCTCGTCGGTCTCCCTTCACCATTTGGCTGTAGGAGTCTCAAAGGTCCTATATTTCTGTGGTAGAGCTGTGCCTCTACCAAGTTAGCATTTACTGTGAAGGGCCTATTATCTGCCAAAACAATTTCGATCTCGTTCTTGTCATTCTAGAATACTAGGAACTGGTGAAGCGAAGAGGGGATGCACCAATTTGAATGGATCCAATCTTTACCAGTAAGGCATTATATGTCACTGTTCCATCTACCACAAAGAAGGCGCTTACTTTAGTGGTGTTACCCACTGTCAGATCCACCGGAATTATCCCTTTTGTTTGAGCCACGCCACCATCAAAGCTCGTAACTGAGACTTTGGAAGGGATAAAATCTTGCTCGGACTTGGACAGCCTCCTTACCATTCTGAGTTGCAGTATATTCACTGCGGCTCCATTTTCCACCAAGATTCTAGACACCGGCTTTCCATCGATGTGAGCTCTGATGTATAGAGGCCTCAAATGATTGGTCATTTCATCTGGTGGCTTCTCCAAAATCATTATACTGGCTCTGGTCCCTTGAAGAGACGGAGTCTGACCTTTAGAACTTTCTCCGCTTTCTCCCATTACTGATTGTCCTTTAGCACGAGAGCCTTGGATTGTAATCAAGGTTGTGTCAGTAATAAAAAAAACCAGGGTCCCTGCTCATCTTTGATCCATCTGTTGGCTCCAGATCAAAATTAGCATCTGCAATCTCCGCAACTGGAGGAGAGTCATTTTATTCCACATCCTCATCCAGTTCCTCAGTTTAATTCTCCTTTGGACCAAAGACCCGGTGTGAGACGTAGTTTATCGCCACCTTTGGAGGAAGACTCCCAAACTTGAGGACCACCTTCTCTGATAGATCATCATCCCCATCATTTGAATCTTCCTTCCTGTCAAAGCAAAGCACAGTTTTCCTTCTGACTTAAAAGTCCTGGAGTCTTTTATATCTACATCCTGGGTCTGTTATTTCTCTGGTTTCTTTTCCCGAGGCTGTTCCTTAGCGTCGGTGTTTTGCGACTTTCCAATCGGCCTTGTTGACTTAGAGTACTCAACCTGTGGATACGATACCCGCTCATCTGGGATTATTACTCATCTTTTACATAGCTAAGAAGGGAATTAAATGTTTTTATTCACTACTCCCTGTGGATACGATACCCGCTCATCTGGGATTATTACTTCGACAAACCCGTGCACTTGCGGGATATACGCAAGGGGATCTCGTCACTAAACCAGGAACTGTTTTCACTATGAAACTCTATTTATTAGATTTGAACATTCACTAGATAAGGAACTTCCATTCTGGATGCTATGAACTCGACTAAGAGCCACATTGTTACGTTAATAACGCTTAAAGTGGATTTTTTAAGATCCCACCCCGAGGGAGGAAATTGGGTTTATTTAATAATAATATACATAGAAGAGAGTGGTTAGGAGAGAGAATCAATCTTTAGTAGTACGCCCAGTTCACCAGGTTCTACCACTGTAGGGCTCAATCATAGTCCAAATCTAAGTTTGTTCTAGCTATATGTTTAACACATGCAAGTCGAACGTTATTTTCGGGGAGCTGGGCAAAAGGAAAAGAGGCTCAATGCTAAAGTAGTTTTGCCCTGCTTCAAAATGTAAGGGCGCGTGCGTAGGCGAAGATTTTCAGCCTTTGTTTGCTGGAATCAGAGTAGTCAACCTTCATTCTCAGAGCTATCAAATTCCTCATTTGCCATCTTTGCTTCTGATTCTATGTCATTTGATCTCGAGGAACTGATTTCGGAGTGGTGAATTTAGGAGCATTTCTTGGTCTATGCTCAAACCATTGACCCACTGGAGTATTTGGTGACTTGAATTTGGGGTTTGGATTCATTCTTTATATGTAGTATAGACAATCTAACCCTTCTCTCAAACCATGTTGGAATTTAACATAGAGCCCTAACCTTAGCCATACATAAAGCACCAACAAGATCGGTTAGAAGCTCAAGCGTTAAAGAGGCCCGCATAGAATAGGGAGAGGCCCGCTTTTTAGACATCAAGTTTTGGTCCCCTGTCTTGGCTACAAGCTCGGGATTTTTAGTCTTCGACTATAGGAGCATTAGAAGTCGGACAAGAAGCGTAACAGGATAGAGAAAAATCATATGGAAATGAGAGCACCCACTACTATCCTCGCTTGATAGAGTATCCTTCTCACGCATCTCGTGGACTCGTAAGATGTGAAAAAAATCTATCTCGTACATATCTTATCGAGTCACCCTACGACAGGAAGCATGCCGATTGAAAGCTCAAGCCAATTTGTATCTTTACCCTCTAACAAGGTCCCCTTGCGTATATCCCGCAAGTGCACAGGTTTATCAAAGTAATAATCCCGGGTAACGGTGCATCGAATCCACAGGGGAGTAGGGAATAAAAAAATACTTAATTCGATTCTTAGCTATGTGAAAGATCAATGATGATGAGTGTGACAATGATTCAATTCTCAACAATAAAAGCAACGAATAAGAGAGCAAAAGTAAAGAAGGGGATAAGGTAATCGATAAAGATGGGGTACCCGGATAATGCTCCACCTAGGATAATTGTTTCAAGTGCAAGAACCCTCTATTATGCTTCCTAATCAATGCAATGGTGAGTCGTGGAAATCCTTAATTACATAATCCCAAATCTAAGGTCAACTATGCCTAACTCTATACATGTCCCGGAGGGGAAATCGAACAATCTCAACACCTCGCACTCGTATAGAGTTGCAATGACCTCTAGGGATTCCAAGTAATAAATCTCTTCCTAATTATAGACCTAACCCTCTGGTCCAGGTGGAAGGTCCCTAACCACAATTGAGCCCTAGATACTAAGATCACCTCAACGCTTTACTCCGTTGCACGCGCAACTAAGCCCCAGCGGAAGTTCGTCCCTTAGACCATTCACTCTATTATGACCGCAAAGAACTCGAGGAATGGAGATAGAATCTATCATGTCAAAGGGGAAAGGGGACGCTCCCGTACCTCTCTACTCACCCTCTCAACCCTCTCTAACATAGCTTTATCTAGTGCTCGTGGTGTGTCAGTCACTCACAAGGTTACCAACAAGATCTCTCAACCCCTAGTGTCACTCTAGGGGAAATGTTCATATAATCAAGCATTCAAGGTTGGCACTCACAATAAACATCAATCTATTGAAAGCATAATAAAGAGATTCAAAGAAACGAATACATCCTAGGGTTCACAAATACCCGAGTATCCACTGGGGGTTTAGCTCTCCATGTAGCTAAATAAAATCAAAGAAATAGAATGTAAAAGCAATGAATCCATAAAGAAACCCCCTCGATAGTGGTGTCGATGGTCTTGTGGAAAGTCCTCTACTCGTCGTCCAAGGATTCCCTCGTCCAGTATAGGATACGCCTCGACGGAAGCTCTCCTACCAATCTTCTTCCTAAGGAATCACAATGTCAGAGCCATAGAACCTCTCCAAAACCTTGGCCAATACCCCTCGAAACCCTAGTCGAAGCCCTCTCTCAAGTTGGGGAAAAGATGGAGAAAAGAATACTAAAATCGGGGCTGATTCGGCTTTAAATAGGGCTGGAATCTGGCGACTACACGGGCGTGGAAGCTTCACACGCCTGTGCGGAATTTCCACACGGGCGTGGATAATTTCCACACGCCCGTGTGGATCCTCTGAACTCCTGCTTTCTCGGCCAATTGTGAACAGTGCTGCTACAGTACTTTCTACCATGTCGCTACATTTCTCTACTACAGTATCCGCCCTGAATAGCTTCCCGAATCTATACTTTCATCGGACTAACGCAAACGGGCACACGTTCACGTCGTGGATCACTTGCATCTTCAATGATAGGCACGTTGGTGAAGCTCTTGTTCTATGTGCGTAAGTCACAATGCTCGAGTGTGACTGCCTTTGTGCCCCTCCAAATGGATGTGCCAACTCGAATATGAGGAGGTTGGCACACACTCTAGCATCTCACATCGACCCTATGTCTTTGCGTTTGAACCTTAGCAAGATTTCCTCCAAAATCGGTGCATTGTAATCCACATTGGCTTCTTTCCTTCATACTTGGACTCACAACCCTACCTACGCGAAAGTAACATAAAAATACACATATTAGTATAAAAACCTGAGAAAATAATGTTCAACATAAGGATTGAACGCTTCGCATTCATATCGCACAAGCACTTATCAAACTCCCCTACACTTAAGCTTTTGCTTGTCCTCAAGCAAAAAATTAAAACGTTTTGTGCATCCATGAAGAAAATATTGAAAGTGCTTGGCCTTAGGTTCACCAAAATATACAAAGAGAGTATTCTACAATTGAGGAAAATTTCAACACTAAATACGAAAAAATCAATGCTCTAGCTAAAACTTAAATCAAAAAGGAAACAAAACCCAAAGTCGTGTACGTGTGTGAACTCACTCAAGTCAACCCAAAGTATACTCCTCAAAGTTCTAAGTACAAGGGACTTATTTATCTACAAAAGTGACAACAATTTCAAAGATGGTAGTAGCTTCACACATTCTCTAAGGTAGCCCTTTCCAAAGAGACCGCTAAGGTGGCTTTCACACTTTCGCGGTGGTAGCTCTTTTACCGAGGTGCTAGCTCTTTCTACCGGAGTGGTAGCTTTCACTCATCCAATGAGATAGCTCTTTCTCTCATTAGGGCATAACTAGTATCCGACTTATGAGAGTAGCTTTATATTTCATAGGTGGTAGCTCTTTCCACACAACAAGCACAAATAAACAATAAAACTATTTTTTTTAATTTAAAACAAGAAACAACTATAACTAGACCCTTTAACATCGAACTTGAGTTTCCAAAAGAGTTTAAAGAATGAGTAGTGCACTAAGTGTAAATCGGGCAAAAATTCCTAGAAATTCAAGCAAGAACTAGAGCATGAAAACATTCAATGTTAGAAATTCTCCTAAACTCAAGAATACATTCCTTGCAACTAAGGTGAACCACCATTGGCTATGTGAGAATATAACAATCAAGAATAATAGAAAAGATGTGTGCACTATGAAACTCCCCCCCCCATACTCAAGTTGTACATTATCCCCAATGTATACATGCAAGCTCACTCAAAATATATTTCATTCAAAAGCAAATGTGGGAGAAGCAATCAAAACAATACTCCCCTGACTCCTAGTGTTGCGTTTGATGAAGCTAATCCCATGGGAGTAGTATTCTGACGGGTTGTGAAGCTCACACGGCTAACTGCCTCAGCACCTTGGCCGTGCCCATGACTAAGTCTCAATTCCCAAGAAGACAAGACCATATGCACGCATACGAGGGATTCATGAAAAGCTGAATAAAAACAAACATATCTTGACTTTATATAAAAGATAGAAAATGAATACAACTCGAGATGCAAAATGAAAAGAAACTCAGAAGGAGAATCCTTTATGAGTGAACAAGTCTAAAATAAAAATGCAACATAAAGAAAATGCGGGACAAAACAAAGTCAAATGTTAGTGTCGCTCGGGGCTTTTGAGTGCTTTGCTTTCATGGGTCGGTGAAGATTCACATGGTGGGTCCACTGGTGCCGGGGTAGGGGATGAAGATGCCTGAGGAGTCCTCGGCCGTAAGACAAATGATGAGGCGACGTCTCGCTCTAAGATATGCTGTAATACGTCAAAGCATGCCATGAACTCTGTGTACTAAGCGGCTTGCGTGGCCCTGATCTCGGAAACCTCTGCCCGGACCACTCCTAAAGCATTCTCGAGCCTCTCAAAATGATCATGGGTTTGAGATGGTGTAACTGAACGTAGGGGGGGTATGTTCTCCGCGCTGAGGCGCCTCGGTCTCCATTGGTGCTCGATCGAGGGCTCATCACCATTATCCTCGAATGGTATATTCAAGCACATAAACACCATTTGGATATTTACGGATCAAACCCATGACCCTCATTGTCTCTAACCCCGAGTGGTCTTGGTATAATTGTCTTCTCGCTCTCTGTCGATTGCGTCTCATAGACCCATCCCCAAAATGAGTCTAGTAATGTATGGACCCGAGAAAATGACACCTAGTCTGGGATATTACCCTTGATGTTTCAAGTACCCCGCTAAAATGTTCCCCGGATGGACCGGCTCATTCCGCACCATGGAGTATTAGTACAGAAGTTCTTGCTTGCTTATGACTCCCGTGCTATCACCACGACCATTCACTGACCTGCTTATGATTGCGTGAAGATATCTATAACTTGGTCGAGATAAAAATGAGGCCTTAGACACTCCCTCGGTTCATATCGCCTTACCACATAATATTCATGCGCCTCCGATGGGTGATAAGCGTAACATGTCAATTGGAAGACTCTCATACTCCTCAGTCTCAGTATACTCCTCATCATATAAACCAAGTCTAGTAGAAAATTGTGTGACGCTCATACTATGATGTTACCCAAAAAGCTCGAGCCCGAATAGCGACCGACACTATCAAAAATGAGCATAAGAGCTGGTCGAACTCAAAATGAAGCAAGCACCTCTAAAGTGAGTGAGCGGATAGCGTGGTCATGAATATTTAATATCTTGTGCCAACTTCCGACCGATAATAGTTTCTCGACCTCATCGACCCATGTCATCCGCTAGTTGCACCTTCCTCGAGTGACCCAACATACGGG
>NC_052479.1:17618653-17673553 GCF_009730915.1 Dioscorea cayenensis subsp. rotundata | reverse complement strand
GAACAAGAAAATGTGAAATAGAATGAATGATGAATAGCTAAGAAGCAAAGTGCAAAGTATCTCTAAACGCCTACTCCCTAGCAATGGCGCCAAAAACATGATAACTCCCCTTGCGTGTTACCCGCAAGTGCAAGGGTTTATCGAGTAATAAATTCCTAGGTGAGTGGGATATCATATCAACAGGGAGTAGGGAGTAAAAAAATACTTAAACCGCTACTTAACCAAGTTAAAAATGAACAATGATTGTGTTGATAAGGTGTGGTGTAAACAAGAGTAAAAGAAATAAGAAAAAGAAGCACAAATAGGTGAGATATAAGGTAATCGGTAGAAGTGGGGTACTTGGATACTGTTCCGCCCAAGATTATCATTTCAAGTGCAAAACCAACTATTATGCTTCCTAACTAATGCATTAATGAGTCATGGAGATCCTAAGATACATGGTCCCAAATCTAAGGTCAACCATGAATAACTCTACACCAAGTCCCGGTGGAGAAATCGATCAATCTCAACACCTCGCACTATGTACAGTTGTAAGACGCTCTAGGGATTTCAAGTGATAAACCCTATTCCTATGTGTAGACCTAACCCTTTGGTCAAGGCGGAAGGTTCCTAGTCATAATTAAGCCCTAGGTGCTAAAATCACTTCAACGCTTCACTCCATTGCCTTTGCAACTAAGCTCCAGTGGAAGGTCATCCCTTAGCCTGTTCACTCTACTATGACCGCAAAGAACTCTTGGAACATGGAGGTAGAGTAAATCAAATTAAAGGGGAAAGGAGACACTCCGCTACCTCTCCACTCACCCTCTCAACCATCTCCAATGCAGCTTTGTCAAACCCTCACGGTGTGTCACCCATCCACAAAGGTTACCAAGATGCCTTGTTATGCCATGTGTCACTCTAAGGGAGAAATCATTCAACAAGCATTCAAGATTTGAACTCAATTAAAACATCAATAAAGGAAAGCATAATAAATGGTTTAAAGAAACAATAGCATCCTAGGGTTCACAAATCCAAGTACCTACTAGGGGGTTTAGCTCTCCATGGAGCTAGTTACAATCAACAATGAAATCGAATGTAAAAACAAGTAATCCATGGGAAAATCCCCTCGGTGTTCATGTCGATGGTCTTGTGGAGTAGTTGAGTCTTCTCTAATGGTTCCCTTTGTCCGCCTAGGGCACACCTCGCCGGATCTATGCCGATGAAAGCTCCCCCAATAACCTTCTTCCAAGAGAATCGCAATATCGAATCCTTCAAACCACTCTTAAGATGTGCCAAAAACCTCTCAAAACCCTAGCCGACAGCCTCCCAGATGATGTAGAAAAGTGGAAGAGAATAGATGAAAAAGATCCCCAAAATCGGCCTGAATCGCAGCGTAAATAGGGCTAGAATAGGGCATCCACAAGCCCCTGTGGATGTTTCCCACTGGGCGAATGGAATTTTGACACGAGTGTGGGGAATTTCCACACGACCGTGTGGATTCTCTAAAAATCTCATTTTCAGCCGACTATGAATAGTAGTTGGCCAGAACACTCCCAATTCCACACTCTTCATCGAGGCAACATAAACGGGCACAAGTTTATGCCATAGATGGCACGTCTTCTTCAATCAAAAGCTTCATTGGCGGAGATCTTGTCATCAATGCATGAGTCGGGATATGCAAATGCGACTGCCTTTATGCCCCTATAATCCATTGTAGTGACTTGAATTCATGGAGGTTGGCACACATTTATGTATCTTGGAGTCCCACTTTTGTCTTCGCGTTTGTTATTTCCAAGATTCCACCAAACAATGCGATTACGATCTACTTTTGGCTTCTTTTCTCAATACTTAGCTTCACAACCCTATATGCATGGAAGTAATACAAATGTACAAGTATTAGCGCTAAACCTGATAAAAGTAATGCTTATCATAAGGAAAGAATACTTCACATTCTTATCACACAAGCACTTATAAGAAATCATGATTTTCTCCTCTCAATTTAGACAAAGAAACACTTTAGATTGGCTAGCATCACTCCTTAAATGTTACTCCAATGCTATCTTGGTCTCCCCATAAGATGTGGTGAAAGTCCGGGTCTTGACCCCTAATGATTTTCCAAAGATAAAAATGAAAACCTTGGCCAAGCTCTACCTTGAAAAACCTAGATCTGGGCCATAAAAGCCATAAAAGAACTTTTCGGGCTCAACATGACCAAAGCACAGGGGTGCTTACAGCGTCCTCTTTTTGAGGCTTTGGTGAAAATTGGCTAAGTGTCCAGCAGGAGGAACACATGAGGAGAGCATGGTCATGCTCTCACCCATGGTCGACCCTAAGCATGCCCATGAAAGGGGCGAGAAATTATGCTCGTTGGGTGGAGAGAACTTCATAAATCTAGGGAATTGCATGGGAAAAGAAACACGCATGTGCTTACCCTGGAGCGCACACATGCTTGCCTTGTTACTCAGCTATCCTAAAATTAGCAATGATTACAGTGAAGAGACACAACTGTGATTAGGCTGTGTTAAGCTTGAATACTTAGAAAATGTTGTTCATTTACTGATTTTTCTACAAATTTGACACCTATTGCTTTGAGCCCTAGAATTCTGCACAATAAACAAAAATATACCCGAATAGCATCAAATATAAGTAAAGAATGCTAAAAAGATTAGCAAAAAAATATGATTTGTAAGAAGATAAAAAATTATATGAAGTATACTCATTAACAAGAATGCTTATACCCATGCAGATTATAGAAAAAAGAAGCATTGAAGAAGCATGGGCCACCAACTCCTAGCTTGGTCGTGCTAGGGTTAAGCACAGTTGTGCTCAAGCCCATGCAATTCCCAGGTTGTGTTATTTTTGCCCAACTCATGTCACGGCATCGAACACACTTCAACACGACTGTGCACTTGTCATACATATATTTAAAACCCAGAAAATTAGATTTTTAGTTGGGATTATTGGTGGGAGAATAGGGAGGATGGCCAGGGGCTTGAAGGGAGAGCCAAAGGCCATGATTCAATGGTGGATTGAAGCTGGCCTTGTGGTCCAGAGGTCAGAGATTAATGATTTAGTGTTCCCCATCCTTGGATTTATTGCAACTATTAAGAGAAGCTTGAGAGAGTTTTCATTATGATTTCCTTCTTATCTTTAAACTTGAATTGTATCCTATTATTTCTGAACATGAGAGGCCAAATCGTCATTCGGTGCCTTGGGTCATAAATCTCAAGACTTGTTGTAGTTGATTTCCTTATTGTTATATATTTGCAATTAGTTTTCTTGTGAGTTGTCTATATTGCTTCATGCTAGTGTACACCTAGAGATAGAGTGTATGGTGTTTAACTCTCTGGATTAGGGTTAAACCTAATAGAGGGATCCACAGAGCGTCGTGCATTGATGGGGTAGTGATCAATTTCCATATGGGATTAAAGTTGATTGCTTGGACCATAGGGATTAACTATTCTAGGGATTTCCATGGTCCAAGAATGCTTTACAAATAGCCAATATCGGAAATCTTTGTAATTGTCTTCAGAGAAATAAGCTTTGGGCACAACTCCATCTCCTGATTTCATCCCAAGCTTGTCATCTCTTGGCCTTAGTTTGTTATTTTCTCACTTAGGTTTAGCAATACCAAATCCTTTCTTCCAGCTAGATAATAGAGGATGAACTAGTAGTGGAATATCTGGTCTTTGTGAATTTGACTACCTACCTCAGGGTACACTTACAACTTGTATGACCTATGCACTTGTGGTGTGTTTGAAAGGAGTGTATCACTATATTTATTATACTTTTTTTATTTTCAACTTCATGTACTTATATTTTTTTTTGTAATGGAAAAAACTTTTATTCAAGTAAAACGAAAGTGAAACTTATAAACAAGAAAGTCAGGAGGAATAACATCCCAAGCATAAGGACCTATTATAGAAATAGAAGCTTACCAATTATGTGAGCTAGATGATTAGAAAATTAACGAATAAAACAAATCTTAGCATTATAAAACTTAACAATCAAGAACATGAAATTATCAATAAGTAGGCAATAAGAGGAATTGAGCTCCTTTCTTCCGCATGACATTCCATATGACCTTATCTATGTGATTATTTTTGAGCCAACGGAAGACCTCCCTAATACCAAGAATTTTAGCCATAGCAACATTTTGTATACTTGGAAGTTCAAGAGCACTAGATAATAAGAAGTTTCCTCTACTATCCCTCTAGATCCATCGTGTCCTTGTTGAATTGCTTATCATAAATGGTGCAACATCCACATTAATTTTAGTCATATCAAAAACTAGTGGGATCCAATCGAAGTTGCTTGAATTAAAGGACTTACACTTTGAGGGGCGTTTTGTTTGCTAGTCCTTGCCACAACCCATTATTGAAGAAATCCCTTAGTTGTTATATTAACTGGAGAAGGAGACTAATGAAAGGGCTCATATGTCATCAATGAATGATTATGATTGCTAATTATTGTGATTGCAAGATTTACATAAAAATATAATTCAGTAATCATATGGGTTATTAGTGAGCTAAGTCATTGTACATATGATCGAGATAGACCTAATTGTGTTGAATTTTGGTTATGAGTCTTAAGGTCTTTTGGATCGAATTTACTATCAAAATTGGGAGGGAGACTTTTTTAAAATGATAGTTTTCTTGAAAACCTATACACATACTTTTTAGGAGTATGGAACTAGGTGTTTTGCTACTTTTGACAAGCATGAGCATGTGACACAATTATTAGCTATCAATTATTAGCTTATCAACTTATCAACTATTAAAATATGACTAGAGCTATGAAAATATAGATGATTGTTGTGTACTTTGCTTAAAATGTTAGTTATGCTCATTATGGATTTTATAAATTTTATTTTAGTTCCCACAGTAACTATTTCAGTCCATTAATTCTTATTTTAAGCTTTTCTATTTCATTAATTATATTATTTAAATTATTAAATCAAATGACCAGTATCAACCAACTGAATTTTTGGCTCAAATGTAGAGCCCAAAGCTGGCTAGTCCACCTATAAGATTGTAATAAGGTTGAGAGTAGCTAGATTAGGGATAACGATCAACTCTTGTTTTGAGCCTTGGGTATGTGGGTCAGTTGTACACCTATTAGTGTGGAACGTGATTCCTCTTAATTATATTGATGCATTATCCGCAAGTGTACGGATCACACACAAGTAATACGATGAGTACCTCGACAAGGTCCCCATGCGTATATCCCGCAAGTGCATGGGTTTGTCAAGTAATAATCCCGGATGAGCGGGTATCGAAATCCAAAGGGAGTAGGGAATAAAAAAACACTTAATCCGCTTCTTAGCTATGTGAAAGATCAGCGAGTGATAAGTGTGAAAATGATTCAATTCTCAAAAGTAAAAACAACAAGTAAGAGAGTACGAGTAAAGGAGGAGGTAAAGCAATCGATAAAGATGGGGTACTCGGATAATGCTCCACCTAGGACAATAGTTTCAAGTGCAAGAACCCTCTATTATGCTTCCTAATCAATGCAATGGTGAGTCATGGAAATCCTTAAATACATAGTCCCAAACCTAAGGTCAACTATGCCTAACTCTATACATGTCCCGGAGTAGAGATTAGATAACCTCTCAACCTCGCACTCGAATAGAGTTGCAATGAGCTCTAGGGATTCTAAGTGATAAATCTCTTCCTAATTATAGACCTAACCCTTTGGTCCAGGTCGAAGGTCCCTAACCACAATTAAGCCCTAGATACTAAGATCACCTTAACGCTTCACTCCATTGCACGCGCAACTAAGCCCCAACGGAGGGTCATCTCTTAGACCATTCACTCTATTTTGGCCAAAAGGAACTCGAGGAACAGAGATAGAATCTATCACATCGGAGGGGAAAGGGGACGCTCCTGTACCTCTCGACTCACCCTCTCAACCCTCTCCAACCTAGCTTTGTCTAACGCTCGTGGTGTGTCACTCAATCACAAGGTTACCAACAAGAACTCTCAACCCTAGTGTCACTCTAGGGGAAATGTTCATACAATCAAGCATTCAAGGTTGGAACTCACAACAAACATCAATTAATTGAAAGCATAATAAAGAGATTCAATGAAACAAATACATCCTAGGGTTCACAAATACCCAAGTACCCACTAGGGGTTTAGCTCTCCATGGAGCTAAGTACAAATAAAGAAATAGAATGTAAAAGCAATGAATCCATAGAGAAACCCCTTAATAGTCGTGTCAATGGTCTTGTGGAAAGTCCTCTACTCGTCGTCCAAGGATTCCCTCGTCCGTTATAGGATACGCCTCGATGGAAGCTCTCCTACCAACCTTCTTCCAAAGGAATGACGATGTCGGAGCCGTAGAACCTCTCCAAAAACCTTAGCCAATACCTCTCAAAAACCCTAGCTGAAACCCTCTCTCAAGTTGGGGAAAAAGATGGAGAAAAAGAATCTCGAAATCGAGGGCTGAATAGGCTTTAAATAGGGTCGAATCGGGCGACCACACGGGCCTGTGGATTTTTCACATGGCCATGTGGAATTTCCACACGACCGTGTATAATTTCCACACGCCCGTGTGGATTCTCTCGAATTCTGCTTTTTCTCGGCCGTGTGAATGCAGTGTTGTTACAAGATTTTTGCTATAGTGTTCCACTACAGTATCCGCCCTGAATAGCTTCCCGGATCCATGCTTCCATCGGGGTAACGCAAACGGGCACACGTTCACGTCATGGATCACTTGCTTCTTTAATGACGGACAAATTGGTGGAGATCTTGTTCTATGTGCATAAGTCGGAATACTTTAGTGTGACTGCCCTTTTGCCCATCCAAATGGTTGTGCTAACTCAAATACGATGAGGTTGGCACACACTCTAGCATCTCGCATCCGACCTATGTCTTCGTGTTCGAACCTTAGCAAGATTTCCTCCAAAATCGATGCATTATGATCCACATTGGCTTCTTTCCTTCATACTCGGGCTCACAACCCTACCTGCACAAAAGTAACATAAAAACACACATATTAGTGTAAAAACCTGAGAAGAGTAATGCTCAACATAAGGAAAGAATGCTTCACATTAATATCACACAAGCACTTATCATACCCCATGAGGGGTTGGGTTGCTGAACCATAGGGGCTAGACATAAAGTACTAATTCTTCTTGTAATCCCTAGTTAAGCAAGAATTGGGTTTGGTTTAATGAAGGAAAATAAAACCAGTAAAGGAAAAGAACAGATGGAATTATCAGGCTTATTAGGATCAAGATTTCAACAACAAGAAAGCAATGCCATGGGACGATTCCTATGAGCTAAAGTATGCTGACTTACTGCTTATGCTTACCAGGTACATCCCATGGTTCTTGTGTGTGTACAAAAGCAATGTCACATCTATGGTTCTCAAATACACCAAGTTTTGCTAAGGTAACTGTGGGTTTCATACACATTGAGTTTTGCAATCACACATGGCAACTATAACTATGGCAATATACACACCAAGTTTTACATAAGCAACTGTGCAAATCAAAGACGTCAAGTTATACAACACATGATTTAACACAAAAAACCAATAGAACTCCATAGATAATTAAAAGTGAGTATTCAAAGCAAACAAAGCATAATAGTTCAACATCTTGGGGCATCGTGGATGGCTAGCCCCTCATGGATGGGTACAACATGGAAGAAATGGGTAAAGAACTAAGGAACTAAGACATGACTCCCTCCTTCTAAAGATAATCTTCCTAGTTGGGCTTCCTTGATGCTAATCCCACTTTCCTTGTGCCTATGACTCATCCTTGATCCCGTTAGATGGTGTGGTGATGCTTGTTCTTCGCTCTTATCAAAGTCCTCCTGGTGGAAAAGAAAATCCTAGAAATCAGGAGTTAAAAGGTTAATTTCGGGTTCGACACGGTCTAAGCATGGTTGTGCATAGACCATGTTTCTCATTGAGATTTCTATCCATGTTTAACTTGAGCACTTAGCAAAATCATCATGCTTTGCATGTTTAATCTCCGAGTTCACTCCAAATTGCTTTGAGCCCCTGAATCCAGCACAAAGAACAAATATACCCAGAATAGAACTGAATATAGACAAAAATATGCTAAAAGACAACTAAAAGTATGAATTGAGGGTAAATAAACATGATATGAAATACCCTCATCATATATATATATATAACCTTCGTGTACTATGTGCATATATTAATGTATTTTTTCTATTCGTATATTGTTTATCGATGTGGTGTTTAGTAAGATATATTATTATTGACAAGTTTTTCGATTGTAAAGAAAGAAACTCTATTTGGCTGGGTACCACATCTATCATCAGTAGTGTTGGGTGTGCAAGGATATTCTCTTAGTTGGAATGCTCTTAATTCCTCTAAGTGGAGCTTCCTTCACCCCAAAACTCTTATGAAATAACATTGCAACAAAATTACAGTTTAGAAACAGTTTTTTCTATTTCTAATCCATTGCTAATTGAGTTCAAAAATGGATTCAAAATAGAATTTTTTGGTTCCTAAAATCCTCATTGCTAATTCAATTAGCAACGCAAATAGTGGTCCATCTCTAACAAAACAGAATTAGTTCTGTTGCTAAATTCAAAAAATACAAATGGAAATTTTTTTCTTTTTCTAATCGGTTTATAATTCAAATCCATTTCTAATTAAAGTCTATTTGTAATCCATTTTAGAAATTAGAAATTGATTAGAAGCAAACTCATATACGTATATGATATTAGAAACAGATTGGAAAACAAAAGTTTCGATTTAAATTTGTTTTCCATTAGAAAAAAAATAATTCGATTCCTAATTCGTTCTAAATTTAAAAAGCTTAAAAATATATAGATTAAATTTAGAAACCTACTATTCATTTCTAATCGGTTTGTAAATTTAAAATTTAAAAAAAAAATGAAATTTAGAAATGGAATAATTGGTTTCTAATCTGTTTCTAAATTAAAAAAATAAATAAATAAAATTTTAAAATGTAATAATATGTTTTTAATCCGTTTCTAAATTTCTAAAAAATAAAAAATAAAATAAAATAACATCCAAATATATTAGTATCTAATTATTTCAGTACAAAATTCTATAAAAGACACATTTGTCCAATACAAAACACTACAAGAGACATAGTACTACATGATACTAAATGTTATCTAAATGATGAACATCATCATCATGAGTGAATGGCCATAAGTACTGATTGGTAAATTACAAGTGCTGAAGAATCCTGGGCTCAAAATTCATCATCATTTCTTTCTTCTGCCACATCAGTTCTCTTGGTATTGGTGCCTTTCCTCCCTCATCTAGCACCGACTCTATTGAAGTTCTTTGTTATTATCTATTAATTGAATAACTATCTGTCGCAATTCTCTAATATCAATATTTACTACTTTTGATAATGTACCAGTAGACAAGCTTTGAGATGACTGGGGATAAAAAAAATAGAGCCGTGGGATCCTACTTTGTATACCCTGCATTTTTTTCTCCCCCACAGCTTCACAATATATAGCTACATCATCCACAATAGGGGGTCACCATGCCCTTCTTGTGTTTGGGATGCTTGCTCCATAAGCTCCAAATATTGTTCATGCGTCAATGGATTCCACTTGTTAAATATTGATATCAAAGTAATGAATAAAAACACAAGTAGTGCAAATAAAGTTTATGGTTGAAAAACACATATAAAAATGGCATGTGTGAGTTTCCTTCTAATTATAAGTTTTCTAAAATTTCCAAACATTCATCTTAAATAAAGGAACTTATTTGATAAGAAAAAATATCTGCAACTTATGAACCTTGTAATTCATGCAAGGGATGAATTCAATAGTTTCACCATCAAAATCACTCACAAAAATAAACAATTACATCGATCAATTGAAAAACATGATGATGTATTGTTAATTTTTGTTCAAGATAAACAACACATGAAAAATTCACATTCACTTGCACTGACCGCAATGGCATAATTATTGATTTTAGAAATAACACAATAGCTCACAACAGTTTTATTTTTCATGAGATGAGCTTGTCTACTTCTATACTGGAATTTTTTCATCTATTTAGAACAAATAATTTCACATGGTAAATGTTTGCTACACAGAATTTAGTAGAAAAACTGAACGTGACAACTACATAATGGATTTATCATACCCCATCGCAAATTTAGTCACCTTTTTTGGCAGTCATACCAGCAATAATCTTCATATTTAGTAGTGCACTATTACTAAAAATACAACACAGTTGAAGCATTATCGTATGCTTTTTTTTTACTTGAACTCATAATAGTTTTGTAAATGAACAACACAAGAAATCTTACTTTCTATATTCTACACATCTAGGGAAAATATTCCGAAGATTCAGAGTACCTCCTCGGAAACTAGTCTTAATAGAAGTGAACTAGCCTCAATAAATCTAGTTTGCAGTCTTAGTTGAGAGGGAAATAAGATCTTCAAGTTGAATAAAACAACTGAACCTATCAACTAAAAGAATTGGAAAGAGAAACCAGGTTTATGAACAGATTTATCATGGTGATCTTCACGAGCTCACCGTCCCTAGCGGTGTAAAGGTCGAAGACCAAGGAACGAGTGGGAATCACTTCTCAACAGTGCCAACCTCTGCTTTTACTCTCACCACTTGCCAGGATCCTCTCTTCATCTCCCGAGATGCTTATCTGAATCGTCGGACTTGGCTCCTTCACTTCTCCTCGTTGCGACCCAGCTTTGAAACCTTGTTTTGGTGTGGGTTTCTAGCAGTCAAGGACAAGGATTGTGAGGATTTTGTCGGTTTCTTGATTCTTGAGATAGTGGAGAGATCATGGATCAAGGATTGGTATGAAATGGTAATGGGCTTCGATCTCTTCGTGATGGCATCAATCCTCTTTTGGGTTAAAAGCCCAAACTTTTTTATCTTTGTGGATGAAAAGGAATGAAGAAACTAATATATATATACATATAACATATACATTTATTATAAACATTGTAATTAAATTACACACATTGTAATTTGAAACTTTAATACCTAAACTATATCATTTAGAAATAATTGTAGATTAAAAAAATATCTTAATTATCTCTACAACATTTATATCTATAAAAAAATAATTATAAAAAATTTGTACAAATTACTATACGTTACCATTATTTCTAACCAAATTATAATTAAACATTATGTACTATGTTTAATCATTTCTAAGAAAAAAAATTATAACTTCAAATAAACAATTCTAGACATGATATTATTAAAGATATTTATAAAATCATAGTCTATCAATATATTTTTAAACTTTGATACAGAAATTTTATAAATATTTCAAATAACATATATTTCCGAAATTTAGGAAAATAATATGTATGTATGTATATATATCCAATTTTATCCAAGGAAGAAAAATATATAAGAAAATAAAATATTAAACAAAAAAAAGAAACAAATTGGTACTAGAAATGGACCACCGTCCATTTCTAAAAAACAAAAACGAACAACTGTTCCATTTCTAAAAAACAAAAACAACTCAGACACAACTTTGTACTCACAATCCCTTTCAATCACGGACCAGTTTTTTTTACGAATATAAGTAATTATTATATATATTTATTTATTTATTTAAATTTGGATTAAAAATATGCTATTAAATTTTAGAAACATATTTGTTAATGCGCTTCTTATTTTTCTACAATATATATATACATATATTAGCAACAGATTCACAACACCAAAATATATCTTTAGCGCCATTTTTTATTTGGTATTTAGTAGCGTTTTTACACACCACTAAAAATGCCAATAAAAATGGCAGCGAAGATCATCGGCAATGTGCCAGCAATTAGCGGCATTTTCATAAACGTCACTAACTTCGCAGCTCTTTTCAAAACAACCGCGGCAAACTTAATGACGTTTTTCATAACAAACACCACAAGCGCCATTTTGGATAACATGTTGCAGCAATTTGCAATAAAAACTGTAACTAATTTATCCTTTTTTTTTAATTTAAAAAAAGGTAAATTAGCTTTTATATAAAAGCACAACTAATTTACCTTCTTTTTATTATTTTTTTCTTATTTTTCTTTTCTTCTTTTCTTTCTTATTTTTCAATTTGCTTTTTTTTCTAATTTTTTTTCTCTTCTCTTCTTCTTGCTTGTCCTTTCTTCTTTTTTTTATCCCTCTTTTGAATATTCTTCACATCTTCTAGCTTTATCATCATCTTCTTCGTCTTCATTTTCTCCTCTAAACTTCTACTTGTTCTTCCTCCTTCACTTTTTTTCTTTACCTAGTTTACTCTTTTTTCTTGCCTCTTCCTTCACTTCTTTTCTTCTAAGCTTACTGATAAGTGCTAAACTAACCATATTTTCTATATCATTTAAACTACATTTAGCATGAAATTCTACTTGTTTAGCACGTCATTAGCATAAAATTTCATTCTTTTGTTCGCAATGACCCTTATCTCTGTTTTAGGAAGAAAGAAACAAATTTGAGGGTGTTTTGAAGAAAAATGAAGCAAGTTCTGAATCAAGAATACACCATGACTCACAATGACCATTTTGGACACTCATCACACCCGTCGTCTATACTTAACCCTGCCGTGATCAAGCCATGGCATCATGAACTCACCAATAGCAACAAAAGAAGCGACAACAGCCTCACAACGGCCATTGTGAAGTGTATAACGGCCGTTGTCAAGGTACATAATGCACAAAGACCATGTCAAGACATGACTTGGAGTACAAGAAACAACTTACTCATAAGGGGCATCACAACGCTCGTGGTGAGGCTGTGGCAGCACCAATTACTATAAATACCCCAGTTTTCTCTAAATTCGGGGAGACTCTTTTGCCTAACAACATAGGATGGCGGATATTTGGAGATTTGAGTGGCAGGAGATGGTGTTTCTTCCATATCCAATAGTTTCCAACAGATTTCTCAAGAGTACATCAATGAGCATCATCATAGAAGATTGCACATACCAGGCATCTTCAAAGATCATCATCAAAGGAACACCAAATACAATTTATGAGACATAAAATATGACAAAAATGATGCTCAATGCATCTAAAACAAACAAAGAAATATGTTCACTCAAGCACTTATCAACAAGCAACATTAACCATGAATATGTGAAAAGAAAACAAAGACGACAACATAAAAATTATTGGAAAAATTACCATTAGGAGTATTAGACATTTTGCTTTGTATGGAGTAAAATCTTCATGTCTCTAATTAGGAATGTTAATTGGAGCATAAGCACCATTCTTTGCAAGCATACTAAGTAAAGAACATAGCGTGAAAAGCATCTTTTGGTGCATGGGGCTCCATATTTATCTACCTTAATTATAAATTTTTTCCGTTGATGTCTAGACATTTTCCATTATTGTCTTTCCAATATGTCGGGACTATTTTTCTTGTTTACTAGCTTCATTTTCTTGCCTTGTTGATTCATAATGTGAAGAAGCATGAGCTTGTAGTAACTCCATAATCTGCAAGCTTTGTGATCCTCGAGCCATGAGTTTTCCTATACAAAATTTACATATTATTATATTGCAATAACAATTTCACAATCCATTTATGTTTTCAAAACTCAAAAGTACCACTAAGTGGAAGGCCACATACCACTTGGTATTGATTTAAATCACAAATGACTGATTTTTTTTGTATAAAAAATAATGAACATGGTTCAATGAGCCACTAATTTTTTCTACTTCTTATGAATCTTTATAAGAATTCTTATGATGATATTGCAGACCAAACACCTAGAAAAGGAGCTAATGGCATAGAGTATTCTACTTTTTTTTAATCTTATGATGATATATACACCCTCCCACACAACAATGATGGGAAACACTTTTATTAATAACTTTCAGAGCAAGGATACAATAACTATGTAGAAAAACATATTCCATGACTATGCAAATTCTTAACAAGTAAACCGAGCATATAAAGTGCATCTTTCAATAAATAAATAAATAAATAAAAATAAGGAGCAACATACAACTTTAGTTCATTTTAAGACAAATGAAGCTACAATAAGAATTAAGTCCATCCACAGCCTCTTAAGTTTATTAGCTATATTACTTTCTTCTGAATGTCACTAGTAAATATTTTATATAATCTAAATTAAGGAATCTTCCAACAATATAAACCACTAGGCACTATCCTCATCCTTTTGAAATAGAGGGGAAAAAAATAATCAAATCGCATTTTAAATTCAGATTTCAGACATACAGAAGTCAATTTTATCTTGTTAACTATAATACTTTCTTCTGAATGTCACTAGTAAATATTTTAAGTAATCTAAAGGAATCTTCCAACAATATAAACCACTAGGCACTATCCTCATCTATTTGAAATAGAGGGGGAAAAAGAATCAAATCACATTTTAGACTTACAGTAGTGAATTTTATCAATCCCACATATTTCCATAACAAGTTAGCACAAACAAGGATTTTAATTTCCCCATCACCGTTATCATAATTATTCCATACTCAATAAGCAGGAACTCAAGCTATGAAGAAATGCAAGTATTACCATAGTGAAGCTAATATAATATCAAGCACAACACTTAAGGATTAAAGACATAGCTACTCCTAACATGCAAACTATTGTCTGAAAATGACCATTCACCAAAATAATGCTTCTAATGAAAACTAAAAAGAAGGATGAGGAATGGGCTTTACCAAAAATGTTTTTTACTTGTAAGAACATTAGCTTGGAGGGCATCAAAAAGATATACACTTAAGAGTCAAAAAAAGAAGGATGTAATGGTCACAGTTGATGAAGAACAAATCTCCATAATAGAACTTCTATGAAAGAGCAATAATCACTAATGAACCAGTGAGAAATGACTACATTATTCTTTAGACAGGAATTGTAATAGGCCACAAGTTTGTAACACAGAAATTTTAAATCTAGATACTTACTAGGGATGGAAAAATAATATCACACTGTTTTTTTTTTTAAAACAGAGATGGCATTGTAAAGGATGCAGGTTGGATTTCATGATTACAACAAACAGTACATATAGAAGCCCCAAAACCATTGATTTAGAACAAGCTTTCACATTTTCCAAATTTTTAAAACAATACCTACTCACATAATCAATCAAAACTAAAGCAAATGATTACTTTTCCAAAGTTGACCACTAGTTTCTAAGATTCAATACCAACATGTGTCCCTTCAAATGATTACCTATAAATCTCTTTGATCGATCCATAGCACTTCTTCTTTTCCAAAAGTCCTCAATGCCTGACACAAGTGTTGTTTGTGTTGCCACACCAAATGAATTTCATGATGTAAGTTCCCACCAAAACATTGGTCCATTTCTAGTTATGCTTTCTAACTTGTTAACTAACTCACAGACATATGGCCCTACATATGGTATGTCTACATGCTAGATAAATTAGTTCATTAAAAAGTTCATTAGTTGATATGATAATGTGAAATTCTAAATTACAAATGAATAAAGAATTATGTACCGCGTAATTTCATTAGCTGATTCTTTTCAACGTCACATTCGATTTACAAGGCCAAAGGCAAAACATAGGGTTGCAAACTACTTCAAGGTGGTTAGAGAACAATAGTAAAGCTAAATCAGTAATAAAAATAAGTGTATAATGGAAATAAGGTCAACTCACTTTTAAAAATTCGATACTTCATGAATCCATAAAAGCTAGATTTTGTTTGCATAGAGTCTTCAATGTTAATGAGTTTGGTTTTCATTTTTGTTAAATATGTATTCATTCCTTAAAATCCTCTTTTCTTGCTCACAAAAGATAAAGTGAAGACACTCCTAAAATCTATTTCATTTCACTCATTTGATGAGATTGTGTAACTAAAATCAAGTACTCTAATTTCTAGAAATAATCAACTAATGTTTAAAAAATAATAGAGAATGTGAGCAAACAATGGATAATGTCATAGCTCTAACATTCTTAACAAATAATGCATAAATTTAATCATCTAATGTGACCTGCATACATAATAGAGAATGTGTCTACAGGGTATTCTTCATCTCACAAATATGATCATACCAAAAGTACCATTCACTATGAAAGATAATCATTTGTTTGCATGGAAAAACAATGAGTCAACTAAAAAGCCTATAATGTATGTTGGAAAATCCATATTTCCTGCACTTGATACTTTACTAGAAGATGGAGAATAGAGATTGCATTAAAATTGAACTAGAACTAATGAGCAAATAGCTAGAGAAATATAATCAGCTCAAAACCAACAAATATATTTAAAAAAAAAAGAAAAATACAAATTATGGATAAAAAACAAAGTTTCATTCAAAGGTACAAGTCTATTCTTGACATCTTTTTTCAATGGTCTATATCACACATATCAAACAAATCCCTAGGCATAGTCTTGATAACTGTAGACCAATTCTCATTCTTCAAATCTTGCACATAGAACACTTTGTTCAACTTGAGATGAGAAAAACATAGGGATCATGCTCTCAATTATTCACCGGCAAGTGTTAGGGCGAGAAAAGTTTACAAGAGTGAACCCAAATTCATCTTTCCTAATACCCGTACTATGGTGTACATCAACCCAATTACACTTGAACAACCCAACCTTAAAATTACCATAGTAATATAACTCAATTATATCTCTTAATCTACTATAGTAATTTACACTTCCGAATTCTGAAGTATTAACCACACCACTATTTTGAGTCATTCTATTTTCATCATGAGATTTGGTATGAAATTTGAATCCATTAATAATGAACCCAGAGCATCTCTTTGCTACTTTGTTAGGTCCACACCAAAGGGCCACAACTTCTTCTTGAATATCCAGATAATCATTTTCCAAAATCTATATAGCAAAGATATTATATTACTGATTTGATGAAGTAAACTATAAAACAATTGTACAACAAAGATTACATTGCTTCAAAACCACAAATGAAAATTTTCATTCACCAACTTCTCTAAATCAACTTCAAAGAGACGAGAATGTCAACATCGCTTTCTTTTTTCCAATTCATGGAATTCTCTACATAAATATGTCACGTAGGAATTTAAGAGAAATGAACTTTTCTATTTTTCCATTGAATCATAACACAAAAACACTTACCTATGAAACTTTTCAATGTCATCAAAATGAAGAAGGACATAACAATGTGCTTGAACCAAGGAAACTCATCTAAAACAATTTATTCAATCTTTCCTATATGTTTACCAACAGTAGAGAATAAGTATTTTACTTAGCCATTTGTAGGTGGGTTTGGATTTCTTATTGGCTGGTTGAACTTTGTTTCAACCCCTTGAAGATATTGTGAATAAAATGCCAAACATTCTTCAGCTATCCTTTAGCATTAGAACCTTCAGGATGAGTTCAATATTTGACATAAGATTTGAAATGCGTGAAGAACCTAAAAAGAAAAAGTTAGAATATATCACTTCATTATACATTTTATATTATAAATGATTTCATTTCTAAAAGATTTTAGTAACATACCTTTCAAAAGGATACATCCATCTAAAATTAACTGGTCCACCATGTTTTATTTCTTCCACCAAATGAATGATTAAATATACAGTAATAGTAAAAAATGATGAAGAAAAAATCTTCTCCATTTGACAAAATTGTCATAACCATTTGAATTTGAAGTTCTTCTAGCTCATTCACATCCACCACTTAAGAACAAAGTGATTTGAAAATGGTTGCCAATTCACTCACAACTTGAATGACTTCCTTGGGTGGATTGCAAGCTCATAAAGCTAATGGAATGATGCCTTCAACCAAAACATGACAATCATGGCTTTTTAAGATCTACCAATCTTGTGCTCTTGTAGGTTTACACATCTTGAAATGTTTTGAAGCATAACCATCAGGGGACTTTGATGTCTTTAACAACTTGACAAAAGAATTTCTTTTTGTTCTCGTTGATAATGTAAAAACAAGCCAAAGGCGTGATTTTCTTCCCATTTTCAACAATTTGAGGGTTAAGCTCAGATCTTATACCAATATAAACTAAGTCAAGGCGTGCCTTTAGATTGTCCTTTCCAATAAAAGTTCCAATCAAATTATCGCACACATTTTTTTCTATGTGCACCAAATCCAAATTGTGGTTCAATAAGTTATGTTCCCAATAAAGTAACATAAAAATCATACTTCTTTTCTTCCATCACTTCATATGATCAATAAGGCCCTTGTCATTTCTAATTGAACTCTCTTCATTAGATTCTTGCACACTAATTCTTAAATGTTTTGTTCTTTTGTGCTTCTTCTTTCTATTTTCCTTCTTTCCTCTTTTCTTCATAATATTTCCAAAGGTGAATTGAAGTTCATCTAACTAATTCGACACATCACTTCCACTTGGTCCCTTTGGTGGTAGCCTTAATTCCTTAGTGCCATCAAATAATTGTTTTTGATAATGAAACCGGTGACCTTTAGGTAACCACCTATCAGAACACATGTAATAATATTTTTTATTCCTATATAACTACAAAGAAGATGTACTTTCAGCACAACATGGACATGCAAACTTCCCTTTGGTGCTCCTACCAGATAAACATGCATAAGCTAGAAAGGCATTTATAGTACAATTAATGCAGCCCGCATGATGAAAACTATTGATGTTTGGAATCAACATAGATTTTCCACACTTTCCTACAATTTCTTTGTAGCTCATCTATTAGAGAATGTAGAAAGACATCAATGTCATTTGTCATGCCCTTTTTATCTCCTAGAATTTATCATTGATAAAATAAATGGATGTCGCTCATTCCAATCAAAGGGATGTAAGATATATGGAACAAGGACACTTGGCACACACATAGGTTCTACTCATCATCCTAGAGGGATTAAAACCATCACTAGCAAGGGCTAGCCTCACATTATGAGATTCTGAATAAAAGTCTTGATATCAAACATCAAAAGATGTCCATGCTTCACCACCTGCAGGATGTCGTAGAATTCCATCTTTATTGTGACCTTCATCATGCCACCTCATATCACTTGTTGTTTTCTCTATAATGAAAAAATCTTTGTAGTTTTTGTATCAAGCATATCATCAACACCTTTCATCGGGTCTTTTTCATCGTATCCACCCACCAAGAAGTACAACAAAATATGACATGATTCTACACTTGCATACACACTCCAAAATGAGACATGTAGTCATGGATTACAAACATGAATTTTTCTCACAATTAAGATCTGTTGTCTTACACTTTGCAGATCATAAGTGAAGATTTTGGCCAAGATGGATGTCTGCTACCAAATGACCCACTCATACAACCTGCTATAATAAATGACTTTCTTCTGTCCATCCACCCAAGCACTCTTATATATTGGCAAATTGTAACATGAATGACAACTTTGAATGTGAAGCTGTCTCGCAAGTATATGGGTCATCAACTAATACCTTTCTCGCAAGCATGAGAGGGTCGTATTCTCCGCGCCGAGAAGCTACTCTTACTTCCTCTTTACGTTTTGTTTAACCTACAACTTCGAGTGGTGTCATGAAATTACAAAGTATCAAATAAAAATTCTACTAAAATGTCTAGGGCGAAGGAAAATCACCGGTGATAATCAATGAGGAAAAGTGGTCACTGATGAGAATCTCCTTTTGAGGGCTACTAAAGTGCGAAGGATACTAAAATTATACGCAAATGGTAGTTTGGATCAATTAAACCTAAGTTAGGTCAACCTGATGGTCACATCGACAATCCCTCAATCTAGTACAAGTATTGATACAGAATTTCTTCCGACAAAAATCCTCTTACAATTGCAATACGAGGGTAATGGATTTTCAATTTAGAGTCAAAACATAAACAAGGCACAACTCCTTAGAGTTGGAGGGGTTCGAACACCTGATGATCATGGCGTATTCATACATCTATCCCTTCCAAGCATGGTATGTCTACAAGGGCAATGCTCACACAAACCAAGTCATGACCTAGAAATTGATACATATAGTTCTCATGCATACCAAAACATCAAAGTACACCAAGCATGGATCACAAAACATACCAAATGCATTAAATAAGTCAAAACATACAATCTACATTAAGTTCACCATCAAAGCTTCACTCTACACCCGGTGACCTTGGGGTTTTAGTTGTCTATACTAGCAAAATACATAATCAAGTCCTTGAAAACAACTAAATATAGTATGACAAACTCCCTCAAAGGTCGTAGGTCAATGGATGCTTAGAATCCCTTGTAGAAAAAGCTCCAAAGACACCACACAAGGGGTGGCTTCCTTGTGTCTTCAACCTTCTCTAAATGTGGTTCTAGGAGTGGATCTTGCTCAATCATGCTCTCTCTCGCCTCCCGCACGCTTTCTCCTCCTAGTGTTGTTTCTTCAGTCGGCTTGCAGCTGTCTTCACAACCATAAGGTTGCCCATGAGGAATTTTAGACTTAGTATTTTTCTTCAATTCTTCATGCTTCAGCCTGTTGTTGCTCTCTAGTGCCCGTGGGTCTCAAAACCACTATTTTTAGTGTGTCGATTTCTTGTTGAATGACATTGTTGAGCTTACCTAGGCTTTTTCTTATGCCTCGCATACGAAAAGGAACCAATTAAACCATACAAGGGCATCGGCTCATCAAGAAAACACAAAATTATACATAGTAAATATGAGTAAATACATACATTTAGGCATTTATCAAACATCCCCTTATTAGCCTAAACGCTTTGCTTGTCTCAAGCAAAACAAACATAAAGAACATCGGTAAGAAGATAAATGGCTAAATGTACAACCTCAAGCTCAAATATAATGAACTCCACAAGCACAAGTGAGAAGAAATCAAGATAGTGAGTTGTTCTATAAATAATCAAGTAATGATAGTCCTACTTCATCGAAAGTGCTCCTGTGAGTGTGTGTTAACTCCCTACCTCAACCTCGACACACTGGATTACCCCAGGATATCCATTCACCCCACACATAATGAGATCAGCATTAAAGTGTTAAAGATATCCTCAATAATCAAATAAGAGTCCCTTTGTTCTAAATAAAATCCCAGCCCTTCAAGTGACTACGCAACGAGTTCCGTGGAGATCAATAGAGATATTTTATTTTCTTCACGCGTATACATACACACATCCTCTCGAGTCTAACTAATATAGATCACACAAAAATCTTTCTCAAGGATGCACATGCCGAGTAGGCACAAAAGCCACCCAACCTACTCTCATTGCCTATATATAAATGCATTCATGCTAAACTAGCGTAGGAATACTATCATGCACTCACTCTCATATATACACACTATATCTCATGTCCACCGGTATAAAACCTACTATAATGTTTTCACTTTAGGGCCAAAGGCAACAATAAAGGAACCAAAAGTTCTTAAAAGAGTATTGAAGATGGAATTTAACATTCTAATGCCAATATCATTGTGATGGGTTGGTTGGAGTGTATAAGTGAAGTAATCATGAAAAAGCATGGAGGTGCACTAGAGATAAAGTAGGACTTCATTCAAGCACTGATAAGAAGTACAACTGACACTATCATTCTCTCAAGATAGGAAGTTCTTAACAAGGAAATCATAGCTATCATGGGTAATTCAAGCATGAAAAACACTAAGATATCTCACCATATAATCTGTAAAGTTGTACATTGTCTTGAATGTACATGTTAGGCTAACATGTGGAAAATATGCACAAAAGTAAGAAAATGAAGTGAAGGAACTTCCACAATTAGTTGGCGAGAAATGTGATAGACAAGCATGGTCAGCGAAGGTAGCAAAAATGAGGGGCCATGGAGCGTGAAGCTTCATTGATGACAATCCAAAGTAACAAAAGCTTATCATAACCGACATAAATAATGGAGATGAGCATGAAACAAGAACCAAAAATAAACAAATAAAGCTAGCCCTTACTAACTCATGAGTACAAGCTACAACAAAAGAGTACAAAGTATTATGAAACTACAAGAATAGGATAACACAAGCATGGAAATGCCTCGTATGCCGTGAGCCTCACTGAGTTTGGTGGAAGCGATGATGCCATGCAAGTAGTAGCGAAAGAGATGGTGGCAAGAGATGATGATGAATCGGCACACCCCTTGCATGTGACCTGCAGTGCATGGGTTTCGAAATACACAAATCCTGCGTGAGTGGGCTTGTCGCATCCACAGGAATCAGTGAATAGAAACATAACGATTGCTACTAAACTAAATGAAGATGAAAAAGTAATGGTGTGGATAAAATCAATGTGAATGAGACTAAAGAAAATAAGAAAGAGAGGTATGATAAAACGAGAGGAAAGATAATCGATAGAAAGTGGGGCACCTCTGGGTACATTGCTCCCCCTAGGGTTATTTCTTCTAGTGCAAGACCAACTATTATATCTCCTAACTCGATGCTTAATGAGTCATGAAAATCCTCAAACACATGGTGGCCCAAAACTTAAGGTTAACCATGACTAACTCTGCATTATGTCCCGACGGAGAAATCACTCAGTCTCAACACCTCACACTGTGCAAAGTTTCAAGATGTTCTATGGATTCCAAGTGATAAATCTTATTTCTATATGTAAATCGAACCCTTTTGTCTAGGTGAAAGACCCCTAGTCATAATTAAGCCCCGATACTATGGGATTACTCAATTCTTCACTGCTTTCTCACGCAACTAAGCCTCAGTGGAATTCTCTCTTAGCACTTCACCTATTGTAGACCACAAAGAAAAGTCAGCAGGAAATGGGCGAGGATAAATCACACAAGAGGGGGAAAGTGGGATGTCTGCTACCTCTACTCACCCTCCGGACCCCTCTCAAATCTTGTTTTGTCTTAACTCTCATGGTGTGTCACCGACCACAACGATTATCACATATAGACTCTCAACCCTAGTGTCACTCTCGAGGGAGAAATCAATCAACAAGCATTCAAGATTAGAACACAATTAAAGACATCAATTAAGGAGAACATAATAAAAGGTCAATGAAAAACTAAGCCCCAGCGTAAAGGAAACTCTTACAGCTCACTAGTGTTGTGAATGCAAAGAACTCTTGAATGTGAAAGTTGGATAACCACGTTAGAAGAGAAAGGACGCTACGGACTGTCTCTCACTCACCCTCTCAATCCCTCTTCAACCTAGGTTAATCTAATCCAAATGCTTATGGTCACTCATCAAAAGAATAACTAGATGGATTCTCAACCTATTGCCACTCTATTGGAAAATCAATCAATAAGCATACACGAGGTTAAAACTCAATTAAAATCTCAATTACAGAAAATGCAATAGAGTCAATGAAAAAAGAGTAATCTAGGGGTTTACATGTCCAAGTACCCACTACGGATTTAGCACTCCATAGAGCAATACAAATTCAAATATAAAATCAAAAACAGAATGCGAGCAATTAATATATAAAACACCTTTTCATTCTGGTGGATGGTGGTCTCCAATGGTCACTTATTCTTTTCCAAAGACTCCTCGCTGCTGCCTCGTGGGCACATCTCATTAAATCAATGTTGACAAAAGTTCGGCCAACTTCTTTCAAGGAAATCGATGTTTGGAGGCCTTGAAACACCCCAAAAACCTTGCAAAAGCTCCACAAAAACCTTAGCCCCATTCCTCTAAAGTTAGGAAGAAGATCCAACAAAACACAATTGAGCGGCCTTTATACTTAGAGAATTGGGCATCCACATGGTCATGGAATTTCCACATAGCCATGCGATTCTCTGCTTTAGCCCAATGAACAATAATTGCTACCGTATCTATGACCAATGATTTTCTTCAAGATATCGTGGAGCAGTCCACCCAACTTTATTTTCTCCATTCATGGTTGCAGACGTTAAGTACACACACCGTGTGGTAGGTCAAGTTGAGTTTATCTTTCAAACATGTTGAAATAGCTCTTGAAACTCCTTTGTACAAGCTAGGTCATGAGGTGTGACTTCCCTTGTGCCCTTCCACTTTGTGAATTGACTCGACCACTCTTTTGAAGTTGCACACCCCTACATGCTCTTGATCCCGGCTTGTATCTTGATCCTTGTTCCATGCAAGAGATGTCCAAAAACTACGCTAATGATCTATTTTTGCCTCTTCTCCTCATACAAGTCTCTTTACAACCCTAAATGCACAAAAGAACACAAAAACACATGAATGAGCCATAAAACCTAATAAAAGTAATACTCCATGTAAGTAATTCATACTATTTAATATGTATACAAAAAAACTCATTAAGTGTCTTCCACTATTCATAGTTTTTATTATTAATTGTGTGTGGGTAGGATCCACACTTGTTCAAGAGTACCCCTAAACCGGGTTAACTCAACAATCCTCCTCTTTGTAAGATTCTGGGGGTTATACCAAGCCTCGGCTTTACCTACAAGCATCAAGCATCTCCTTACAAGGCAAAGTCTTCGTGAACATATCAAACCCATTCTCACTAGTGTGTATATTCTCCAGCACAACTCTTGGTTTCAAGAACATCCCTGAATCCAATGATATCTAACTTCAATATGCTTAGACTTTTAAATAGTATGTTGAATTCTTTGAAAGATGGACAAAAAGTTATGACGGTCACTATAGACAAATGCACTTCCTATTATATACCCAACTCTTTAAGGAACTTCTTCATTCAACAAGCTTCTTTTGTAGCCCCTCAGCGATTATGTATGTACTTTTTACCTTTATGATTGATAGAGTGAAACCCTTTGCGCTTGATTACCACAAAAATAGCTCCCCCTACAAAAAGTCATCATGAACCTTGAAATCGACTTTCTAGAGTCTACATCACTTCACCTCAATCAGATACTCTTGTAAATGGGTTCACTCTCACCAAAACATAAGCATATGTAGGAAGTTCATTTCTGTATATCTTAGTATACACCTATGTTGTAGCCAAGTGTTCCTCTCTCGATTTGAGAGAAATCATGCCCCAATTCTAGCAACATGAGCATTATGGACACACCATAACATGCATTAAACTCCCAACTATAGTCCCATATGGAACTCATCTCATCTCCTCCTAATTGGAGTCCCATATGTTCACTTGAAAGACATTAGTTTGAACTAAGCCTCAAAATGACTCTAGAAATAGAGAATAACCAAATCTTTTAGTTTTGTTTCTCATACTAAGCCTCTCAAGAACCCTTCTCAATTTAGTTTTCTCAGATAACCATAACTTCACATTTATCCCATCAAGGAGATTTTATACCAAGTATCCATTTTGGTGATCCTATACCTTCTTAGTGAATGACTCTGCATAATTGTCTCTTCAAGTCTCTTTTAATCTTCTTGCATTGCATGACTCAACACCTGCATGTCATCAACATACGGGGCCTCGAATCAGATACTCTTGTAAAATGGGTTCACCTCACCAAAACATAAGCATATGTAGGAAGTTCATTTCAGATATCTTAGCATACACTATGTTTTGTAGCTGGGTGTTCTCTCTCAGTATTTGAGAGAAATCGCCTCCCAATTTCTAGCACAACATGAGCATTATGACACACCATAACATGGCATAAACTCCCAACTATAGTCCCGTATGGAACTCATCTCATTCTCCTAATTGAGTCCCATATGTTCACTTGAAAGACATTAGTTTGAATGCAGTAAATGACCTAGAAATAGAGAATAACCAGCCTTAGTTTTGCTCATACTAAGCTTCTCAAGAACCTTCTCAATTTAGTTTTCTCGAGATAACCATAACTTCACATTTATCCTATCAAGGGAGATTTTTATACCAAGTATCTATTTTCAGTATCCTATACCTTTTCTTAGTGAATGACTTGGGCATAATTGTTCTCAAGTCTTTAATCTTCTCTGCATCACGACTAACAATTTGCATGTCATCAACATATAGTGAGAACGCCCTTCATAAACACAATACAATGATCAATCATATGTCTCTAGTGTACCTTTTCTTCTTGACCTCTTTGTTTCTGAGTTCATATAGGCTTTTTCCTCAATCTTTACACCAGATTCCTCACCGCTCTCGACTTTCGAACCCTTTGCCCTCGTCCATGCATATTTCCTCCTCTAGGATCACTTCAAGTGAAGAAATGAGGGTTCAACATCATGTTGCTTACTAAATTAAGGAAAATTCTTATAGACGCATGCTCTTTTACTACTAGAGAAAAATTTCCCTTCATAGTCTTCTCCCTCTTTTCTGCCTCGAACCCTTTGAGCAAACAAATCTTGTCTTGTACTTTTAGTTGTGAGTTGTTACTTTCAACCTTCAATTTGTACACCACTTGTTCTGAGTGTCTTCATGCCCTTGGCAACTTTAATAGACCATAGGTATGTTTCTCACATATGATTTTCATCACTTTTGTTCCTTCCAACCAAATTTGCTTCAGCAAGCCGGAAGCTCCTACTAGGTTTCTGTGAAGCCACCACCTAGCATAATATAATTGTTGAAATACTGTAATTGTGTTGAATACACTCTCAAGTAGATCCCTCCAGCCTAGTTCAGCTGATAGTAGGATAACTCGCCATGTTCAGCCGCCTATCACAAAGAATTGCATAGGCTCTATCAAAGAATAATTGTCACCACCTAAGGTACTTATATATAAATGGAGTAATTAATTCTACATTGATATGAATTTTACTTAGAGGATTCGCTTATACTTTTAAATTAGTCACTCTGGCTTCTTAAAAAAAACAACCCCTCGCTTCCCTACTATCTTCTTGTTTACAGATTCCACAACATAACCGAAACCCATCAAAAATCCTATGAAAATGCATAGCTTTTACTTTGTCATCAAGTTTAGATCTATCATCTTTAGGAACATAAACATGCAGGTGGATAAGTCCCGCTGAACACCCTAAGTGATCATAGACACATCTAATCTAACCTATTTGCATCACCAATGAAAGCAATCCTACTAGAGGAAGAAGCTAATGCAAGATCCTTGGCATATCCCAAGTACACTGGTTTGTCAAGTAATAATCCCGGTGAAAGTGGTCAACTATGGGAGTAGGGAGTAAAGACACTTCACCATTCTTAGCTATGTGAAGTATCAACAAACATAAGTGTGGTACTGATTCAATTTCAAAATTAAAAGCAACAAGTCCGGAGAGCAGTAAGGAGAGGCAAGGCAATCGACAAGATGGGTACTCGGATGATGCTTCACCTAGATAATCAATTCAACCCAAAGAACTCTCTCTGCCATATGCTTCACAATCATGCATGAGTTGTGGAAATCCTTACATACATAGTCCCAAATCTACAAGGTTCGAACTATGCTCTTAACCCCTATACATACAAGTCCCGGAGGAGAAATTGAATGATCTCAACACTCACACCGCATAGAGTTGCATGAGCTCTAGGGGAATCCATGATAAATCTCTTCCTCATTTAGAGCTAACACCACGCCGAGCCCACCACAATTAAGCTCCTCAGATACTAAGATCACCTCAACGCCCACCCATCGCATGCCAAGAATCCAATTCCCTGCTGAGGTTCATCCCTTAGACCATATTCTACCTGCTTATGGAAGCAGTGAACCTCAAGGAACGGAGGTAGAATCTATCACGCCGTGGAGGAAAGTGACGCCTGTACCTCGACGCCTCCTCGAATCTATTATTCACGCCCAACGCCTGCGTGGTGTGTCACTCACTCACAAGGTAATCAACAGTAACCCTCGCAAACCCCAGTGTCACTCTATAAGAAATGTTCATACAATAAAGAATTCAAGGTGGGGAACTCACAATAAACATCAATTTATTGAAAGCATAATAAAGAGGTTCAAAGAAACAAATACATCCTAGGTTCACAATCATCCCGAAAGCACACTAGTGGTTTAGCTCATGAGCCAAGTACAACTGAAGAAATCGAATGTAAAAATGAACAATCCATAAAGAAACCCTCTATGGTCGTCAATGGTCTTGTGGAAAGTCCTCTACCTGCCCATGATTCCTTCGCCCAGAGGATACACTTCATCGAAGCTCCTACCAACCTTCTTCTTCCTAATGGAATCAACATGTTGGTTTACAGAACCTCCCAAAACCTTGGCCAATACCCCTCAAACCCCACGACGCCCATGTTGGGGAAAAGATGGAGAAAAGAATACCAAATCAAATAAACGGTTTTAAATAGGGCCGAATCTGCAACTCCACCTGTGATGGTACATGCCTATGGAATTTCCAACACTTGAAGCGTGATAATTTGCACACGCCCTGTGATTCTCTGCCCGATTTCGGCCGGTTATGAACAGTGTCACATGTGATTGCTACAGATTGCACCATTGCTCTACAAAGATTCGACCCTCGAATAACTCCGCAATTCCAGCGTTACTTAATCGTAACGAACGGGCAATATCACGTCACACTGGAATCATTTTCAATGAAATAAGTATGTTGGTGGGGTTCTGTTCTTGTATGCATAAGACGGGCTTGAGTGTGCCTCGCCTTTGTGCCCTCCAAATGGATGTACCACCAATGTGAGGAGGCTGGCACACACTCTTAGCATCTCACACCTACCCTATGTCTTCGTATGCTTGAACTTAGCAAGATCTCTCTCCAAAATAGGTGCATTATGCATCCACAAGTGGCTCATTTCCTTCATACCGCCTCACAAACTCCTACCGCGATAGCAATATAAAACAGACAATCATATTAACAAAAATCGAGAAAGTACGTTTAATATACAATGAATGCTTCTGTGACTATATCGCACGTTACCGCCAATCATATCAACCGGCTATCCTTATAGCTTTTTCAAGATAGGCCATAGGAAGCATTACATGAGAAAGCATATCTAATCATTTCTTCTTGTTTCGCCCATTCCGTCTACCACACCATTAACTGGTTTGAAGTGTCTTAGCAACAAGCTTTCTCAAGCTTGATCCTAAGGAGTCAGGAGTTCTCAAACGTCTCTTGGTATCACCATTATCTACTCTAGTAGTTTTCAACCAGCCTTCCCGCCTTTACAACCTTGATATGAAATCCATGAAGGTATCATATATTTGATCTTTGTCTTAAGTGAATAATTGCCAAGACCTTCGCCCACGACTCCCTGACGCCGGACACATGTAGCTGTTCTCACCTCACCGAGTATTTTCGTCTTGCATATGCAATAAACATTTTGTATTGAATCAAATCAAGGATATTTGATTTCTGGATGGGGGTGGATGTTCAAATGCTACTCTATGTAAGTTTTTCCTATTAAAATTCTACACATTTTTCAAGAGACTCTTTCTAGAAAAGTTTGGTAGAGAAAATTTTTCTTAGCAAGAAATGCTTTTCTTTCCTCGGACATGCCTTGGATGTCTAACATCTTTGAGCGCATTCAGTCCGATGGCCCACTCATCTCAGCAGTACCTCTCCAATAACCACCATCTATGATGCACCATTACTGTCTCCCATCTTTATATCTCAAAGCGCCCATAGGAGTATGCACTAAAAAGCTCACTCCCGAGAGGTGACGATAATGCGCCTCCCGAAAGTTAAGCACGCAGTCACTATCTTGGCCCACCAAACTCATTATGTTAACTATCATGCTACGGAGCAAGATTAATGTGACCATATATGGCTAATATATCATTCTAAATCTTCTTTGCTAATTTTACATAGCTTTTCTCTCCAAAGCTCTCGCATTCCTCTTCTTCATATGACCTATCCTCAAGGTGCAATGACTTCGATGTTTTCCCTATTATTTCGAATTCTATCTCCTCAGATGTGTCTCTTCTCGCCATGACCATGAGGATTTATGTTTTTCCTTCTTTTGATACCTTTCTTGTAGAAACAAGGGCTTTGGTAAAGAAGAGTCACATCTTTTCCTTCTAGTAAATTCACTCACTAATTCTTTTCCATAACCATTTCCATGATCGATATCCCCAACCGGTGCTAAACCTCACGAGATACACAACTCAATGTTTCATAATTCTGACTAGTAAAGAGCTTAAGAAGTTTGTAACACTGCAATCTCATCTTCAAGAGAGGCAGCATCTTTATAGAGGCTAACAGCTCACAAAGCCTTTAGAAGTCATTGTATCCTCCTCACTATACTACTTCCATATATGTACTTTCAAGTCTACTAGCTTCAATTATTGTGCCCTCGTTCCCGGCTGGGTATTTTTCCCATACATGGTTTCTAACTTCTTCCAAAGTTTATCGTACCTTCACTTCTTTCCTGAGATACATGATGGAAAATACTAACATCTACTCCGTCATTTGCCTCAAGTGTTGTAGCAACCTTTGATGCAAGAGTCAATCATTACTCTAGTCGCCCTTTCCTCTAGCTTTTTGCCTTTCATATTATTGACAAGCATAGGTTCCTCACTATAGGGCAAGTCTCAGCAGCTTGCTCCCTCCAAATTGAGTAACAAGACTGGAGTGCTTTATCATCCCAATGAAGCTTGCTCCGCCATCTTAATACGCATCCAAACCAACTCCATTCCAACATGGGGCCTTTAATACCACTTGTTAGAGAGAATACGTAGAATAATTGATAAGTGCTTTGTGTATTAATACTAAGCTATTATTTTCTTTACAACGAGCATTATGTTTCGCATTTTATAGCTCATAATGTGTATTTGTGTTACTTTTGTGCATGTAGGTCGGTAAGACAAGAAGGAAGAAAGCAGCTGAAAGTAGATCGTAAATACACATTGTTGATTAAATCTTGGAGTGAACAATCATGAAGACACAAGTTGTGCTAAAAACATATGAGTGTGTGCCAACCTCTCGCTATGCTTTTGGAGTGAATATGCAAATTTTGATGTGGGCACAAAGGCGCTATACTCATGTGTTCGGTGCCTTGTGTAATGCTAGCAAGATTGTCGCCAAACGTGATTTTATCGAAGATGCACGCGATCTCACCACATGGATGTATACCCGCTCATGTGGCCCTAAGAAAATACATGTATTCGAGTATTTTAGCTGAGTATTGTAGCAACTGGCTATAGTAAATCATCATGTAGCGCTGCTGTCGCTCACAAGCTGTCAAAATCGGTTTTCGCACAGATTCATTATCAGTGTGTAAAAATTTCACATGCCTGTGTGGATGCCCGATTCCAGCCTATTTAAGTCACGACTTCAGCCTGTTTTGAGGATCCTATTTTCCCATCTTTTGGCCCATCTTTTCTCAGGCCTTTGACGCTCGGCCAGGGGGTTTGAGAGCATTCTTTGGCAAGTGGGTCATGGGAGCAGTCTCTACGGCCTTCAACACCATGCGTTCCTCCTTCAGTAAGATAGCGGCTGGGGGAGCTTTCCGGCATCGATTCGGGAGCGCGTGCCCTAGGCTTGATGAGGGAACTTTTGGAGAAGCATGGCCACTCCAAAAAGACCATCTACCACGAATGACCAAGTGGGGCTCACTTATGGATTGCATGTTTTTACTTCTGATTTCTCATTGACTGTATCTTGCTCCATGGAAGCAAAAACCCCTAGTACTTGGACTTGTAAACCCTAGGATGATATTGTTTCTCGACCTTTCTATTATGTTTCTTTTAATTGATGTCTTTAATTGAGTTCCAATCTTGAATACTTGTTGAATGGATTTTCCTTAGAGTGAGAACAATACTTCTAAGAATTCGGGAGCATTATTGTGACAATTCATGTGGCAAATCTATCAGTACATCTATGGTCTTATACTTTCATCATCACCATTGAAAAGAGGGGTTTTTATGGCTTTCATTGGTCCTCCCTAATATTTGAATCTTGGATGGTTTTCATTGATTAATAGAGGGCTAATTTGTAGATGTTTGGGCATAGTTGAACTCTTGGGTTTATACTTTTGACATTGGTTGTTGGATCTTTGATACTTTAAATTGTTATTAAATCTGCAATCATATCTATTTTGAGTCTAATTGTGTGATTGAACGCTTTGGTTGCCTAACAAAGGTGAAAGTCCGATACGTCTTATACTTTCTCATCAAAGACCATTGAAAAGGTGGTTTTCTGTATTTTCGTTGGTCCACCTAATATTTTGTATCTTAGATGCTATTTGTCCATTAATAGAGATAATTTGTAGATATTTAGGCATAGTTGAATTCTAGGGTTTATACTTTTTGACATTGGTTGTTGGATCTTTGATACTTTAATAATTAGCGATCATGTCTATTTGAGTCTCATTATGTGATTGAATGCTTGGTTGCTAATGAGGGCGAAAAGCCTCATACGGGTCTTATACTTTCACTCAGCACCATTGAAAGGGGGTTTTCATGGCTTTCTATTGGTCCTCCCGACAAGATCCCTCATGTATATCCCACAAGCGTACGGGTTTGTCGGCTAATAATCCCGAGTGAGCGGGTGTCGAATCCACGTGAGACTAGGAAATAAAAATACTTAATTCGATTCTTAGCTATGTAAAAGATCCAATGATGATGAGGTGTGATAATGATTCAATTCTCAACAGAAAAGCAACAAGTAAAGAGCAAAAGTAAAGAAAGGGTAAGCAATCGATAAAGATGGGGACCGTAATGCTCCGCCCTAGGATAGACATGTTTCAAGTGCAAGAATCCTTTATTATGCTGCCTAATCAATGCAATGTGTGAGTCGTGAAATCATTAATTACATAGTCCCAAATCTAACGCCAACTATGCTAACATTATACATGTCCCGGAGGAGAAATCGAACAATCTTAACACATCGCACTCACATAGAGTTGCAATGAGCTCTAGGGATTCCAAGTGATAAATCTCTTCCTTATAATAGACCTAATCCTTTTGGTCCGGTGGAAGGTCCCAACCACAATTGAGCCCTAGATACTAAAGATCACCTCAACGCTTCACTCCGTTGCACGCAACTAAGCGCCCCGGAAGTTCATCCCTTAGACCATTCACTCTACTATGGCCGCAAAGAACTAGAGGAGCGGAGGTAGAATCTATCACGAAGGAGGGAAAGGATCGCTCTTGTACCTCCTCTCGACTCAACCTCTTAACCCTCTCTAACCTACACCTTTTGTCTAGCCGTGGTGTGTCACTCACTTACAAGGTTACCAACAAGAACTCTCAACCCTAGTGTCACTCTAGGGAAATGTTCCTACAATCAAGCATTCAAGGTTGGAACTCACAATAAACATCTATTTATTGAAAGCATGATAAAGAGGTTCAAAGAAACAAATACATCCTAGGGTTCACTAATACCCGAGTACCACTAGGGTTTAGCTCTCCATGGAGCTAAGTACAATCAAAGAAATAGAATGTAAAATCAATGAATCCATAAAGAAACCCACTCGATAGTCATGTCAATGGTCTTGTGGAAAGTCATCTACTAGTCGTCCAAGGATTCCTCGTCCGTATAGGATGCGCCTCGATGGAAGCTCCCTACCAACCTTCTCTCTAAAGAATGATGATGGTTGGAGCCGTAGAACCTCTCCAAAACCTTGGCCAATACCCTTGAAACCCTAGTCAAGCCCTCTCTCAAGTTGGTGAAAAGATGGAGAAAAGAATACTAAAATTGGGGCTGGTTCGGCTTTTAAATAGGGTTGGAATCGGGCGACTACACGGGCGTGGATGATTCACACGCCCGTGGGGAATTTCCACACGGGCGTGGATAATTTCCACACGCCCGTGTGGATCCTCTGAACTCCTGTTTTCTCGGACGGTTGTGAACAGTACTGCTACAGTACTTTCACCCGTGTTTCTACAGTGCTCTACTACAGTATCCAGCCTAAATAGCTTCCCGAATCCATACTTTCATCGGAGTAACGCAAACGGGCACACGTTCACACCGTGGATCACTTGCTTCTTCAATAATAGGCAAGTTGGTGGAGCTCTTGTTCTATGTGCATAAGTCGGAATGCTCGAGTGTGACTGTCTTTGTGCCCCTCCAAATGAATGTGCCAACTCGAATACGAGGAGGTTGGCACACACTCTAGCATCTCACTCTGCATAAAAGTAACATAAAAATACATATATTAGTGTAAAAACCTGTAAAAAGTAATGCTCAACATAAGGAATGAACGCTTCGCATCCATATTGCACAAGCACTTATCAAAATCCACCACACTTAAGCTTTTGCTTGTCCTCAAGAAAAAATTAAAATGTTATGTGCATCAATGAAGAAAATATTGGAAGTGCTTGGCCTTAGGTTCACCAAAGTATACAAAGAGAGCATTCTACAAGTGAGGAAAATTTCAACATTAAATATGAAAAATCGAAACTCTAGTTAAAAACTTGAATAAAAAGGACAACAAACCAGAAATCGTGAAAGTGTGTGGATTCACTCAAGTCAACCCAAGGTATACTCCTCAAAGCTCTAAGTATAAGGGACTTATTTATATACACAAGTGACAACAATTTCAAAGATGGTAGTAGCTTCACACATCCTCTAAGGTAGCCCTTTCTAAAGCGGCCGCTAAGGTGGCTTTCACACTTTCGAGGTGGTAGCTCTTTCTACCGGAGTGCTAGCTTTCACTCATCCTATGAGATAGCTCTTTCTCTCATTAGGGCATAGCTAGTATCCGACTTATGAGAGTAGCTTCATACTTCATAGGCGGTAGCTCTTTCCACCCAACAAGAACAAATAAATAATAAAACTATTTTTTTTAATACAAGAAACAACTATAACTAGTCCCTTTAACATCAAACTTGAGTTCCCAACAGAGTTTAAAAAGTGAGTAGTGCACTAAGTGTAAATTGGGCAAAAATTCCTAGAAATTCAAGCAAAAACTAGAGCATGAAAAATATTCAATGTTAAAAAAAATTCTCCTAAACTCAAGAATACAATCCTTACAACTAAGGTGAACCGCCATTGGCTATGTGAGCATATAACAATCAAGAACAATAGAAAAGATGTGTGAACTATGAAACTCCCCCCCACACTTAAGTTGTACATTGTCCTCAATGTACACATGCATGCTCACTCAAAATGTATATTATTCAAAAGCAAATGTGGGAGAAGCAATCAAAACAATACTCCCCTAACTCCTAGTGTTGCGTTTGATGAAGCTAATTCCATGGGAGTAGTGTTCCGACGGGTTGAGAGGCTCACACGGCCAAGTTCCTCAGCCCCTTGGTCGTGCCCATGACTAAGTCTCAATTCCCAAGAAGACAAGACCATCTGCACGCAAACACGAGGGGGTTCAGTGAAGCTCAACAAAAACAAAATAAATCGAGTGTATATGAATGATAAAGCTATGAATACAACTCGATGATGCAAAATGAACATAAACTCAGAAGGAGAATCCTTTCTGAATGAACAAGTCTAAAATAAAAAGCAAAGAAAGTAAAAGAAAGGAAGAGTCAAATATCGGTATCGCGCTCGAGCGCCGGTGCTGCTGTTGCTGCTGGTGAAGCACATGGTGGGTCTATAGGTGCCAGGGTAGGGGATGAGGGTGCCGGAGGAACTGATGGGGCCTAAGGAGACCTCGGTCGTAAGACAAATGATGAGGAGACGTCGCGCTCTAAGATCTGCTGTAATACTTCGAAACATGCAATGAACTCTGTGTACTGAGTGGCCTGCGTATCCCTAATCTCTGCAATTTCGGCTCGAGCCTAAGCTACCTCAGCCCGTATTACCCCCAAAGTGCTCTCGAGCCTCTCAAAGCGATCATAAGCTCGAGATGGTGAAAATATACGCACGGGGATGGCTCCTCTGCACTCTGGGGGTACCCTCGGTCTCCATCGGGGCTGGCTGAGACTCGGGAGCGGGTTGAGATGCCCCGGCGTCATCACCCTCATCCTCAGCTATCTCTGGAGTTGGTCGTACTAACGCAAAATCCCCGGTCTGAACCCTGCGGATCATGCCCATCAGCCTCATCATCTCTAGACTCATTGGAGCAGGTATACTCGTCTTCTCTGCCCCGCGAATCGAATCCAAGAGACCCATGCCCAACACTAATCTCGTAATGTAGGGGCCCGAGAAGATCGCTCCCAGTCTAGCATAATGCCCCTGATGTCTGATGTACTCTGCCATGATGTGCCCTAAGTGAATCGGTACACGCTGCATCATCGAGTACAAGTACAGTAGCTCCTGACGGCTCAGAACACCAGTGCTGTCACCACCGCCATTCACCGACCTACTCATGATGGCATGTAAATATCTGTATGCAGGTCGGGAAAGGCACGTGGCCTAGGACACCCCCGGCTCGTACTGACCCTGACCACATAAAGATTTGTAAGCTCTATGCGGGGTCAACGTTGCAGGATAATCAGTCGGTAACTGTGCGTACTCCTCCGTATCTGTGAAAACCTCCTCATACAAGCCAAGTAGTACTGAAAACTGAGTGATGCTCAAGAAATGGTGGTGTCCAAATACTCTGAACTGAATGGTATCCAAACTATCGAAGCTCGCGTATGATCTATCAAACTCGAATAATGATAGTACCTCCAATGCAAACTCTCAGATGGCTGGCTCTTTGATCATCAATAACTGTCACCAACCACCTACTGAAACGAGATCTTCTACCTCATCAGCGAGCTCATCTCCCTGCTGTAGACCTCGCAGTATAGTTGTGTCCAGGAATCGAGTCTGCCCGAATCGAAGTTTCGACAAGCGCTCATAGCGAACCTGATGCTCTGGAATCACAAACCTCATGCCCTCAGGCTCAGTAGATGACTCATGTGGCCTCTTATCTGCTTGTTTCTTCGATCGAGGTGCCATAGTCTGCAAAATTTAAAACGAAATCGATCAAACAAGTTGAGAAAATAGTACTGCAGAAATCTACACGGTCGTGTAGAATTTCCGCATGCCCGTGTGAAACCACGGGGCTTGAAAACCGCACAACCGCGCTACCAAAATCTTAATATACATCGTAAAAATGCTTCTAGCTTCGTTCTAAACATGAATCATCGCTCTAATTGAAGAAATGAAGCATTATTAACCAAATTAATCGATGGAAACCATGAATTGGCAAAGAAAATGATAAATAGGGCTTACCGACGAGATGGGATAAGAAAATGGAGAACCGGCCGGGAAAAACTCGCGAAAAATCCACCAAATTGTTGCTAGGAGGTCGGAGGATGACAGGAGAGTGTTTTCAAATGAATAGAGGTCGTGAAGAGATTGAGAAATGATTCCTCTTTAAAAAGGATTCATGACCCTTGGCGTTCTGTGCATCCACACGGGCGTGTGGTAATTATCCACGCCCGTGCGCTTCATTACAAAAGAGCCACAGGGGCGCATGCATGCCCCTGTGCGCTCTAGGGAAAACACTTCTTTGACTCTGACTGCTCTCGCACGCCCGTGTGGAAAATACCCACGCCCGTGTATCCGACCCACAGGGGAAGACGCACGCCCCTGTGGCTTCTCTGGACATCCGAGAAAAGTACCAAGTGTTATACACGCCCGTGCGGAAATTCCACACGGACCTGAGCATTCACATGCCCAATTCACAGGGGCAGCTGCACGCCCCTGTGTTTTCTCGGGATGGAGAGAACTCCTCTGCAGAGTTTCACACGGGCGTGTGGAAATTACCCACGCCCGTGCATGGTTCACAAGGTTGCCCACATGGGGTGAGTCCACGCCCCTGTGTGCTCTCGGGAAAAACTGGCCAACTCTGCAGGAATCCACATGCCCGTGCAAAAATTACTCACGGGCGTGTGACAGTCACATGGTTGCTCACAGGGACAGCCGCACGCCCCTGTGCCTTCTCTGGATGAGCTTGCAGTGCAACTCCACCGGCGTGTGGAAATTCCACACGCCCATGTGTTTTCTCTGGATGCCTTAGAAAATTCTGCAGGCTCTGCAAATATTCTCTGAACATGTTTACACATTCAGAGCCTGCATTATTATACAAATCTTACCATTGAAAAACACGAAATAGAACCCATATGACCAAACTTCCGCCAATTCCTCAAAAAAAAAACACACGATGATTTTAAAAACCCACAATAACATCGCAGCACAAGCATATAAAAGTTAGGACACCAACACTTAACAATTTATTCATGCAAACGAACTAAACTAAAAGATAAGAAAACAGTAAACACTTGGGTTGCCTCCCAAGAAGCGATTGTTTAACGTCACTTAGCTTGACGTATCTTGTCTTACCTCACGGAGGTTCATGAATGAAAGTTGCCCTCTTACCCATGGCTTGGAAGCATGATATGCAAAGTCTCTTGAGGGTAGAGTGTGTATTACCTGGCTTTGGGCCACCTAGCAATGGTTCATCCAATGTTTTTGGCTCATGTACATCTCCAACAGCCTTGGAGCATTTCCGGTGTCGTCTTCTAGCCTTCTTCATTCTCTGGAGCACCTTCTTCAAGATTCCCGTGGTTGATAGTACTTCATTCGTTGACCCAAGCATCATTACATCTTCATGTCCCTCCTCTTGGTCGAACAAACATTCATACGGATCCGGATTGAACATTTTCTGCATGTATTCATTAGCAAGCTCATCAGTAGTGTCTAGAAAGTATAAAGTGTCATCAAAATCAAGAGAATGCCGCATGGCTTCATCAAGGTGGTATGTGAGCTTGTCATCTCCAACTCTCAGTGTGAGTTCTCCACTGTCCATGTCAATCAATGCTTTGGAAGTCCGCAAAAATGGTCTCCCAAGTATCAAGGGTACATCTGCATCCTCATCGACATCTAGCACTACAAAGTCAACCGGAAAAATATACTTGTCCACCTTAACAAGCACATCTTCGATGATGCCTCTCGGATGTCGCACCGTTCGGTCCGCCAACTGTAAGGTCATCCAAGTAGGCCTAGGCTCTCCTAAGCCTAGCTTTTGGAAGAAGGTGTATGGCATGATGTTGATACTTGCCCCTAAATCCGCCAATGCCATTTCTTCACCTAAGTTGCCAATGTTACACGGAATGATGAAGCTTCCCGGGTCTTTCTTCTTGTTCGGTATGTTCTTTTGCAACACTGCCGAGCATGAAGCATCTAAAACCATTGAGGCACTCTCCTCCAACTTCCTCTTGTTGGTCAACAAGTCTTTAAGGAACTTCGCATACTTACGCATTTGAGCTAATGCCTCAACAAAAGGAACATTGATATGGAGTTGCTTGAACAAACCGAGGAACTTCTTATACTGTTCATCCCCGTGGTCATTTTTCAATCTAGAGGGATAAGGGATTCTTAGCTTGAAAGGTGGGGGTGCCACCTCTTTCTCTTTGCTTGTCCCCTCTTCAACCTCTATAATCTCGGGTGCATGTTGTTTTGGCTTCTCACTCGGAAGCCTACCTTTAACCTCACGACCACTTCTCAAATTGATTGCCTTCACATGCTCTCTAGGGTTGGTTTTTGTGTTGCTTGGTAAACTTCCGTGTGGCCTTTCGGAGAGAGACTTCCCAATTTGCCTCACTTGATTTTCAAGGTTTTGCAAACAGGCGGTGTGGTTGCGAAGTGTAGACTCAACTGATTCAAACCTTGTATTTGCAGATTGTATGAATCTACTCAAGTGCTTCTCTAAGTCTGTCATTCGGATCTCCAAACCTGAGACTCTGTTTTCCACTTGGGGTGTTTGTTGTTGTTGGAAACCCGGTGGTCCCATGGCCTTTTGTGGTGCTTGATTACTCCATGAAAAGTTGGGATGATTCTTCCAACCTGAATTGTAGGTATTGCTATATGGATTTCCTTGAGGTCTCATGCCATTACCTACAAAATCAACATTTTCCACTAAAGAAACATCTCCAATAGAGATCGGGCAATCGGAGGGAGCATGTCCTCCACCACAACCGGCGCAATTAGTCACTATCGCCACACTATTTGAAGTTAAGTGATCTAACTTCTTACTCAGATTCTCTACTTGGGCCGCCAATGAAGTTACCGCGTCAATTTCATGGAGACCGGCCACCTTTTTCTTCTCCCTATCATTCCATTGGTAGCTATTTAACCCCATTTCTTCAATCAACTGACGGGCCTCATCGGGGGTCTTGCTACCTAAGGTACCTCCTGCTGCCGCATCCAAGAGTTGCCTTGTACTCGGGTTCAAAGCACTGTAAAAGGTTTGAACAATCATCCACTCCGGGAATCCGTGTTGCGGGCACTTTCTCAGGAGCTCCTTGAACCTTTCCCATGTCTCAAATAGAGACTCCAATTCCAATTGAACAAAGGATGAGATCTCATTCCTAAGCTTTGCTGATTTTCCGGGAGGGAAGTAACGGGTCAGAAAAGCTTCTACCATCTCCTTCCAAGTAGTAATCGATGCTCTAAGTATGAGTGTAGCCACTGCTTCACTCTCCCCTTTAGGGAAAATGGGAAGGCTCTCAATTTGATGGCATCATCCGTAACTCCATTTATATTTAGCATGCCACACACCTCGAGAAAGCTCTCTATATGACTATTTGGATCCTCATTGGCCAAACCGTTGAATTGTGTGGACTGCTGCAACATATGGATGAATACTGGCTTCAACTCAAAATTCTGAGCTGTAATCAGGGGATGCACAATACTCGACTGCGTCCCCATAACTGAAGGTCTGGCATAATCAGATAGTGTTCGCTGTTGCTCATTTTGTTCTACCATGTTTTTAGATTCTTCTACTTCCAAGTCAGTTGAATTAGACTGTTCTTGTACAGGTTCTTTCCCTTTTCTTCTAAGTGTGCGTTCAAGCTCAGGATCTCCTTTAATCAATATTGAGGTATTCCCTCGGGTCATAACCTGGAGCTCCACCAAAAGAAAGAAAACAAAATCAGAATGATGATAGAATAAGAAGATATGAAATAGAATATATGGTGAAATAGCTAAGAAAACAAAGTGCAAAGTATCTTTAAACGCCTAGCTCCCCGGCAATGGCGCCAAAAACTTGACAAGATCCCCTTGCGTATATCCCGCAAGTACACGGGTTTATCGAAGTAATAATCCCGGGTGAGCGGGTATCGAATCCACAGGGAGTAGGGAATAAAAATACTTAATTCGATTCTTAGCTATGTAAAAGATCAATGATGATGAGTGTGATAATGATTCAATTCTCAACAGTAAAAGCAACAAGTAAGAGAGTAAAAGTAAAGAAGGGGGGTAAGGCAATCGATAAAGATCGGGTACCCGGATAATGCTCCACCTAGGATAATTATTTCAAGTGCAAGAACCCTCTATTATACTTCCTAATCAATGCAATGGTGAGTCGTAGAAATCCTTAATTACATAGTCCTAAATCTAAGGTCAACTATGCCTAACTATATACATGTCCCGGAGGAGAAATCGAACAATCTCAACACCTCGCACTCGCATAGAGTTGCAATGAGCTCTAGGGATTCCAAGTGATAAATCTCTTTCTTATAATAGACCTAACCCTTTGGTCCAGGTGGAAGGTCCCTAACCACAATTGAGCACTAGATACTAAGATCACCTCAACGCTTCACACCGTTGCACGCTGAACTAAGCCCCAGCGGAAGTTCATCCCTTAGACCATTCACTCTATTATGGCCGCAAAGAACTCGAGGAATGGAGGTAGAATCTATCACGCCGGAGGGGAAAGGGGACACTCCTGTACCTCTCGACTCACCCTCTCAACCCTCTCCAACCTAGCTTTGTCTAACGCTCATGGTGTGTCACTCACTCACAAGTTTACCAACAAGAACTCTCAACCCTAGTGTCACTCTAGGGGAAATGTTCATACAATCAAGCATTCAAGGTTGGAACTCACAATAAACATCAATTTATTGAAAGCATAATAAAGAGGTTCAAAGAAACAAATACATCCTAGAGTTCACAATACCCGAGTACCCACTAGGGGTTTAGCTCTCCATGAAGCTAAGTACAATCAAAGAAATAAAATGTAAAAGCATTGAATCCATAAAGAAACCCCATCGATAGTCGTGTCGATGGTCTTGTGGAAAGTCCTCTACTCGTCGTCCAAGGATTCCCTCGTCCGGTATAGGATACGCCTCGACGGAAGCTCCCCTACCAATCTTCTTCCTAAGGAATGACGATGTCAGAGGCGTAGAACCTCTCCAAAACCTTGGCCAATACCCCTCGAAATCCTAGCCGAAGCCTTCTCTCAAGTTGGGTAAAAGATCGAGAAAAGAATACTAAAATCGTGGCTGATTTGGCTTTTAAATAGGGCTGGAATCAGGCGACTACACGGGCGTGGATGATTCAAACACCCGAGGGGTATTTCCACACGGGCGTGGATAATTTCCACACGCCCGTGTGGATCCTTTGAACTCCATGTTTCTGCAGTACTCTGCTACAGTATCCAGTCTAAGTAGCTTCCCGAATCCATACTTTCATCGGAGTAACGCTCGAGTGTGACTGCCTTTGTGCATAAGTCGGAATGCTCGAGTGTATCCAGCCTAAGTAGCTTCCCGAATCCATAATTTCCTAAGTAGCCTCTTGTTTAATGTCCATAAGTCAGAATGCTCGAGTGTGACTACCTTTGTGCCCCTCCAAATGGATGTGCCAACTCGAATACGAGGAGGTTGGCACACAATCTAGCATCTCGCATCGACCTATGTCTTCGCGTTTGAACCTTAGCAAAATTTCCTCCAAAATCTGTGCATTGTAAACCACATTGGCTTCTTTCCTTCATACTTGGCCTCACAACCCTACCTGCAGAAAAGTAACATAAAAACACATATATTAGTGTAAAAACCTGAGAAAAGTAATGCTCAACATAAGGAATGAACGCTTCGCATCCATATCGCACAAGCACTTATCATCCTCCTAATATTTGTATCTTGGATATTTTTTGTCCATTAATAGAGGGCTTTGTAGATGTTTGGGCATAGTTGAACTATAGGGTTTATACTTTTGACATTGGTTGTTGGATCTTTGATACTTTAAATCATTTTTTTTAATTGTAATCATTACTATTTGAGTCTAATTGTGTGATTGAATGCTTGGTTGCTAACAAGGTGAAAGCTCTAGCTATCATATTTGGTATGTTACGTGATGAGAAGAAATTCCCACCTAGCATAGACTTGCCGTAATTCGAGAGGATAATGAGTACGCCTCTGGTTAGGGTAGTTTGGAGACTTAGTCTTCTGCAGTCCTTCCAGTGAGTTGGTGATTCTCTTCGTGTTCTTTGTAATCATATGGAGTGGATTTTAGGCGAAATCACATTTCTACTATGTATTCAAATTAAGGGAAATCTCTTTGTTTGAGGGAGATTATCTACTTAAGAGATTGTAATTAGATCATAGTGAGTTTTCATGAAGTGTTAATGGGATTGTGTGAATGTCTGTATCCTCTCTACACCTATTCAGTTACTATTTACTTATTAAATCTCTCGGTTTAGTATACTTCTGGAAACCTCTCAGTTCAAATAGAATTGCATGCATAAACAACCTTTGTCCTATACTTTATAACCCTAGAGGGATGCTATGCCTAGACATCACTTTCTTCCTTATCTTCTCTCCTATTATTTTTTATATTTTCTTATCTTTGTTTGTGTTTGTCCACACATACAATATTCGATCACTTTGGTTATTTTTTACATTAATACTAGTATTCACTTTCTTTCCTATGGATCGACACTCTGCTTTTACACACATTTTATTACATGATCAGCACATACTCTCCTGTCCCTATCAATCATCAACACATGGATAGATAGCAAATGGCATCAAAAAGAGATGAAACAAATATCAAACTCGATAGATTATGAGAGTTGCCCCTGATGTTTCACTACTTGGAATATAGAGGAAATCCGGCACTGATTTACCATCCAATCATCTTATTATGGCTCAAACCCTAATCCCTTTCTCTTCTTGGTTTTCGTTCCATTATTTCTTCTTTCCTCTTTTTCCTTCTTCATCACATTAGCAAATTTTCCATTGTGGCCTTAAGTGTCTTCCATTGTTGATAGTCTTTTTTTAATTATATGAGTGGGGACCCACACTTATTCATGGTACCCCTAAATGGGATGAGACCCAATAATAATAAAACTCAATGAATCTTATTAGATATTGGAGTGAATGTCTCAATATAATCAATATCACTTTTTCCGAGTAAAACTCATGTAACTGTTGGTAATAAGTTTAGCTTTATATTGTTCAATGTTGTTAAATGATCATGATCTGCCTTAAAAGACCCATTTACACCAATTAGTTTTAGACCTCTCTAATAATAATAAGAATTTGTTTTGTTCTATAGATTGAATATTCCATCTTGCAAGGCATCAATCCATTAATCTTACTCATCACCTTCTATGGCTTGTGAAAACAAAATTGATCTTTATCATTTCAAATATTTGTATTATATATATATATATATATATATTTAAAAAGAATTTCTAATATGGAAATCAAACATTTTTAAATAAACCATTAAATCATTCAATCTTCGAAGTAGCAAATCTTCTTTCTCCTTTTAACTTCGTTGGTGTGATTATGTTTTGTAGTTCAGTCAAGTAAGGTCTTCATAAGCTCATGCTTTGAGAGAATGAATCTTTATTTATTTATTTTACTGTGTTATTAAAACATTCTAAAACTCTCCTAATAATTTGGGATAGAAAAAATGAGTATAAAAATATTATGAAATTGCGCTTAGCAACTAAATTCATGAAAACTTATAATGTAATTTCTTGGACAGTTGTTTACTATTAATCCTGTTAAATGATAGCATATACCATATTCTGCATTATACTCTCCAAATGAGCAACTCACCTTTAGAGAGCTAATGAGGAATATGTTTTTAAAAGCTTTTCATTGTTGGAATTTTGAATTAAACAAAAAATCAAGTTCAGTATAACAATGGCATATTCTTCTTTTTCACTTAAAAGTTTAATTTCATAGAAAGATAGAATTATAGTATTTGGAACTAGTGTGTTGGTGGTAATTTTGTTAATGAATCATTAAATAATATTAATGAGGTATTCTAGCAATTAGGATTTTTTTAATGTTTTATACAATTCTATTTATTTATTTATTTATTTATTTATATATATTTATTTATTTATTTGTGTCAAAATGAGTAGCTAGAATGCTAAGGAAGGCAAGAGCGTACACAAAACCTTGGGAATGTAAATAAGAACAGGGCCCACACACATAACCACTACTCACACTTTCACAGAAATATACCTTTACCCGTGATTTGAACTCTTGCCACTTGTGAAATTTTTTATCGTGGATCTGAATTCCAATAGACAACTTGATCAACATTTTTATTGACATTACATAATGCACACTTGACTTCCTGTTTAGAGTAGTCATAATATGGCACACTTTTGATTCTACGTAAACACTCTTTGGCAAATATTATAGATAGTACTTTAACAGAGTTTCATTTAAAAATGGAATAGGACTAATTTAAAGAAATAACTAATCATGATTTATGGCTCTTATCAGTAAAGTCCACTTAAAATAGAATTAAAGAAGAACACAATATTTGACGTATTTCTCATTTCTGCTCGCCAAAATTGTAAATCATAAAACTAGCCTTCACACGAAATTCATTAAAACACAATTATTCTCATGCATCAAGCACACAATTGCAACTACAAAGCTTAAGTCCTCTGCCAAAATTCTTACCAAGAGTAAGATTTTTATGTAGCTCGTGTGCAAGTGAAAAATATCAATACATCCATTTGTTTGACTTCATCTTTGATATTGTCTTTTGTATTCTATCTATTGTAACTTTCTTTTCTTGTCCTCCAGAGATTCCTCTCACCATTGCATTTTCAATCGTGGCATTGGTGCGAAAATCCAATCCAAGAACCCGAACATTACCTATAAAAATCATAAACACATTTTCATCATGCCAAAGTTTTATATATCTGACCCAAAGTTTTATGCCCTATTGATATGTAGCCTGCATAATTTTTTTGCTCTTTTGTTGTTTCTAATAATCTACCTTCCTAAACATATAAATATTGTGGTTTCACACAATGTTTGGTGCATTCCTCCTTTTTTGATAATTCTATCAACATTTTTTATTTTAGGGCAGAAAATATTCAACCTTAATTTCATCGCTTTCTATCAAGGTAAATAAATTTCCTTGAACACATTGCATCAAGTCTTGATACTGTGGCATTTCACCAAAAATGTTAATGTTTCTCTGATTGTCATTTCTCCAATCTTTACGCCATGTTGGCTGATATATACAGAGGCCCTCTATGGGACAAGCTCATCCTTTTGGTGACCATTATAAGCTGGTCTATGTTATACCTGTCATCAATTCTTGTTGAGAATTGAACAATTCAATTGGGAAATTCTTCAACATGAATAAGAAAAAAAACATTCATATATACCTTCAAAATGTAACCAAGCTTCCCTGCTAAAGAGAATAGTAATGTAGCGTTAACAAAACATGGGAGTCCTTGAAGCAATGCCACCCTGAAACACAAAAGGAACCAATTTCAGAGAGAAAGAAAAACCCATTTTTTGATTGAAATCAAATTGTAAGACTTACCATATAGATGACATTAGTAATTGTTGTCATCGTAGTTAGCAAAGCATGATAATGAGTTTTGGATGAATTCAAGAGATACTGTCATACTGATAAGTTGCTAACTATTTTTCATAATTTCACACAACCAACAAAGATAAGAGTCATTATATCTTAAATGGAAGATACCTGCCTTCAATAGATGAAACTAGATTATTTAGACAAAAAAAAATGTCTATTAATCAATCTAAATATGGAATTATGAATGAATTAAGAGTTTCCTTGCATACCCCTGCAAATTTCAGAATGGCTTATTTACCGCATAATAATGATGCATGTTTGTATGCCTCACAGTTATTAAAATCGCAAGGTGCATTAAGGCACTTGGGGTTCAAATCACCTAAACACAAGACGCAAAGCTTAAGCACGACTTTCCAAAGCATGGCGCAAAAAAATTTAAACAATTAAAAGATTTATAAAATTCATAATACATACTAAAAAAATTTTATAAAAATAATAACAATTAAAGTTTAAAGTTAAAATTTGGATAAAACATGCATTGAGAGAGATAGCATGTTATCAACTTAGTAAGAAAATCACTAACTTCTACTTCTAAGAAATACTATTATGTTAAGAGATCCTAATTGATGCCAAGCTCAATAGCTTCATCATTTTCTTCATCAATATTCTGCCATTCATTCTCATATTCATCCTCTCATCTTAATATTCTTCTTCTTCTTCTTCTTCTTCTTCTTCTTCTTCTTCAAATTCACTTTTTATCTCTAATAGCTCATATTTATTTAGCTCATAAAAACTAAAAAAATAAAAACTCTTTTGTTTTTAAAGGTTTAGCTTTAAGTTGATAGTCATCTAATGGCTTATATTTGTCCAACTCTTAAGAAATGAAAAACAAATAATATTAAAAAAGGCTGCACTTTATTAAGGCACGGCACAAATAACCTTAAACCTAAGCAGGCACACGCTGTAAGAAGACTTTTTATTGTCATCCACCTTAAAGGCAATGAGGCGTTTAGGTTGGAGCCTAATGGTTCCTTGCACATCAGGCGTGCCTCAAAATAACTATAGTATACCTCCATACAAAGCATATTTATTTGCTTGCATACTCTCACCAAAAATCAACTAAAAAATTCGACAAAATTTTAAACTATCATTTAACCTCTCCTATTTATATTAAGAAACAAAAAATAGAATAAAGAACAATGATCTATCTTTGATTTAATCAAATTTATAAGTTGATTTTCAACTATAAGGGTATTTCAGCAAATATGTATGTTTTATAAGAGTATATAAGCACCATCATAATTTTTTTATGATGGTGCATAAGGAATACTTTTTATTGTCATCCACCTTATAAGTGCAACGAGGCATAGTTTGATAAGGTATTGCACATCGACCTAATACTGATGTATCCTTGCAAAGCATATTTCATGTTTCATGCACATCAGCGTGCCTCAAAATAACTATAGTATACCTCCCTTACAAAGCATATTTATTTGCTTGCATACTTTTCACCAAAAAAATCAACTAAAAAATTCGACAAAATTTTAAACTATCATTTAACCTCTCCTATTTATATTAAGAAACAAAAAATAGAATAAAGAACAATGATCTATCTTTGATTTAATCAAATTTATAAGTTGATTTTCAACTATAAGGGTATTTCAGCAAATATGTATGTTTTATAAGGGTATATAAGCACCATCATAATTTTTATGATGGTGCATAAGGAATACTTTTTATTGTCATCCACCTTAAAGGCAACGAGGCATTTAGGTTGGAGCCTAATGGTTCCTTGCACATCAGGCGTGCCTCAAAATAACTATAGTATACCTCCCTACAAAGCATATTTATTTGCTTGCATACTCTCACCAAAAATCAACTAAAAAATTTGACAAAATTTTAAACTATCATTTAACCTCTCCTATTTATATTAAGAAACAAAAAATAGAATAAAGAACAATGATCTATCTTTGATTTAATCAAATTTATAAGTTGATTTTCAACTATAAGGGTATTTCAGCAAATATGTATGTTTTATAAGGGTATATAAGCACCATCATAATTTTTATGATGGTGCATAAGGAATTACCCACCTTTAAAATGTTAGAGAAGCACTTTTCTAAATAAACTGTATACCGAAACATAGTACTTTCCACAATGGCATCAAATAATTTTTCATTTGAAATGAATGAACTCACACATAAATTGATGAGAAGAAAAAATAAATTGAAAGGGAAAATCAAACAATCTTTTGAAAGTTTCTCTCAATAAAGTTTGACCCTCATCCTTAATGAATCCAGCAATAAGCTTTTTTTAAAAAAATTAGAAGCACTCAACTGATAAATAATTACTTTTCAAAATATTAGATGCGAAAGAATGATTTGCTTAGGAACAATGAGAATGCGATCAAAGATTACTTCACTCATAATGAGTTCTCACCATTCCGTCAGAATCCAAGGCATAATTCAAGAACTACAATGAAGGTTTCATGTACCAACAGGATAAACTCCAATTGGAAAACCTAAATCTTCATCATCCTAACCAGCTCTTATTTAAGTAAAGATGTTAGCGCAATAAAAAAAAAATGTTACATGTAAAGTGAACACAAAAACAGAAATCCATATTGCCCTCTTAACAACTTACATATGAAGAAAATAAAAACACTCAATTCAGCAATTTTTAAAATTGCTTTGATGGAATGCTTCCCTATAGGAAGGGCATTGAGTTAGTTATTTTTATAATATCTAACTTTAATGAGTACTAATTCCTTTAATCTGAACTTTTAAGTTTAACTAAAAGTGGGTTGCTCTTCCAGTTTCCCTTTCATTATTGACAATCATAGCCTCAACATTGGCTAGAAATTCAAACCAAAATAATTAAACACTTTAGCCATTATTAATTTCTTCCATTTGAACAAACTAAAGAATGGAATTAAAATTTCTACAAGTTGGACTATTCCCGGTGCACATTTTACCTTACAACATGTGGCAATAATAGCAAGGGGTGCAAAGATTTAGTGTTTATAGTACCTATTTTGAATGCTGAAAAACTTTTAAATGACCTCAAGATGCTTTCACTTAATCAATATAGCAGCAGATCTCCAAATCTGGTGTTGAACTTGGTATCAATTAGGGCTGTCAATTGATCAAGCTGTCTATGAATTCAAGCTCTAATTAAATTCAAGCTGAGCTTGAGAGAAGCCAAGCTAAGTAGCTAAAAATATATAAATATACTATAATTTTATATATTTATAATATATAATAATATTATATAATTTGTTAGTGTATTCAAAACATCATATAATTTCCATTGTTAATCTTTATAAACAAAATCAAACTATTAATGAGCTTTTAGATTCAAATTTCAAATTAAACCATCTTATATTTGAATTGTCATGAATACAAGTATTTAATTAAACCTTCAGAAATTAAAAATGAGCTGAGCTTGACCAAATTTTTTCAAGCTAATTTTGAGTTCGAACTACTTAATTTAAAGCTGAACTTGGGCTAGCCCCAATCTTATCAAGCCTTAGTCTCAATAGGTAATGTAGCAAGAACTCTCACAATCCAACATGACCATTTAACACAATGAAACAACTATTGATTAGATTATCCAAAGAAAGTTATAACTAGATTAATAATTAAATATGACCATTTAATAAAATATAAGTAGGTAAATGTTCCATTATAAACTAGAACATGCTTAATGCATATCTATAATAGAAAATGTTAAACGAAAGGGAAATATATTTCAACAAAACCGAAAATACAAAACAAGAAAATTTATATGTGTAAGATAATATGAGAGAAGAAGCCATACTCTCATTAGTGTAACATCCCTATAAATAGATACATGAGTGTGTACGAACAGAAACATACAAAGTATACATATACGCTATATAGTTACTCTACATATACGCTATATATGGATGTATATTACTCTAACACGCACCCTCAAAGTCACGGTGAGTCGTAAACCGAGAGTTTGTGAACTAGAAACTGAAATCGAGCCACAGTATGTGCCTTAGTAAAAACATCAGCAAGCTGCTGAGTAGAGGCAACATACGGAAGAAGAATAGTGCCAGGAAGATAATGATGACAAACAAAGTGAAGAAAGACCTCAAGATGTTTTGTGCGCTCATAAAAAACACAGGATTTGCAGCAATTTTGATGGCACTCTGGTTATCACAATAGATAGGAGTGGGGACAGAAATGGAGACACCAAAGTCCATCAAAATTTGGCGCAACCAAAGAACTTCTTTAGCAGTATAGGACATAGCACCATACTCAACCTCAGTAGTGGATAGAGCAACAGTTGATTGTTTCTTGCTTTTCCAAGAAATAAGTGAATCTCCAAGGAAAATGCAAAAACCAGTGGTAGATCTCCTATCAATTACATCACCGGCCCAGTCAGCATCACAGTATGCACGCAACTCAAGGCAGGATGTGGAAGAAAAAAGTAGAGATTGAGTAATAGTACCACGGAGGTACTGAAGAACCCATAGAATTGCAGCATAATGAGTAGATCAGGGAGCACTGACAAACTGGCTAACGATACGAACAACATATGCAATATTGGGTCGAGTAATGGTCAAATAATCAAGAGCACCCACAAGTGCTCGATAGCAAGTAGGGTTAGTCAACAACTCACCATTAGAAGAAGAGAGACGATGATGTAGCTCAATAGGAGTGGAGATAGTGTGAAGATCGGTAATGCCAGCTCGTCGAAAAATATCATAAATGTACTTCTGTTGAGACAGCAAGTAACCTCGATGAGAATAAGTAACCTCAAGACCCAAAAAGTAACGAAGAGGTCCAAGGTCTTTCATCTGAAACTTAGAGTGTAACTGCTGTTTCAGAGAAAGAATAGTATCTGCATCATTACCAAAAATGACCATATCGTCAACATAGAGAAGAAGAATAGTGAGGCCTTGAGATGTCTGTCTAGTCAATAGGGCATAGTCATGAGAACTCTCAGTGAAACTAAGAGCAAGAACCACACTGTGAAAACGCTCAAACCAGGCACGAGGAGCCTGTTTGAGTCCAATAATAGCCCGATATAGGTGACAGACATGCTGAGGAGGATGAGAAAATCGAAGAGAAGGAGTTAAACATCCTCAGAAAAATCCCCATGTAAGAAGGCATTGGTCACATCTAACTAATGAAGTGGCCAATGACGAGCAACTGCAATAGAGAAAAGAAGACGAACGGTAGTCAACTTAGCCACTGGACTAAATGTCTCCTCATAGTCAATGCCATACTCCTGAGTGAAACCACGAGCAACAAGACGCGCTTTGTAGCACTCAATACTACCATTAGCTCGAGTCTTGATACGATAGACCCACCGACAACTAATAGGAGTAATACCAGAGGGAAGTGGAACAATCTCCCAGTTATGCATACGTTGAAGGACATCAAGTTCCTCTGTCATAGCTTGCTGCCAATGGGTATGACTCATAGCCTCACGATATGAGTGCGGCTCAAAATGAGAGTAAACAGTAGAAAGGAAAGCTTGGAATTTGGGGGAGTAGGTAGAAGAAACATAAAGTGCATATCGGGCAGGAGGATGATGAATACGGTCTCAGTAATGATGGGAGACATTAGGAGCATCTTCAGGAGAGGATGAACCGGCGGGGAGAATAGGTGAATCACCAGAACCATCAATGCAACACGAAGAGAGAGGAATAAAGGAAGAATCAGTAGAGACGGCATGAGGATACAAAACATTAGTAGTGATGGTAGAACTTGGAATAATAACTGAAGGGAGGGAAGAGGATGCACTAGAGGAAGGCTGAAGAAAAGAAAGATTTAGAGAAATTGAAGAAAAGTAAGGTGTGTCTTCAAGAAAGGTTACATGATGAGAAATACGAAGACGATGAGATAAAGGATCATAGCAGCGATATCCCTTGTGTTCAGAGCTATAGCCTAGTAAAATGCACATGGTGGAACGAGGAGAAAGTTTGGTTTGCTCAACAGCAGGCAAAAGGATAAAACAAGTATAACCAAAGTATAAAGGTGACCATAGGAAGGAGTTTAAGAGTAAAGACGCTCATAGGGAGTGATATTAGAAAGAGTGGCGAAAGGAGTTCTATTGATAAGATAGATCGAGGTAAGAATAGCCTCCACCCAAAAAGGTTTGAGGGACAAGAGAAGAAAAAAAGGAGGGCACGAGCAGTTTCCAAGATGTGACGATGCTTGCGCTCGTAAACACCGCTTTTGAGCAGGTGTGTGAGGACATGATTGCTGGGCCAAAGTATCATGAGTAGTAAGTAACTCACGAAATGATATAGAAAGATACTCACATGCCCCATCGAGCAAAAAAACCTTAATGAGTTTGCCGAATTGAGTATATACCATTTGTGCAAAGTGAGAATAAATGGCAAAAACCTCAGATCGAGAACACAGCAAATAAAGCCAAGTATAATGGGAAAAATCATCAATAAAGATGATATAGTAGGAGAAACCGGCAAGGGATGAGATTGGGGCTGGGCCCCAAATGTCTAAGTGAACAAGATCAAAAGGAGAGTCTGAAAGAGATTCACAGGAAAAGAAGGGAAGAGCTGTATGCTTAGCTGGCTTACAACCCATACATTAAGGTAAATAAGTAGTAGAAATATAACCAAGATTACCTGAAGTAGTTAAGAGTTTCAAGCGAGTACTGGACAAGTGACCAAGACGATTATGCCACCGATCGAAAGAACACACATATGCAACAATGGCAGAAGAGTGAAGAGCTGGACGATGAAGATGGTCTAAGTGATAAAGTCCACCAACTCTGCGGCCAGTCCCAACCCTCTTTCCTATAAGATGACCCTACATAGAACAAGAAAAAGAAGAAAAGGTAACTATGAAACCATGATCAGTAAATTAGCTGACTGAGATAAGGTTGAGAGCTAGGCCAGGAACATGATGGACATCTGGAATATCGAGTGAGGTGGACTGAATACGGTCACACTATGTGACAGGGTGGGACTGAGACTCTGACAAAGCTCGGACAAAGCACGGATAAAGTTTGGATGGCAAGAAAGAATAGAGATAAACCCGGGCAAAGCTCGTTGGAGAGCTACCAAATCACGCTGGAGGACATTTAAAATCCCAGACTGAACAAGCGCACATCATAGACCGGACATAATAGGATTCTGGCGAGATCGACCGGCGTCTAATACCATGTAAGATAATATGAGGGAAGAAGCCCTGCTCTCATTAGTGTAACATCCCTATAAATAGATACATGAGTGTGTACGAATAGAAAGATACAAAGTATACATATACGCTTATATAGTTACTCTACATATACGCTATACATGGATGTATATTACTCTAACAATATGAAAAAAATATTACGTGTAAAAAGATCGCACAAGCTTGTGAGCAAGACGGATTATCAACACCGCATAAATCTGGTGAAGCCTAGAAAAGTAAAGTAGTGTATCACAATTTGAATAGAAAGGTAGCATTATAATGTGATACTATAGAATGTATATGGAGAAGTGCATCCAATTAGTTGGCAATGGTATTAAGACACGTGTATATAAAATTGTCTTCAGTCAAAAATTTTAAAGTGGCCAAGGCAAGAAAGTATAGCATGCCCTATTGCTTAAACATTTGGTAATTAGCAACCTTACACATTCTCCCAAATCATGCTATTATTATCAACAATATGTTTATCAGCTATTCTCTTTAAAAGAAATATTGCAGGGAAGTTTCTTATGAAGAAATTCTTTGTGGTTTTTCTATATACATTAAAAAAGAACTGTTAACTTTGAAGAATGTCAAGTTAGATCTCTAACCAAAGCATGATGAAAAGGTGAAATTGATAAAAGTATTATAGATCCAAATAGAAACAGACTATGAATGATAAAGAATTTTAAGAATGTCTTACAAAACTTATAAAATATATATTGTACAAAAATTCATTTGTAATATTGAGCAGTATCCAATAAATTCAAGTTGAAATTTGACCAATATGGAACTGAAAGGTTTTCATTAAAGCAAAATTGAAGTTGTTATGTCCCTTGACGAGTAATATGATAGACCAGATAAAATGATCTCAGTTTCATTTTGCATCTACTCAACACCATGACACATGACATTTAAACATTCATTTGTAATGTGTCAAACAAGTTGAGTCGCTTGTAAAAAAACCCTTCCCGGCTGGATTTGCCACTTGCTCAAGCTCATTTTATTAGTAAGCCAAGATTCCGTGAGAAATTAGTGAATATGTAGAGCATAAAAAAAGAAATAGACTACTCATCCGGACAAAAAAATTTGGAGTTCAAAAATCTCACGGACTAAAAAAACAAAAATAAATTAAGCAAAAATGTCAAAGGGTTGATCAATGCATTAAAGTTACACAACATAACTACTTATGGTACTCACACGGCCAACAACACATAACTATAGAGCTTTTCCTTATAAACACTACCAAACTAGCTATAATACATCTAACATAGAACAAGAAAAATGACATTCCATTAATATAATTCGCATTATTTATTAATAGTAGCACAAGTTATTTATATTTAATAAAATGTTCCGAAGAATGTTTTGTGGGAATTCTCATTCATGAACTGTTTAAGCTCAAATGTTAGCAATGTTTGTTGGGGCATGCATGTGTTTCTTTGGAGATACATAATCCCATAAATAGAATTTTTGTGAATGTAATTACTTTTTAAGCTTTTACATTGATATGCTTTGTGCCTATCGTGTGTGTAGCCATTGTGTGTAGCAAGATACCCTGACATGCATGCATATCTACCTTTTAACCTTTTTACATTGCTATTTTTTTGTGTTCTATTTTTGTGTGAAAGTCTAGGTAGACAAGCATATGCATGTATGTCGGTGTCTATTTGTTAAACT
>NC_052479.1:17520856-17617653 GCF_009730915.1 Dioscorea cayenensis subsp. rotundata | reverse complement strand
AACCAAATATAACGCTTTTGGGCTAACTCTTTTTTTCCTTTGTCTCGAACTTAGTGAAGAACTCAATTCTCTCTTTATAACAAAAAGTGGGGTTGTCCCCCAGTTGTACACTCCCTTCATTCTACAAACCCTTGTAGATTCTGAACTTCGTTCATGAAGGAACTGGACTTTTGACAGGCCAGCCCCTTTTTTTATGTGCCGCTTTACCTGGAAGGAAAATGAGCTTTTGCTCTTCTGGGCGCTGGGCGCTCCCGCAGATTCATGAGAAGGAAAAAGGACTTATCTTTTTGTTGCATCCGACACGAGATGAAAAAGAGAGAGCTGCGTCTATCGATGAACAGCAGATTGACGGAGCTCTTGGCATTGCTTTTTTTCCCCTCCTTTCCTATCAGCGAGTTCCGATCCTTTTGTTCAAAATTTCTTCGTTCATACCCGAGCCGCTTGCGAATCAAATCCTATTTCACAAGATCCTATATCGCCTATACATCCTCTCGCATTTATGCGGAAATGTAGCAGTGCTATGGGCTTTGGCTTATGTAGATCAAAAAAATGATGAATGGGATTGTGGCACAACACTCGCCACCAATGCGGAAGGATGTCGCTAAAAGTACTCTTGTGTACCTATGTCACTCGGCTCACGACAACACGGCCCCATTATGTTATGGAAGAATTTAGCCAATTGTCTGGTCGCGAATAACAAGCGCAGACAATCAGTACGTAGATTTCGTCCCGTCCCAGTAGCGCTTTGGAAGTCACTATAGCGTGGCTGAATGTAGAGTAGTCCACAACAGAAGCGTTTGATTGATTAGTATATTATTTTATACTTCGAAGATGGTCAAGGTAGCTTGCTTCCAAGCCACTTCACTGAACATCGCATGTAGTCCTTTCCTGCCGTAGCAAAAAAATAGTGGCATAGCCAATCAAGCTTTAGCTACAAGCAAGTAGTCCAAGAGCTGAGAAAGCTAGCAGCGAGAAGGGCAGTGAGTAAGTAGCGGTAACCAAGGATAGGGCTTTGAAGAGGTAAGTTGCGGGTAGCCAGCCCAGTGAGGCGAGCGGTCCAATCGGGCCAGTCGTGGATAGGAAAGCAATAGCTGAAGCTCGCCCCAATAGGAGAACGGAACCCTTTCCAAGACCTCCTATACATCCAAAGCGTACTCAAAGAGTGTAGGAGCCAACTTTATTGGAAGAGGCACGATGGGAAAAGAGTGGGGAATCTCTATACGTGAAAGGGTCGCCTTGAAAAAGGATGAGAGGTGGGAACTCCTTCTCTATCCTACTGATCTCAAGCTCGCAACCTATCAATGTGTTGAAAAAGGGATGGGACAAGGATATACCAAATGAAAAGCCTTCTCGAGAGACTCTTCTTGTTTTGTGTAGTTGAAGATTTAGTGACTTTGCCAAATGAACCATATCTATACAAAAATGATAATATCGGGACAACCCGCCGCTTCTCGGGTGATTAGCTCCTCGCGTACGCTCCCGCTATGGGAATGAGTCCTTCATTTAGCTCTCATCATTGGTCAATTCCCCTCACTCAACCTCAATAAGTAGATCCTCTTATTCTTATTGAGTGAGTTATTGACTTATTTGATTCGATTGGCTTGGTCTTTTACCCGAACGAAAGAAATGGCTCTTTTTATGCGTATGCTCCTACACCGCATTACTACATCGGACTAATTTTTTTATTGATTTCGACTTCGGTTCTTGTTAATACTACCCATTAGTGGAGCTAGGAAATTCGGGTTGTTTAACCCGAGGCAATGAAATTGTTGCGATGGAAGTTTCGCTATTCCCTTTGCTTGTCTTCCCTGGTCCCGCTGGACTCGCTTTCTCTCTCGATTGATGTTTCGGGATCGCTTGATTATGCCCGTGTGTGTGCCGATTAAGGTTTTACGAGTGCCTATGACCGCCCCCTATCTCTAAAAGGGGCTTATGTGATCTGGGTCTCACTGACTTAACCCTGACAGGGCTTTCATTCTCATATAGATCTCAAACAAATGCTTTTTTTATTCCGTTGTATGTAAGGATGGATGATAATGGGTTTCGCCATCCCCATAGCCGGAAGCCTGATCTACTCTCTCTTGTCATTGACTCGACTCGACCGCTGTGTCTATTGAATGAGAATCCCCCTTCTCTAACAATGCGTGGAACTTTGTTAATTTGAAGGAATCTTCGATAAAACTTGTCTAAGAGCTGTGGACTGATGTAGCGTGTGGAATGTGAACATGTTCTTGCACCGATATAAAGACATAGATCAAGGGCAAGGGCTTGACACGTAGATTCCTAGCTTTAAACCGTGATGCTTCTATGGTCACTCCAATCGCTTGACAAAGGGCTCCCTTCTCTAAGGCCTATCTCTGGGATTCCCCCTTTCACACTTTTGGTTGACCTTTCTCTGAGCATTCACCCTATCTATCCTTATCACCCTAGGTTGCCTCAGCCTTATTTGTCTTCATTTTCTATCCCATAATGTGATCAATCTCATTCAGATGGATATCGCTTTCCGAACAAGCTCAATCTCACTTGAGTTCTTGGTCTTCCGGGAAGGAGGGTCTTGGTCTTCCAATCTGTCAACAAGTAGAGACATAGAAGATAAAGGGATAAGAAGCAGATTAGCAGGAGTTTGTGCTTCATGTGATGACAAGATAGAATCAAGATACCTTTGCTTCCGGTTGACATGGAAGGAGAGTATGCACAATTGGGCCGGCTAAACCATGATTGAGCCATAGGGGCACACACTTCTAGGATCACTATACCACTCATCCTCCTTCAAGACTAGACAAGGAGAAAGTGAATCCATACAAACAAGCAAAGTACCCTTGGTCCTATGGGGAAGGTAGGGCCGGCAGGAAGGATGCCGATTCTCCACCACTCTGTTCTAGCTCCTCGAGAAGAAAGAAAGTACGGCTCGAAAGCATCATCGGGCCTGCAGGCAACCTTTGTTTTTGGGCTTCGATCATCTATGGTCTCATCGACTACGCTCACTTCACTCGCTGCTGAACACCGGTATAACAAGTGAGAAAGGAATGCCTTGCTCTCATGTTTACAGCAAATAAGATACGACATTACCTAATTTTATTGGTCTTACCCACCAATTACCCCGGTGTCGAGTCAACCCTTTAAAGATTCTTGTGACCAAAGTAGGTTCACTCGAACGTCCGATAGATGATAAGGCTCGAACAAGTATGACATAATATTCATACCACAAAAAGGCCGTGGAAAGGACACGACCTGGCGATTTATTGGGAGCACATCTTCTATGGGAGCACTTCAAATTGTTATGCAAGAAGAATTGCCCCCTGACGAAGCAGCTCATCTGACCTGAAGTCGCATCAAGACCCACATCAAAAAGCCCGGGAGATGTATTTTTCATTGCGCCTCAAGAACATATGAGAAAGGGACGTCCAACATTAGGGCTCGGAAAAGTCTTTATTACTCCCAAGGCAACATGATATGATCCCGTATTCCTTCACTTACTTTGTCGGAGTCATGTTCCAACAACGTGTCGAATACACGGTTCGATTATTTGAATGGAACTAGCTCGTGACTCGACCTTTGGTCATAGAATATCTCGGCGTACCCGCTTTCTCATTAGACGGGTGACTCTCCTATTTTTCGCTGGTAAATAGGGGATAGGATCCACTCTACTCTAGCAGCTGAGCTTCTTTAATCTCTCTTGTGCAGGTTGTTCAATACTCCCCTCAATCAAGGGAATGATGCTTTCATCCACTCCTCATGAAGAAGATTTAGAAAAAAGTGAAGAAATTCTTTTTTGTGGGTTTCATAGCTTTTGGTGTCGCCGGGCCGGGTGGAAATGAGAAAAAAGCTCAACTGGTTCTGTCGTTGTATTTAGAACATCGGTCATTAGTACGGATCTGACTATTACGGAGAATAGGCATATATATGGAAGAACAGGTGTAGGCGCTAACAGTTGGAATTGGAAGAGCTGTAAAAGTGACGAAAGCAAGTGATTACAGATAAAACTCTTAAGATTGGTGTACCCGCAATAGAGATAGTTTAGTATTGATTCTTTCTTTAGTGCCAATCTGGAGATCTAAGATTTCTAACTACGATATTGGGGCTCAGGCTCGGGATTGCCCCTTGGCTCAATGATAAGACGAACTCTACTTTTTTTTCAATCAGGAACATTTTTTGGTGAGATTTTAGATCAAGTCGTTTATTCGCTAATCATTCTTTTGCTAGCTAGATTTAATGCAATAGCGAACTATTATATTAGCAAAAAGAAGAGAGTTTATCTACAGTGGTGGGGCCCTGGATGCGTTAGCGATCGTCACATCGGCGGAACTTTCATCATTTCTAGACTGGTCGATCTTTTCATCAACAAAATAGAAAGAAGTTGGCTTAGCATCTGTTGATTGAAGCAAAAGGCCCTTTCTTCAATTCCTATTTGTCCATACCTAATGTAAGAAAGAAGGAAAAAAGGAATCACCACCATAAGATCCGATTATACAATTCGATCTAGTCGCTCCTGGTGACCTCTGTGAGTTCTTTTTATAGTAGCTCGGTAGATTGACCAAGAGGGTGAAATTCCTCTTTCCTTCTCTCATGCCTTCTTCCTTTATTCCGAGATGGTGACTCACCGGCTAGTGTTCTCGCTTTTATTTATTAGTAAGAGGAAGGGATAAGTATGAGAAGCAACCCGCACAGTCGGTTAAAGAAAGACTGCAGGATCCCTAATAAGTGCTTGTGCGATATGAATGCGAAGCGCTCATTCCTTATGTCGAGCATTACTTTTTCCAGTGTTTTTACATTAATATGTGTGTTTTTATGTTACTTTTATGCAGGTAGGGTTGTGAGGCCGAGTATGAAGGAAATAGGCCAATGTGGATCATAATGCACCTATTTTTGGAGGAGATCTTGCTAAAAGTTCAAACGCGAAAACATAGGTCGGTGTGAGATGCTAGAGTGTGTGCCAACCTCCTCGTATTCGAGTGAGCACATTCATTTGGAGGGCACAAAGGCAATCACACTCTAACATTCTGATTTATGCATATAAGAACAAGAGATCCACCAACGTGCACATCATTGAAGAGGCAAGTGATTCACGACGTAAACGTGTGCCCGTTTGCATTACCCCAATGAAAGTATGGAATTCGGGAGTATTCCCAAGCATAGTATCGTGAAAGGTGTTATTTTAGCAAAAACTGTAGAAATTACTGTAGCAACACGGCCGAGAAATCGGAGAAATAGAGAATCCACACGGGCGTGGAAATTATCCACGCCTGTGGAAATTCCACGTAGGGCGCAGGACATCATTCACGCCCGTGCGATGCCTCGATTCTAGCCCCTATTTAAAGCCGATTTCAGCCATGATTTTTGGAATTCTTTTTCCATCTTTTTCCCCAACTTGTGAGAGGACTTCGACTAGGGTTTTCGAGGGGTATTGGCCAAGGTTTTTGGAGAAGTTCTACGGCTCGACATCGTGATTCCATTAGGAAGAAGGTTGGTAGGGGAGCTTCGATCGAGGCGTATCCTATACCGGACAAAAGGAATCATTGGACTGACTGAGTAGAGGACTCTCCACAAGACCATCGACTACGACCATCGAGGGGGTTTCTTTTATGGATTCATTGCTTTTTACATTCGATTTGTTTGATTGTATTAAGCTCCATGGAGAGCTAAACCCCTAGTGGGTACTTGGATGATTGTGAACCCTAGGATGTATTCGATTCATTGAACTTCTTTATTATGCTTTCAATAAATTGATGTTTATTGTGAGTTCCAACCTTGAATGCTTGATTGTATGAACATTTCCCCTAGAGTGACACTAGGGTTGAGAGTTCTTGTTGGTAACCTTGTGAGTGAGTGACACACCACGAGCGTTAGAAAAAGCTAGGTTGGAGAGGGTTGAGAGGGTGAGTCGAGAGGTACAGGAGCGTCCCCTTTCCCCTCCGGCGTGATAGATTCTACCTTCGTTCCTTGAGTTCTTTGCGGCCATAATAGAGTGAGTGGTCTAAGGGATGAACCTCTGCTGGGGCCTAGTTGCGCGTGCAATGGAGTGAAGCATTGAGAGGATCTTAGTATCTAGGGCTTAATTGTGGCTAGGGACCTTCACTGGACCAAAGGGTTAGGGTCTATATTTAGGAAGAGATTTATCACTTGGAATCCCTAGAGTTCATTGCAACTCTATGCGAGTGTGAGGTGTTGAGATTGTTCGATTTCTCCTCCGGGACATGTATAGAGTTAGGCATAGTTGACCTTAGATTTGGGACTATGTATGTAAGGATTTCCACGACTTACCATTGCATTGATTAGGAAGCATAATAGAGAGTTCTTGCACTTGAAGCGATTATCCTATGTGAAGCATTATCTCGAGTACCCCCATCTTTTATCGATTGCCTTACCCTCTTCTTACTTTTTTGCTCTTTCACTTGTTGATTTTATTGTTGAGAATTGAATCAATTTCACACCTATCACAATTGATCTTCCACATAGCTAAGAATCAAATTAAGTATTTTTCACTCCCTACTCCCCGTGGATTCGACCCCCGCTCACCCGGGATTATTACTTCGACAAGCCCTGCACTTGTGGGATATAAGCAAGGGGATCTTGTCAATCCCCAATAGGACACCAAGGAGCCACTGAGAGGTAGGGGGCAACTTTAGGTAAAATGAGAAAAGTAATCCTCTTCGCCTCCTTGTGAAAGGATTTGAGAGCTTTACGCGACTACGAGAGAGACTCCCAAGGTAGAGTAAGGTAGGGCCAAAAGCTCGCTTATACAAATAGGAGTTTCTCGCTGGACTTAGAGGTCGAAGTCCTTCTGACTTAAGCCGCTCCGTGAAGAAAGGGAAGAAGGCAGTTGGATATGGTCTTTTTTGGGTCTTGGTTTATGGCCAGGATCTTTTAAGCATGCTATCCTTCTAGTAGCGGCTCGTACGTACTCACTCGCTAGTCTCCCCTTAACTTAAAAAAAGGGATGCTTTCGAGGGCCGACATGAAGGGAAAAGCAGGTCATTACCTTTTTACCGTTGTTTAGAAAAGTTTTCCTCTTTCGAGCACCTTGGAGATACCATTTAGGTGAAAAGGACAAAAAGACGTTATTTCGTCAACAATGATGTCACGGTACCCTACGAGTCGAGCATTGTCAAAAAAAGAAAGGGCTCGAGCCTTGCCTTCTGGCTTGACTAAGATGATTGAAAAGGAAGAAGCAAATGAAAAGCTGGAATATGAGATTCCTCAGAGGCTCTCTCAACAATGTAAAGGAAAGGGCCTTGATAACCCTAAAGCCCCAGTGAAAGAGGTTGAAATTGAGTCCGATTTAGTAGCCGTCGTGCTTGAGCCCATAAGGGGCGAAAGATGAACGCCCTCATAGAGAAGATTCCCCATTCCCCAGCCAAAGGAATGGGCTTACGGACAGATTGACTTGGTTTGCAGTGAAAAGAGCCTTCCGTCATCACATCATTGTTGTCTATTTGTATATGATCTTGGATCTATGTTTCCAATGTTTTGTCAGATCGCTCTACGGAAGGAAAATCTGGATCAGACAAAAAAGAGAAGTAGTGCCGGTCCTGTCTCGAGGGAGGAAATTGGGTTTATTTAATAATAATATATATACAAGAGAGTGGTTAGGACAGAGAATCAATCTTTAGTAGTACGCCCGGTTCACCAGGTTCTACCACTACAGGGCTCAATCATAGTCCAAATCTGAGTTTGATCCTGCTTCAGAAGGAACGCTAGCTATATGCTTAGCACATGCAAGTCGAATGTGATTTTCGGGGAGCTGGGCAGAAGGAAAAGAGGCTCAACACTAAAGTAGTCTCGCCCTGGTTCAAAACGTAAGGGCACGCACGTAGGCGAAGATTTTCAGCCTCCGTTTGCTGGATCAGAATAGTTGAGAACAAAGTGGCGAACGGGTGCGTAATGTGTGGGAATCTGCAGAACAGTTCTGGCCAAATCCTGAATCAAGCTCCAAAGCGCTGTTTGATGAGCCTCCGTAGTATTAGGTAGTTGGTCAGGTAAAAGTTGACCAAGCCAATGATGCTTAGCTGGTCTTTTTCGATGATCAGCCACACTGGGACTGAGACACGGCCAGAACTCGCACGAGGGGCAGTAGTGGGGAATCTTGGATAATGGGCGAAAGCCCAATCCAGTAATATCGCGTGAGTGAAGAAGGGAAATTCCGCTTGTAAAGCTCTTTTGTCAAGTGCGCGATTATGACTGGGTGTAAAGGGGCACGTAGGCGGTGAATCAGGTTGAAAGTGAAAGTCACAAAAAACTGGTGGAATGCTCTCAAAACCAATTCATTTGAGTGAGACAGAGGAGAGTGGAATTTCGTGTGTAGGGGTGAAATCCGTAGATCTACGAAGGAAGGCCAAAAGAAAAGACAGCTCTCTAGGTCCCTACCGACGCTGGGGTGCAAAAGCATGTCGAGCGAACAGGATTAGATACCCTGGTAGTCGATGACGTAAATGATGAGTGTTCGCCCTTGGTCTACGTGGATCAAGGTCCCAGCTAACGCGTGAAACACTGCGCCTGGGGAGTACGGTCGCAAGACCGAAACTCAAAGGAATTGACAAGGGCCTGCACAAGCGGTGGAGCATGTGGTTTAATTCGATACAACGCGCAAAACCTTACCAGCCCTTGACATATGAACAACAAAACCTGTCCTTAACAGGATGGTACTGACTTTCATACACGTGCTGCATGGCTGTTGTTAGCTCGTATCGTGAGATGTTTGGTCAAGTCCTATAATGAGTGAAACCCTCGTTTTGTGTTGCTGAGATACGCGCCTAAGGAGAAATAGCAACCAGAGTGAGCCGAGTGATGTGCCAGCGCTACTACTTGAGTGCCAGCACGTAGCTGTGCTTTCAGCAAGAAGTTCACGGGAGCCGGCGCTTTCGAAGCACTTTCACGTGTGAACCGAAGTCATCTTGCGTCACTCATTCCCCTATCTATAGTAATGTCAAAGTACCAGTGACCATGATGGTTTGGTTAGGCTTGGTTATGATGACGTCGAGTTGGCGGCGGAGGAAGACTCGGCATTCAGGTGAGCCGCCCGGTGGTGTGGTACATAGTGGTAATAGTACATGCCCTGCTCCGAAACAAAGAAAAAGGTGTGTACCGCACTCACGAGAGACTGCCAGTGAGATACTGGAGGAAGTTGGGGATGATGTCAAATCTGCATGGCCTTTATAGGCTGGGCCACACACGTGCTACAATGGCAATGGCAATAGGAAGCAAGGCTGTAAGGCGGAGCGAATCTGGAAAGATTGCCTCAGTTCGGATAGTTCTCTGCAACTCGGGAACATGAAGTTGTAATCGCTAGTAATCACGGATCAGCATGCCGCGGTGAATATGTACCCGGGCCCTGTACACACCGCCCGTCACACCCTGGCAATTGGTTTCACCCGAAGCATCAGACTAATGATCATCCATGACTTCTGTGTACCACTAGTGCCACAAAGGCTTTTGGTGGTCTTATTGGCTCATACCACGGTGGTGTCTTCGACTGGGGTGAAGTCGTAACAAGGTAGCCATAGGGGGAACCCGTGGCTTGATTGAATCCTTCGCGACCCCTCGCCTACTTGACTAAACTAAGGACCCTGCAAGCAACATATGCTTATGTTGAAAGTCGACTTTTCCATTTTCCTTGTTCATCAATCTCCAATCAAGGCAAAGTGGGCACTACGGTGAGACGTGAAAACACCCGATCCCATTCTGACCTCGATATGTGGAATCATCTTGCGCCATATGTACTGGAAAAGAGAGGTAGGGAATCCAGCAGAAAAGAGATATGGGGCCATCTAATCCAAACCATAGGTATGCCAATACAGAATCCAATCTCTACTCCCGGATGAAGAGGAAGGAGTTATCTTGAGAAGTTGTTTAGTGGATCATCCCATTCATTTGATAGGCGGCCATGGGCCGGCATGTGGGATCGAGAAGATAGAGCGTGTGGGTCAGAGGTGGGAGATGCAACTGGCGATAAACTTTCTAATCTAAGATGCTTCGTGCGGTTCCTGACTCCCATCTAAGATACGGCATTTTTTTTCATATTCTCTTTCTGAGGATTCACGTCCACCACAATCAAGCGAGAAGGCTATGGAATGGGTTTTTCATCCAAGCAAAATAGGATTACCGCATTCCCTGACTCGACGAACTACCTGGTTGCCTCATAAAATCCCCCTTCCTGGCGAATCGGGTAAGGCTAGAAGGGATGGTAGGTCAGTGACTTCATTCGAGTAGCGGATAGAAAGGCGGGCTAGGCGGCATCATCGAATCATGGGCTCTCCGCCCCTCCCCTTTCATGAAAAGCGATTTCTTCCATCAAAGATCCAACATAGGCTAAGTATACGGGAGATGTTTTCAACAACATGTGCACTTCTTGCAACAAATACATTCTTATTCACAGGATCATTATCTCCTCGGCCTGTGAAAATGCATTTGCCAGAAGTCGCATCTAATTATTGCCTCTTCACACATGCATATGCTTGACTTGCAAATATCTCAAACTGACCGCTACCCCCCCTTGGTCATAAGGAGTATGCGCTTCAGTAGGAACTCTATTCGAAATATAAGTGCTAGTATTTATAGCTCCAGCCCACTAAGACTTAGGATAGTTTAGAGCGAGCACCATGGAATGGACCAGTGAGATCACTATAAATCAACTAATTCCAGACCGGTTAATGCTAGAACTATAAATAAAGGGCAAAGATCTCCTATGAAATAAAAAATATTATTCATAAATAGCATAGTCCAAGCGGACCCACTTAAAATCTTTACTGAACTATGACCACCCATCATATTAGCAAATAAACGTATTCCCATTGCACAGGAGATTGTGCATACCCGCAAATCCGAGAGTAGGGAGTCATTCATCCTCAAGCTAGATTTTCTGAAGGCATATGATAACATCATGTGGGAGACTATCTTTCAAATCCTACAGGCGAGGGGGTTCGGTCATAGATGGATTCAATGGATCGGGGATGGTGGTGGCCTCTCGGTAGTTCGAGAGTACTAGTGAATGGGATCCCAACTCGTAGATTCTCAAGAGGCAAAAAGGTTGATGCCTTTGGCGACATTCTTCTTCATTCGGTAGCTAACTCATTGACTCGATTTCTACATAGAGCCAGCAGCGGGACGGTTCCAGCATCAAACATAATCGAGTACCGAGATCCTCATTTCTCGCTTATGGATGACACACTAATTTTTGACAATTGTGTGAAGGACCCAGTTTGAAAACTATAAGATAGGGATAGAAATAGGTCAACGGTAAAGATATGCTCTCGCAATTTTCGTTATCGTTTTCCTTCGCCATGATTGGAAATAAATTCTTTGAAAGAAAGTGTATTGCCAGACCCGATTCATGTGTAGAGTCTTTATGCCGGAGAGTGATGCGACCCAAAATGGTGAATGGTAATTCTATCGCCCCCATGAGCTTCAAAGCCTTGTCCCTAGTTGGGAGAAGATCTTCCTCTTTCAACTGGTATTCTCCAAAAATCTGCTTTACAACGAGTTGAGAGTCCCTGAAAAGAGGGATAAGACGCATAATAGGACAAAGCAAGTCTAGTAGCAGTTCCACTGGCTAGGTCAGGGATAAGTAAGTAGGAGGCTAGCTCGATTGAGACTATAGGCATCCCACTTTTACTTTGATAATCTGTATGTGCCTCTTTAGCCCTTTTCATGTGAAGAGGGATTTCACAACAAGACCAATTGTTTAGCCTAGATTGGCTTACTCCTTTTGGTTGGCAGAATGAGAGAAGATAAGCGCTTTTATTGTTGGCGCATAGCCGAAGATGGTGAATCTGTGCTGGAAAAGTACCTTCCTTATATATATGGTACAGTCATAGTCTTGGTAAGCTAATAGAAAAAAAGCAAGCGGAGTCGAAGCGATCTTGGTATAGTGCGAGATCTTACACTATACATTGCAAACTACTTATATTAGAACCCGAACAAGATAGCCAAAACTTGTTAACAGAAGTGGTGACATTCTGCGTGTAGAACTCTAGCCCTATTATTACCCTTTTTTTTCATTCACTCAACCCGACGATCTTCGATCTTTCTTCGATATATGAGCCTTGCCCTTCCCGAGCTTGTCGTCCCCGGATAGATAGAGAGAGAGTGCTCCCGCCCGCTCGAAGAGGTATCGATCGCTCTTTTCTTGTTTCGAGCTCTTCTTTCGACCTTTGCTTCGTCCCAGCGCTGGCTATCTAGGGGAGTCCCCATTGGGCCGAAGAGGAGTAGTCACTAAGGTTTTAGCTCTCCCTCATGGTAAGATAAACACGCCTCTGTTAGTTTATAGAACTTGTCTGAATCAATCAAAGACAGATGCCTTGATTGATCAATTGCTACAGGCATGAGCGAGAGTGCATGAGGAAGGTTCAACTCAACTTCCTTCCCACCGGTGAGCAGAAGGGGTCGGAGAAAATCTGATTGCACCGCGGGGTTGCTTCAGCTGGGAAAGAAAAAATGTCTGGAACTCTTTCAGCTAAGATCCATCACTTCTGACGGATCCAAAAGGAAACCGAGTGGGTGAGTTGAAAGGTTTTTTTCAACACTTTCAACTTCTTCATCGACTGTTCCGCTCGACAACCTTATTCCTTATAAAGTAAGGTGGAAAAAAAAATTCAAGTAAGGTGGAATATGAACTAAAAACATCATCAGTAAAAGGGACTAATGAAGCTTTTTAAACTGAATAAACCATAGATGATATCCTCTAGAAGTCGAACCTTATGTCCCAGTGAATACTTTGGCATGACTAACATTTCTAATCTAAGCCCGAAAAGCCCCAGCACTGCTGTGGAGAAGATAACCACTTTCTCAAAGGCGGGGAAGGACTGATGATTCGATTCCAAAGCAAAGGGAAGAGGGGCATTTGAAGTAGCCGAATCTTAAGCTCAAGCTGAAACAGGTTCCTAGGGAAGAAGTAACGGATTGAGCGATGAAGCGATGGGATTGAGCACTTCCTCTAGTGTAGTTTAGGAGTTTTTGTCGCTGGATTAAGATGACTTAGCTACTTGTCCCGAAAGCCGTGTCAAGGCCAATGACACTAGCTAACCAACCGAGAGAGCTGCCCTAGATGAATTACTTGCTTCGGGAAAGGAGGAAAAAACATCCTACCAATTCTCTTAAAGTAAGAAAGATGTCTTTAGTCTCCCTCTAGTCCGTAAGTAGTTCATTGGTAAGGCACCTATCGATAATGATCCGAATGCTTTTCTTCCGAAATCCTTCTTTCTATCGAGAGAGAAATTTTGAGTGCTATAATTCATCTTTTGGTACACCCATTTGTGATTTCCCTATGATTTTAATCGTAAGAGTTCTATTTTTTTATGGTAAGTGGTCTATCTCGTCTCACAACAATAGCTCTTCTTTTCTCGGTTGTCTACATTTACCAATAACAAACAGAGGGCAGCTGCTTTGCCAACACCATCCGAAAGGTCCTTGGCTAGGCAACGCCTTTGGCTAGGCTTGGTCGAGCAGCAAAGCATTGGTCGCCTATTCGACCAAAGGTCGGGTAATGACAAGAAAAGGCATATCGGATAAACTTGGTAATGAGAGGGACTTCCAAGCATGCCATTCATTAGATAAGGTATGTCTTGTCTTTTTGAAATTTCTATTAGTTGTCATCGTATCAAGGAAGGAGAAGCTAGATGTAGATGTAGTACTTTAGTTAATGAAGGAGATTTCCCACTAATGAAGGTTCCCTCTAGGATCAATGACTGTAGTAAGCTCTTTTATTCGGGTTATCTCCCCACACTGGAAGGGAAATCTCGAGCTCCATCTTTTTCCAATGTCCGCAACTATATCTATATAAATAATAAATGAAGTATCTCGGTAAAGGATGAGCTCGAGAAAAAGAGAAAAAGAAAGTAGCGCAAAACAATGTGGTTGATCTCTCTCTCCCCTCACAGATAAGGTGATTCCGCCATCCAACAAACCTTACGAACCACACCTTTCAATCATAACATAAGGAAGGTGAGAAAAAGACTTTCCGGGTCCATTATATCGTCGTACTGGGTGTGGAAATTTTCTTAGATGACTCGGACAAGACCTACATTCGAAATGAAATCTATCTATCTAAATAGAATCAGGAAAGACTCAATTCTTAAAGTGATCTTGAAATAGCATTTGCATGGGACTTGGGCAAACGCAACTAGAAGAGAGGCGGGCGAGCGACTCATGTGAGGAAGGCCCCGAGGTCCACGACTATGGAGACAGTGTCTTGGTCTATCCAAATCAACCTATTATACATCAATTTCCTTCCGAGGTGTTGATACCAAGTTGAAAGACAAAGACTTTGTTTTTCCGCGAAGGGAATGTCAATTGGCTACCGATTAAGGTAAGGTGTGGAGCAGATGAAGACCTTGAAGAAGACTTACCCGATAACGAACCTTGTGTCTTCAAACTTTTTTTTAATCTTCTAGATTAGGAGATGTGAATAAAAGAATCCATAGTCCCAGCTGGCCCCCGCCTATTTGGATACCTTTTTCGGATAAGACAAGACTCTATAATCTTCCCTAGTAGAAAAAAACCTCAAAAAAATTCATATAATTGAATAGCTCCCGAGCCTAGACTAGCGAAGAAGGATACCAGACCTAGTACTAGAATATGATAAACAAACTTGCCTTTGACTGGGCATCACATTCCTCAATGGCCAACTAGGAGTACGGAAGCGATTGAAGCATGCCCAGGCTAACACAATGGATCAATGCAGGGGAGACTAGCCGATAAGGCTAAGCTAACTATCAGCTGTCGTACCCCAGCAGAGTCTAGTCTTCTTATTGAGATGAGCATGAGTGGTCAATGAGATCATGCGCCCTAAGCCTGGGCCTACTATTGTGTGTTCAGATCCTTTCAGTGAGAGTTTTCAAGATCTCAGTCCATAGCCCCATCAATCAGTTAGAGATAAAAAAATCCAAAGAAAGAAATAGTAGGGCAAAGAAGGCTAGAGCAGGCTGAGCAAGGTTGTTCCAAAGTTCATATCACCAAGGGGCCCTTATAATAAGAAAATAAAGGGTCTCAAAAAACATACATTGCTCTTGCCTCGGAATTCATCAACTCATTGGACTCTAAGTCCTTCGGTGGAAACTTGGGAATCAAAGTGGATATCCTTTGACTCCTTGAAATGGGAATTTTTATTCAAGGTGATGTCTCGAGTAGACTTTAGCCATTTTTGGCTAATTTGGATCTCAGATCTTCAAAAATCTTGGTGCTTGTTAATGGTGGCCTGGTCGGGCATTTCAACTATTGTAGGGACTGCGCCAAGATGATCCATTATCACCACTGCTATTCTGTATTGCTGAAGATACACTGTCCACGTCAATTATGCTGCTAGAAAATGAAGGAAAGATCAAACTGAAGGCAAGTCCAAGGGGCTGCAAGGCCCTCACGCATCTTTTGTTTGCAGATGACATCTTCGTCTTTGTGGATGGAAAGAAAAAATGGGTAACAAACTTGCACAATCTTATAATGAAATATCAAGAGGAAACGAGTCAAAAAAAAAACTGGGAAAAATGTTGAATGTGGAAAGATGCCGAGGTAAAGGAGATCCTCAATCAGAAAGTGACAAGGTCCCTTTGATGTATATCCCGCAAGTGAACGGGTTTGTCAAGTAATAATCTCGGGTGAGCGGGTATTGAATCCACAGTGAGTAGGGAATAAAAAAATACTTAATTCGATTCTTAGCTATGTGAAAGATCAATGATGATGAGTGTTGTAATGATTCAATTTTCAACAATAAAAGCAACAAATAAGAGAGCAAAAGTAAAGAAAGAGATAAGGCAATCGATAAAGATGGGGTACCCGGATAATGCTCCATCTAGGATAATTGTTTCAAGTGCAAGAACCCTCTGTTATGCTTCCTAATCAATGCAATGGTGAGTCTTGGAAATCCTTAATTACATAATCCCAAATCTTAGGTTAACTATGCCTAACTCTATATATGTCCCGGAGGAGAAATCGAACAATCTCAACACCTCGCACTCAGATAGAGTTGGAATGAGCTCTCACGGATTCCAAGTGATAAATCTCTTCCCTAATTATAGACCTAACCCTTTGGTCAAGGTGGAAGGTCCCCTAACCACAATTGAGCCCTAGATACTAAAAATCACCTCAACGCTTCACCCATTGCACGCACAACTAAGCCCCAGCGGAAGTTCATCCCTTAGACCATTCACTCTATTATGACCGTAAAGAACTCGAGGAACGGAGGTAGAATCTATCACGCCGGAGGGGAAAAGGGGACGCTCCCTGCACCTCTCGACTCACCCTCTCAACCCCTCTCCAACCTAGCTTTTGTCTAACGCTCGTGGTGTGTCACTCACTAACAAGGTTACCAACAAGAACTCTCAACCCTAGTGTCACTCTAGGGGAAATGTTCATACAATCGTGCATTCAAGGTTGGAACTCACAATAAACATCAATCTATTGAAAGCATAATAAAGAGATTCAAAGAAACGAATACATCCTAGGGTTCACAAATACCCGAGTACCCACTAGGGGCTTACCTCTCCAAGGAGCTAAGTACAATCAAAGAAATAGAATGTAAAAGCAATGAATCCTTAAAGAAACCCCATCGATAGTCGTGTCGATGGTCTTGTGGAAAGTCCTCTACTCGTCGTCCAAGGATTCCCTCGTCCGGTATAGGATATGCCTCGACGGAAGCTCCCATACCAACCTTCTTCCTAAGGAATCACAATATCGGAGTCAGAGAACCTCTACAAAACCTTGGCCAATACCCCTCGAAACCCCAGTCAAGCCCTCTCTCAAGTTGGGGGAAAAAGATGGAGAAAAAGAATACTAAAATCGGGGCTGATTCAGACTTTTAAATAGGGTCGAATCGGGCGACTACACGGGTGTGGATGCTTCACGCGCCCGTGGGGGAATTTCGACATGGGCGTGATAATTTCCACACGCACGTGTGGATCCTCTGAACTCCTATTTTCTCGACCGGCAGTGAGAAGGTCTACTGCAGATTTTTTTACCATGTTGCTACATGATCCGGCCCTGAATAGCTTCCCCGAATCCATACTTTCATCGGAGTAATGCAAACGAGCACACGCTCACGCTGGTGAAGCTCTTGTTCTATGTGCATAAGTTGGAATGCTCGAGTGTGACCGCCTTTTGTGCCCCTCCAAATGGATGTGCCAACTCGAATACAAGGAGGTTGGCACACACTCTAGCATCTCACATTGACCTATGTCTTCGCATTTGAACCTTAGCAAGATTTCCTCCAAAATCGGTGCATTATAATCCACATTGGCTTTTTTCCTTCATACTTGGTGATAAGTGCTTGGGTAGACATATTTTTTTATATATGTTTTTACATGCATTGAGCATCATTTTTTTACTCGTGGTTTATGTCTCATATTGTGTATTTGGTGTTCTTTTTATGCATATATTTTTGTGAATGGCTTGAAGAGTAAAAAGGAAGCAAAGATAGGCTATAAAGACACAATGTTGGGAGTTCTTGTTTAATTCAAGAACCAAGACACGAGAGGAGTTCATAAACATGGAGATGTGTGCCGACTTCCAAGAAGATTCAAGTCAATTCACTAGTTGGAAGGGCATAAAGGCAGTCACATCTTCATGTTCCTTCTCTTTGTGAAGATTGCAAGACCTCTCATAGATACGTCGATGAAGAAAAGTTTTATAGCCTACCACATGGACGCAGTGCCCGGACATGTGGCCTCAAGAGAAGAGTATTTGGATTGCATTTTGTGAAAAGTACTGTAGCAACTTTGCCGTAGCAGTACTGTAGTAAGTTACTGTTCATGCCCCCCCCGCGCATAAATTCCACGCGGGCGCGTGGAAATTTCTGCAGCCCACGCGGCCGCGTGGAAAATCCACACGGGCGCATTGGGGCACGTAATAGGCGCGATTTTGGGCTTTTAAATAGGCCGTTTGCCCTATTTTTGGGGGACTTTTGGCAGTGTTTTTCGGAGCACTCGAAGGCAAGGCGGCTAGGGTTTTGGGAGGAGGTCTTTGGCGATATTGGGGCGTCCCATCACCAACTTTGATCGATCTTTTCTCCGTCATAGCAAAGAGGGAGCCTTCGGCAACCTAGCTTCGGAGAAGGATTCTTCAAGACGCTAGGGCGACCCATCAAGGCCATCATCACGAATTTAAGGGGGTTTTTACTTCATGGCTTTCATTGCTTTTCATTGTAATAATCATTGTTTTGTAACTTGCTCCATGGAGGGCTAAAGCTTAGTAGGTATTTGGGCATGTGAACCCTAGGATTTATGTTTTTTTGTAATGATTTGCTTTTATGTTTCTATTAATTCGAGTCGATTTGAGTTTTAACCTTGTATTCCCATTGCTTGCTTGTTTAATTAATCCTTGAGGTTGATTGGATTTGCATGATTTGTTACTTTCATGTGAGAGAGGTCTCCATTACAGTTAGAACGTCAAGGTTAAAGAGGGTTGAGAGGATGAGTCACGAGATAGTGGAGTGTCCCCTCTCCTTTCCGATCGAGTGTTTCCTATCTCCGTATTCCCTAAACTCTATGCACCCATATTTGGTGTGAGGCGTGAGATTGAGAGATTTCTCCGCCGGGACCTTGTATGGGGTTAGAGATCCTTCGTCGGGAATTAGGGTTGGATCTATCCTTAGGGAATCGATTTCACTCTTAGGTGTCCCCTAGAGCGTATTGCGGTCATATGGGGTGTGAGGTGTTGAGACTCGAGTGATTTCTCCGCCGGGACCTTGTAGGGGACTAGTACCGTGGCTTAGAGGTAAGGACCGGTTGTTCTTGGATTACCTCGACTCATTAGACTCGGGTTTAGAAGCATTTAGCGAATCGTGAGCTTCATGTTAGATCCTAGGGGGAGTATTGCCCGGATACCTCATCTTTATTGATTGAGATCTCCTTTACTCGCTTTTCTTGCTCGCTTGCTTTGCTTATTAATTCTCTTGCAATTAGTTCATTTCATCATATCCATTGATTTCGACTAGATAATTAAGAATTGGTTAATACTAATACTTCCGCTCCTCGTGGATTCGACTCACCCACTCACCGGGTAATTATTACTCGACACCCGTGCACTTGCGGTATATACATGCATATTCGGACGTGTCACTTGGCCTCACAACCCTACCTGCGTGAAAGTAACATAAAAACACACATATTAGTGTAAAAACTTGAGAAAAGTAATGCTCAACATAAGGAATGAACGCTTCACATTCATATCGCACAAGCACTTATCAGAAAGATTATGGGGATTCAGGAGGGTAAGCTTCCCATCACTTGTTTTGGTCGGAAGATCATCTAAAGGTGTAACTATAGCATTAAAAAGGTATGTTTTCCTTATGTTGAAGGAGGTTTGAACATAAGAAGGCTCAAAGAAGTTAATAGAGTGCTTATCCTCAAGCTTGACTAGGATCTCAAAACAGAACAATCAGCTTGGGCAAATTACCTCATAGCTAAATTTTTGGGCAAGGACAGTCATCCCATCCTCGTCTATTTGGCAGGGAATTCGAGACAGGCTTCAAGAACTACATGCCAACTCCAGTAGGCTGCTAGGAGATGGGAAATCGATTAATTTAAGGAGAGAGAAATAGATGGGGAACAGACTCCATAGCGGAGAGACTTAACCTTCCCGACAACATGGATTTTTAAAGCCTCGAATGAGAGAGTTTCTTCAAGATGAGCTCCCGATCTTTGCAATAGCTTGCACCCTGATCTTTGCAGGATATCAAATTCAAGATCACCCGGGACCCTCAGATTCGTTAATTTTGAACTGCTCATTCTCGTGCAAGCCCACTGCTAGAGATGCGTGGGAGGCCACATGTGATAAAGAAATTAAAAAAATCGGGGCTCGCTCATATGGTCCAGCATCATACCCCCTAAATGGTATGTTGTACCATAGCTGATTGCCCACTAATGAAAAATGTTAAGAGTATCTCCATGGCATCGAAATGCGACATATGTAACGGTAATGTGGAATCATCCAATCACCTGTTTTTTGACTGCTTTTCTAGTCGACAATATTTGGCAGTGCCTCCTCTGGTCTTTAATTAATTTAAAGTAGAATTAGCGCATCGAACTTAATTCCAATTTGGACATCCAACAAAACCACAGGTCACAAAAAGTATGTAAAGTTGCTTTTAATGGTAGCAATCTGTTCATTTTGGACAGACTAGGAATCAGGCCAGGTTTTCTAGTGTTAGGCCCAATTCAGCTCATATCAAGAGACAATTCCAAGTAGTGATCGGAGAGGTTGCAGACTGCATCAAGCAAAAGCACATTTTTTTAACTCCGTTCTTGATCTTCCAATTTACAAGAGTTTGGTCTCAAGGGAAATCAAAGTCAAGCTCCAAAAGATTTGAGAAGTAGAAGTAGAAGGAGAAGGCAATAGAAACTGGGTCCCCTTCCTCTGCTCCTTCTCGCCGCTTTTTTCGCCTGCGCTACATGCATTCGGGCTTTTAGGTATCTAAGACGCTTTGGGCGTGAAGCGAAATCGCTCTTCGATCCCCTAAGGATGGGAACGAGACACATGGGGTTATCTATGGAGCATTTTTCATTGCGCCTTTCTAAGGGACTAATGAAAAGAAACTGATAGACTTTCTAGCTCTCCCTAGAGCGGAACCTATTATCCTTTCTTTCAGCTGCTATCCCTTTTCTCTTTGATTGCCTAAAAGGAAAAGTACTTTCTATGGGCTTTCTTCCCTTTGTGCTTGACCCTTTACTCTTGATCTAGCCTGCCGCCCTAGCTGTTCTGTTGGCTTACGAGATTGACTTTTCTATCCAACTCGCTTTAAATTTAAAAGAGAGAGCTTGAAAGGCTGCTACAAGGGAGCAAAATACTTCTACTTTTTCGTAAGAGCCAGGGACTGCGAAAGGCTAACTTGATACTGTCTTAGACAAGAGTTTAGAATTAGGACCGACAGCAAAGTAAACTCAAAAAAAAAGGACAAGATAGAAGTAGTCTTTTCTATCTAAAACAATAAGCACAGATTTCTTTTCGAGCATGCCCATTATATATATATATATAATGGGTCTATAGGTAATGAGGTAATGCATATTCTATTTTTAGAGGGGAATAACTCCTATTATTTAGGAGTAGGCCCGATGGTATTACTGGTATTTAGGAAAACAGATAGTCCAGGCCATATATCCCCCTTACCTTAAGCCGCTTTATTTCGCTCCTAAATTCAATTAAGTTAAAAAGGGATGGCGAATTACTTCAGGGCTTAAAAAAGAGATTCCAATTGGGTTGGCAGGGGGATCAGTGGCAGGCTCGGATAGACCCACAACTGGAAAAGAATGCGCTACTTGCTCTAGTACTCTTTCCCGCTCCTTCTAAGTAGCACTCGAGAAGGTAGATGGACTGGAGCGCGATGCCCTTAGTTTAGTAAAGAAAATGGATCACTGACTGGGAATAGTTCAACAACTCCCTCGAAGACAGAAGGAACTGAACACAGATGAAATCCAACTCCAACTTCCAATCAAAGACAAAACCCAGGTAAAGCGGAAGGCTAATCTCTTGGATTAGGATTGGCTTTTCTTTTAGAACTGCCTCAAAAAAAGAAGAAAAAGAATTCGAAATGGCATTAAGACTATCCGACATATTATCTTATCCACAGTTATGGGCACGGGCACTCTCTTTATTCCCCACAGGTAAAGGGGTACTGGGCACTCGCCTGGCTCAAAATACTCTTTCTTTCTCACAGGAACACTAGCTTCCATTCCACGAACTCCTACCTTCCAAATAAATACATCCGGAGGCAACCTAAAAAGAAATAGAAGGAAATCTCTCCAGGGTATTCTATTCCTATCCCATCGAAAGAAACTTTTATCGTTAGCTCAGCCCTTTCAATCAAAGCCCAGCCCCTCCAGAAAAAGATATAGCCCTAGCGTGCTTGTATTTAATGCTGGCTTGAAAAAGAAATTTTTCAGATATTCTCGAGAAAAGCGATAGGAGAGCGAACTTGCTAGCTTGCCTAAGCGCTTGCTGGATTGCCCTTGCTACAGTCTCTTTACCTTTCCTCTAATGAGAATTTTCCACTGCCTTTCTTTATAATGAGGGGGATTCATTCAGCTGCAAGGATGGTAGATTGGATCTTCTTCCTCGGCAGACTTGCCTGAAGGACATCAGCGCATTGCCTCACAGCTTCTTCTCAATCACTTTCTATTGTATCTTAGAGAGTGATAGGCTATCTCGAGTCGAGTGAGGCAAGCTAAGAGAAGAATAATATAATAATAAAGAAAGGCGTGTGTTTTCAAGTTCAGAAGAAGGGGTTCAAAGGCTATCTCCGAGTGAGGAAGTGAATCAGAGAGCAGCACAGAATAGGCATAGGTGACCCTTATGAAATAGAAAAAGGAATTTCTTCCGTCAGATCAATAGTATAAGAATCGGGCAAGGAATGCGCGGGAAAGGTAAAGGTATTATCCCAATAGTCAAAAGAATCCGAAATGGGACTGGTGAGGGAAAGACCTTACTTCAATCTTTTTCTCTAACAGGCGATTCGTGGCATAAAGGACAGATTAAGAGCTCTCCCTTATTGTTGGAATGGGATTGATGGACGAGGAAATAGTTGCCAGCCTGACCGAGGGCCCTAGACGAGTGATTGCCTTCTATCCGTTAAGGCCGTCAGGAAAGAGTTGCTTGCCTTTACCCACCTTCCTAACCCGTGGAACCTGCTTGCCCGGTGGATGAGAAAGCTGACTTCGCCCTCAAAACCTGATCTGTGTGGAGCAGGAAAGAGGAGATCGGAGTCAAAGGGAAGGATAGCACCAAAGCTAAAGACCTACTTCAAGGCAAGGAGAGCAGACTCCACTTGAGTTGCTCTTGGTCTGGTGGTCAGTATGTCAATTCTGAGGCTAAAAAAACGGGGGTCATGGGTGGTTTTTAGCCTCAAGGAGTGAAACTTGAACCAAAGCATCCAAAGAATGTTTTTGGACCATGATCGATTCAGTCAAAAACCTAGATTTGAATCCCGGTGGAATTCATCGATCGAAATGCTCGGGGATCACTGTGCACATGAGCCCCTCGCTTCAGACTCACAGAAGGTCATCTTCGACAATCAAATCAGGTGATCCGCACTTTTTGACAAGTCTCCATTGGGCTAGCATCTTTCCACTTTGGATGTTTTCGTGACTAGTGGAATTTTTGAGACTCTTGTTTTTGGTTTCCTATTCTTTGGGGAGTTAATTGTCAACTTTTTCTGTAGAATCCTATCTTTCTCAAAGCTATCCAACCAAAGTCGGTCAAATGCTTTCCTTCAACCAAGAAGTAGGTGACTTTGCATCCCAGACCAAAAAGGAGAGAAGACTTATATTCAAAGACAGGCCGCCGAGCTTTGCTTTAAAGTAAAGGGCACAGGACAATGAAGGAGTTGGCACTGACTTTTTGACCAAGCAACCCCTGACTAGGCCTTGGGCACATCAGTGGATAATCTTGCCAACGGAGCTTTCTGCATTCCATCTCGCATGGTCCAGTAATGAGATCCAGATCCAGAACTCTGAGATTCCTTCTCCCTTCCTTGTCCGTGAACTATTCTCGAAATTTTAAATTAATGCCCCAGATTTTCTTGATCAATCAGTCGTTCAAACTCACCCAAGTGCTCTATTTTGGAAAAGGGAGATCACCCATCAAAGGTCAGTGCTAGATCTGGATCAAGGCAGTTATAAAAAGTAGATATCTTCCCGACGAAGGTGAGTATCAAGGTCTGGTCTAGCTCAATCTCCTGCTTCCCCTAGGGCTCTTCTTTATCCCTACATCCTTATTCAAACAAACCGGGACTGAACTGAGCTCCCCTTTTCTTGAACCGGATACAGAGAATTTTTTTCTATCACTCAAACCGATCTTCTTGTCGCCTTCTTATCTTTTTCTCTTTTCTGGTCCCTGAGTTTTCAACTTGGGACTGACTCTTCTTTTTTATTCTTCTCACTGTCCTAGCCTTTCTCCCTTCAAGATACTGGGATCTGCTTTCACTCAACCTTTCATTTCAGTAAGGGCACTTTAGCTGGAAATCCCTTTTTGAAAAAGCAGTCTGATCCATGTCTTCTTGGACAAATTCCTGTGTTTTATACGATTCGCCCCTGCCATTTGGTAAAGGTCTAAAAGTACGTATTTTGTATGTATTTGTTTTCATATTATTCTTTATATTTATTTGTTGAATCGATGCCCTTTTTGGTTTTAAATTATGTTATTTTTTTACATTTTCAGGCCCATTAGAAGTCCTCGGGGGCTCGGCGATGCGATTGGGGATGAATTCGGCAACAAAATGGCGTTTCCGGTCCGGATCATCAGTAGCTCATTGCGGGCTTCTCGGTAGAAAACCGAAATTCCCGAGGGGTCGGCATATGGCGGTATATCGACCCGTTTACCGATCGGGATCTGGGCATATATATGGCTTGTTAGGGCATCAATTAAGGGACTTTTGGCCACCACTCTCCACCATCATCCTCTAGAGCTTCAAGGCTGCGGGAGAAGGTAGATCTGAGGGGAAAATCGAAGCGAGAAGAAGGTTACACTCAAGGAAAACAATCTAGGAGCTCGCCGGCGAGGATCCGACGAGTTCTCATCACCACCTTCTAGTCTTCATCTTAGAGGAGTTTGTTATGAACTTTTCTTTGTATCTCTTATCTTCCTCATTTGCTCCTTTGTTGATGACGAACTAGACTCCCAAGGTCACCGGGCATCGGGTGAACCTTGGGATGAACTTGCTTGTATAGATGCTTTGATTTACATTTATGGCATTTGTGTGGTTTGTGATCCTTGCTTGGTGCTCTTTGATGTGTTGTTTTGCATGTGAACTTTGTGATTCAACTTCTAGGTTGTATTTGGTGCATGACCATCGCCCTTATACTAGACACACCTTGCTTGGAAGGGATACATGTATGAATACACCATGACCATTGGGTATTTCATACCCCTCCAACCATTAGGACTCTACCTAGGTTGAGTTTCGGCCCTAATTTGAGATTCCCCTAATTGTAATGCGATCGTAGGAGGATTTGGTCGGAAGGGATTCCGTGCCAATACTCTTATTGGGTTAGGGATTACCGCCGTGACTATCGGGGTGATCTATTTTTGGATGTCTCTTGGTCCAACCACCGTTGCCTTTGTAATTCTAGCATCCATCTAGCTTTCGTAGTCCAAAGGGGATCCTAGCTCAGAGACCTCGCACTTTCATTGTTACTTGCTTCCTTAGTATGCTTGTGTGGTGACCCTTAGTCCATGTGTTTATAGTTTCTTTTCTTTTGTGATTTTCCTTATCTTGTTTTAATCCTATATTTGGTAGACTAGACAGTGCCGTCTAGGGGAGAGTAATAGCAGCTCTTGGGACCTCAGGGAATATGACCCCTGTGTCACGCATAGGGTATTACTTGACTACCCGTGCGCTTGCGGATCGATCAAGTTTTTGGCATCGTTGCCCGGGAATCCAAGAATGCTAGGAAAACCTTTAGCTCACTGCTCTAGTTATTTATCTTTGTCGTTGTGAATATTTGTCTTTGTATGTGTCATTTACCATTTTGTGCATGTTTACTTATTTTTTTTTCTTTCGTGTTTTCTGTGATAGCTTATTTTTGTTAGTTTTATCTATTTACACAGGGCCATGGACTTTGAAAGAAAACTGCTTGGCGCTAAAATGTATGCACTTGAGAGAGAAATGGAAGAATTAGATGCCAAGAGAGCATGCCAAAGTGATCCAGCCCTGGGTTTTCAAGGAAAATTATTGGGTGCTAAAATGTATGCACTTGAAAGAGAAATGGAAGAATTAGATGCCAAGAGGGCATACCAAAATGATACCACCCTGGATTTTCAAGAAAAACTCTTGGCTGCAAAACTCTATGCACTTGAGCAACGAATACGCACGTACACTGCAAATATCTATGCACTTGAGGAGAGTTTGGAAAAATTTGTGGCCATGAGAGCAACCCCAACCTATCCACAACAATTAAGTCCATATCAACCCCAAGTTTTTCAATTTCAGCCACAACAACAACCAAAAAGAATTTTCACCACTTAAGATATTCTAGCAAGGTTTATGATCGGCACAGAGCTACGTTTTACGCATAATGAAAAGAAACTTGATGAGCTTGTTACAGTACTAAGGAGTGTTCAAATGTTGATCCAAGCACTTGAGAACCAAGTCAGGCAACTTGTTAGGGCAAATTCTGAGCCATCTTCAAGTAGGCCATCGAGCAACATCGAAAATAGCCAAAGTGAAACCTTGAAGGTTGTTAATTTTAGTGGTGAGAAACAAGTAGTGTTGGTGGCTAAAGAAAGCCTAAGTGTCATGGAAGATGGGGGAAAGCAAGACAGTGTGGATAGCTTCACGGACGTGGAAACATGTGAGGAAGTGGAAGAAGCTCAATCTACCACAATTGAAGAAGCCACTTGCCTTAATATTGATCTTTCCATCAATCTACCCATTTTGGTCAAGTGCAAAAACAAAATTCCGGGAATTGTATTTGAAGATGTGGGAAGGAAGCTAAGATCATCATTAAACCCACCAATGCCGGGCTTGGACAATTCCCCAACCAAAGATTTTTTTCCTTGGCGGCCCAAGCAAATGTTATGGGCACTTGATGTTCATCACACTATGGTTGAGAAAAAAATATTGTGGATAGGATGATAAAAGCCAACAATTGATCCACCTATGCAAGGCTTGAAAAGTTCTCAACCAAACTTGTTCCCTTGGAGACCCAAACAACACTTTTGGGTAGTTCAAGGTATTTTAACATGGGTTGAGGAAGCAAATGTGGGTAGGAGATTGAAACCGTCCAAGTACCCACCAATGCCGAGCTTAAATAACTCCCGACCCAAGCTTTTTCCATGGAGGCCAAATGGTGACTCATGCTTGACCTCCAAATTTGCATCATCCCGGATGGTAAGTTTCATATTTCTTGGTAGTTCTTATGCAACCTCAAGCTGGGATGAACACACTAGAATCCGGTTTTCCCTTCCCTAATGGTCTGGTCAAAAATTAAAAATAAAGGTCCTGTTGAGAAAGAGTTCGTATTCCGGAAAAAAATACTTCACAATGGAAGCTGTAGGAGTAGTTAAAGCTGTAAGGAGAGTGAGAGGAATAAAAAAGCAATAGTACCAGCCAGTTACTTCAACTAGAAGAGTCAGAGATAGTCGGTAAGCCATCGTTGTACCTGGCTCTTATCTTTATCTTGCCGTTGAGTCCTTTATGTGTACAAAAAGAAAAGAAGAGCCAAAAAATCAAACCATTTGCTTTGCATGGTATTCCTCAATGTAAGTACTTAATTAAGTTAAAGGAAAGTGAATCCAAGCACTCTTCTGATGGCATAATAGCTATAGAAGCTCTCTCTCGCTTTGCACAGCTGAAGGAATAAACTCCTTTCATGGACACGACTTTCCGAAGCTAGCATGTGTTCACTTTTTTTAGTACAATAAAAAAACAAGCCCCTATTGGTACGAAAGATGAGTACAAGCAATTTTGGCATAGCGTTTTAGTTTGAGTCCATGTGTTAAAAAAATCACTGCTTTATTCCCAATCATGCGTGAAAAGATGTCGATGGAAGCAACCTTTCACGTACAGCCCGATAGCCTCACCGATTCCAATATATGCGATTTTTTTATAACCGAGAATACAACTCTTCCGATGCACATGACGCACTCGAATCTGATCACGCTTAACTCAGTCGCTTTAGTAATTCCTCGCATTGCACATCCCGGTCTAGAGATGTTGGCCCTTCTCTCTGTTAGCGCTGAATGAGAAAAAGCGGAGCACCTCTTTCTTATCTCTCAATGGCATTGGCCTGCTCGCAGCATTTTTACCTAAATACTTCTCGTTTATTTCCTTGTTTCTTTCACCATTTTGCTGTTCATTTCCTCACCGCTATAAGAGGTTGCTTACCTTTCACTCACCGATCGCTCTACCCGAACAATGCAATGCGTGAAAAGCGTACCACCTCACTTGATGTTCACTATGCGGTCGACTAATCTACCATTATTCCCGGTGCACCCTCGGGTCTTCGACTTGCCATCTTCGAGCAAGTCTGAATACCACACGGGACTACACACACAACCAGGTGAACAAGTAGCCTTTAGAGAAAGTCTCATCGGACACGAGACTCGGCGAACTAAGACCTTTAACTTTCTTTACATTTTTTTATTTCCTTCGTCTAATGCTACACGAAAAGCCCCGGGAACACACTACATCATACCTCATACCAACCTTAACTTCACCCTTCCACTCTAATAGCGGATTCCCGCTCCCTCGACCTTTACTCCCATCCCCGCCAAGCAAGTCGAGGTCGGCGACTGACCACACTATGGCAAATCGATACAAGTAGCTAAAGATCTCACATCCGACATCCTCGGCTGCACGGTTAGGAAAGACTACGACTCCTGGGTCAAAATCCAATTTATAAAACAAGGCGTCGAGAGGCTTTCTCTTCCATCCCTCCAAGCGACCAAAGTGATAGCGGCCGTAGCATCCGTGTGGAAGAGGGTAAGCTTACGGCAACACCTTTTTCATCTTTTTAATGATGAATACTTGTGTTGGGTCCTCGAGACCAAGATGGCCTCGGATCAAAACCTAAAATGTGCGGGGGTTGATCGATCATAGTAGCTGACCCGAGGCAATAAATAAGGATGAGAAGGAATTTGAGCGCTTATGGTAGCTTATAACTCACCCACCTTCTATTTTTTTATTCATTAGGGTCATCACCCCGGAAGTCTCTCATCGCTTTTCTTTTATCCGTTAAGCCTCACGTGATTGGGACTTCCTAAATAAAAACTACAATTGCGGTTTATCAACCACTCACGATGACAACCGAGATTTTTGACTTAGCTCCCACAGTGTCATCCATGCGGGGCGGAAGATAACTAAAGGGAGACAAAGTCTTAACTAAATAAACACGTAATAACAAACATCAACCGTCTAACCATTCCATCCATCATATCGATCGAGTCAATCCAATTCGTTCTTATCTATAGATAACGCAAGAGAGAACTTATGACCTCGCGGATGGAGACGGAGTCAAACCCCTGGTATTCCTATCAATACTTCGGTTTTCAAGATCGACTCTATCAACCGCTCAAACATCCATCCCTTTATGCTTCGCCCGCCCTATCTATCTGCTACTGGCGGTGTAGGGGCAACTCTATGTGATTTGCTACGCTTTCTTGCGCCCCACCCCGTAAGCTTACTCTATTGCCTCGTGTCGGTTCACAAAAAGTTTTTCGGTGAGTATCGAATAGCTACGCTCGCTTGTTTCTATATGATAATATGCATCGTCGAGTTCATCGCAGCTCACTCGCGGGTAATAGCAAGCAAGAGAGTGAAGAATGAACGATCCATCCTCCAAAAAGTGATTGAGTCCCGACTCAAGCGAGTAAGTGAAAGGCGTGGCAAGAGAGCGAGTTCGACTCGCGAACGATCCGCATAAGTGAAGGACCCGATTCTTTAACGCCCGATCTTGCTGTGAGATTGGTACTTGGCGACTCTCATGAGCAACATATACACTAAGGTTGCCCATCACTCCTCGCCTCCTTTTGAAGGCCCACCGCTCCCCCTTTCATTAAGTACCTATCCCGCTTGAATTTTTTTGTGTGAGTACTAAAGTGCCTTCATAATCGCATCGAAGTCCCGACTCAGGCAAGGGGCTCTCCGAACCCACAAAGAAGGTGTGGAATATGGATCTACTATATGTTCTGACTCTATTGGATCAAGTCAGATACTCAGCCTTCTACTTCTACTACTACTACTATGGCGAGAAAATGCTCTCTAAAAGAGATTGGACACTCTTACTAAAAATTAGTCCGGGTTATTCCCTGAGCCAGGTTCCCCTGGATCCATTCTAACCTAAATGGATAAATGAAGAAGGGGGCGGGAGATACGACGGCCACACACATCTTTTTTTAGCAGAAGAAAGCCAGATCCACTACACGGCTAGGATCAGAGAAAGATTGAGAAAGCAAGATTAAACCTACTCTACTATCGATTCCAAATGCGAACAACCCCCTCATAGTCGATCAATTAATGGATCAAAGAAGGAGGCTCTATCTATGTCATCGTATATAAGGGAAGAAGCCCGCTCCCCGATCAAAGAATGAAGAAGCTAGCCCGGGTAGACTTTTTAGAGCTCTTGCTCGCATATCCATCTTGGGGGTTATAGAAAGATACGAACCGCCTACTCTTTGAAGCTTTGCTAAAAAAAGCAATCTCGAACTCGACCTTCTATTACCTACTTTGACTCATATCTTCCGTATGCCCTCAATACAAGACAAGCACGGGAAAGGATATTCAATAAAAACCGGCTATCGCCTCTATTTAATTAAGTTTAAGCGGGTTTCCACTCTCCTCTACGGAAGTCATCTTTTAGTCTATTTCCGTCCCTCGTGTCTATCACTATCACCCTATTCTCTCTCAATTGCCTATCCTTTACGGATGAGGGGAGTACCTTAGAAGTAGCTTCCAACATGAAAGATTGACCTCCTTAATCAAGTGCCGGATATGAATTTTTCTACGTGACTACTTACTTACCTAAAAGTTTACTCTGACTTACCAAATAAGTTTTACTCGAAGGAACCGACCTAAGCATAGCTCTATCTCTCAAATACAAATGCCTTCAAAGAAATTCCTTGGATAAGCTAATGTATTTGAGGTCCTTTTGTTTGTTTGTCCTACTTATTTATAGTCTCGGGTCCCTCCAAACCCTTTATCTTTACTAGTGTTTTTTTATTAACGAACAACACATGCACTTTTGTTATCACTAAAGAAAAGGTTATTCAATTCAATCCACTAGTACAACTAAAGTGAAGGAATGACCTATTCTGAACCAGAACAAGAAATAGCTTATAACCACTGCTTGTGATGTTGCCTTGAAGAATAGCCAGCACCAGCATAGGCTAGAAAGGTATGTTTAGATATGTGAACCAAAGATGGCTACTAGATATTGTCCATTGGTTGTTGGTACTCCCAAGAATTCCCCAAAGTGCGATGCCAAGCATGGTTTGAAAAGGGAAAGGGGATCGCTAAAAAGGTCTGTAAGGAAAAATGCTTGGAAAAGGATTACCTCTTTATGACTTCAATCTGGATCATCTCTCGCCCTTCTTTTGTCCGGCCCATCCCGAACTCCTATTTTCCTTTTTAGCTTTTTTTACATGAAGAAGCCTGATAAGTGCTTATGTGATATGAATGCGAAGCATTCTTTCCTTATGTTGAGCATTACTTTTTTTGGGTTTTTACACTAATATGTGTGTTTTTATGTTACTTTCGTGCAAGTAGGGTTGTGAGGCCGAGTATGAAGGAAAGAAACCAATGTGGATCATAATGCACAGATTTTGGAGGAAATCTTGCTAAGGTTCAAACGCGAAGACATAGGTCGGGTGTGAGATGCTAAAGTGTGTGCCAACCTCCTCATATTTGAGTTAGCACAACCATTTGGAGCGACACAAGGGCAGTCATACTCAAGCATTTCGACTTATGCACATAGAACAAGATCTCCACCAACTTGTCCATCATTAAAGAAGCAAAGCGATCCACGACGTGAATGTATACCCATTTGCGTCACCTCGATGAAAGTATGGACTCGGGAAGTATTTTAGGACAGGTACTATAGCAGAGCCCTATAGTGAAAGTACTATAGCATTACTGTTCATAGCCGGCCGAGAAAACAGGAATTCAGAGAATCCACATGGGCGTGTGGAAATTATGCACGCCCGTGTGGAAATTCCACATGGGCGTGTGTAAAATCCACAGGCACGTGTAGTCGCCTGATTCCATCCCTATTTAAAGCCGATTCAGCCCCAATTTCAGCATTTTTTTCTCCATCTTTTTCCCAACTTGAGAGAGGTTTTCGGCTAGGGTTTTGAGAGGTATTGGCTATGGTTTTGGAGAGGTTCTATGGCTCCGACATCGTCATTCCTTAGGAAGAAGGTTGGTAGGGGAGCTTCGTCGAGGCGCATCTTATATCGGACAAGGGAATCCTTAGACGACGAGTAGAGGACTTTTCCACAAGACCATCGACACGACTATCGATGGGGGTTTCTCTATGGATTTATTGCTTTTTACATTCTATTTCTTTGATTGTACTTAGCTCCATGGAGAGCTAAAACCCCTAGTGGGTACTTGAGTATTTGTGAACCCTAGGATGTATTTGTTTCATTGAATCTCTTTATTAAGCTTTCAATTAATTGATGTTTGTTATGAGTTCCAACCTTGAATGCTTGATTGTATGAACATTTCCCCCTAGAGTGAGACTAGGGTTGAGAGTTCTTGTTGGTAACCTTGTGAGTGAGTGACACACCACGAGCGCTAGGACAAAGCTAGGTTGGAGAGGGTTGAGAGGGTGAGTCGAGAGGTACACGAGCATCCCCTTTCCGCTTTAGCGTGATAGATTCTACCTCCGTTCCTTGAGTTCTTTGTGGCCATAATAGAGTGAATGGTCTAAGGGATGACCCTCCGCTGGGACTTAGTTGCGCGTGCAATGGAGTGAAGCGTTGAGGTGATCTTAGTATCTAGGGCTTAATCGTGGTTAGGGACCTTCCACCGGACCCAAAGGGTTAGGTCTATAATTAGGAAGAGATTTATCACTTGGAATCCCTAGAGCTCATTGCAACTCTATTCGAAAAGTGCGAGGTTGAGAGGTTATCTAATCTCTCCTCCGGGACATGTATAGTGTTAGGCATAGTTGACCTTAGATTTGGGACTATGTATTTAAGGATTTTTCACGACTCACCATTGCATTGATTAGGAAGCATAATAGAGGATTCTTGCACTTAAAATAATTGTCCTAGGTGGAGCATTATCCGAGTACCCCATCTTTATCGATTGCCTTACCTCCTCCTTTACTCGTGCTCTCTTACTTGTTGTTTTTACTTTTGAGAATTGAATCATTGTCACACTTATCACTACTGATCTTTCACATAGCTAAGAAGCGGATTAAGTGTTTTTAATCCCTACTCCCTATGGATTCGATACCCGCTCATCCGGGATTATTACTTCAACAAACCCGTGCACTTGCGGGATATACGCAAGGGGATCTTGTCAAGTTTTTGGCGCCGTTGCCGGGTAGTAGGCGTTTAGAGATACTTTGCACTTTGTTTTCTTAGCTATTTCACTATACATTCTATCTCATATCTTCTTATTTTATCATTTTTCTGACTTTTCCTAATTTCTTTTTGATTGCATAAAATGATTAACATGTTTGAGTCATTTGACACTATCATGAGAATGGTTGAAAACATGGAGTAGAAAGTTCAAACAGTTGCATTGCACGACATACTGTGTTATTCTCATAATGAGCAGTATACAACTCAACAGCTAGTAGAAGAATCAGTTGAAGAGTACATCGCCAGGATTCAAGGGCAAAACTGTGAATTAGATAATCTGATAAAGCAGTTTGAGAGATCAATGTCTTTGTCAATGAGTGATCAGTTGGAGGAAAGTGTAGAAAGAATCATTGCTCAGTTTGATTCTTCCTATTAAGATCAATGACAAGAACTCTTTTCAGTGGGAGTTGCTATTTCAAAAGCAGAACTATGTGGAATGGACACGCTGATATCCGCTGCATTGTAAAGAAATAGGGCACCCAGGTGGAAGAAGAGGAGAATAACTATGAACATGAGGCAAATGATTTCGAGGAGATTAATAGATTGAAGGATGGCAGCTTGCGCCCATCAATTGTTGGACCACCAGAACTTGAGCTTATGCTTTCAATTAATTGATGTTTATTGTGAGTTACAACCTTGAATGCTTGATTGTATGAACATTTCCCTAGAGTGACACTAGGGTTGAGAGTTCTTGTTGGTAACCTTGTGACTCGAGTGACACACCACGAGTGTTAGACAAAGCTAGGTTGGAGAGGGTTGAGAGGGTGAGTCGAGAGGTGCAGGAGCGCCTATTTTTCCCTCCAACGTGATAGATTCTACCTCCATTCCTCGAGTTCTTTTATGGCTATAATAGAGTGAATGGTCTAAGGGATGACCCTCCACTAGGGCTTAGTTGCGAGTGCAACGGAGTGAAGCATTGAGGTGATCTTAGTATCTAGAGCTTAACCGTGGTTAGGGACCTTCCACCTCGAACAAAGGGTTAGGTCTATAATTAGGAAGAGATTTATCACTTGGAATCCTTAGAGCTCATTGCAACTCTATCCGAAAAGTCGAGGTGTTGAGATTATTCGATTTCTCCTCCGGGACATGTATAGAGTTAGCCATAGTTGACCTTAGATTTGGGACTATGTAATGAAGGATTTCCATGACTCACTATTGATTGATTAGGAAGCATAATAGAGGGTTCTTGCACTTGAAGCTATCGTCCTAGGCGGAGCATTATCCGAGTACCCCATCTTTATCGATTGCCTTACCTTCTCCTTTACTCGTGCTCTCTTACTTGTTGATTTTACTTTTGAGAATTGAATCATTGTCACACTTATCACTATTGATTTTTTTCACATAGCTAAGAAGCGGATTAAGTATTTTTTTATTCCCTACTCCTCGTGGATTCGATACCCGCTCATCCGGGATTATTACTTCGACAAACCCGTGCATTTGCGGGATATACGTAGGGACCTTGTCACCCAGCGTGGCTGGTGACGCTGTAGCCCGAGCATCCACGCGACCGCGTGGCCTTGTTGACAAAGGCCGAGCCGCACGCCGACGCCGGCGCGCGCCCATTCCACGAGCCCGCGTGGGTCGGCAAGCTCACGCGGGCTGGCCCCCAGCGCCACGTGGGGCCCTGGCCGAGACCAGAATGCGCCCACGCGGGCGCGTGGCTTCCCCACACCCAATAAGGCCATACAAGTGCTTGGCTTTGCCCTCCACGCCCGCGTGGAGCCCTCAGACTCACCAAATTCATGCTTAACTCGACTTCTTTTTGAAGCTTTATTTGCGGTGTATGACACCAAGGACCGAAAAAAACTTGTTCCGGAATGCTTTAATTTCATACGCTTAAGCTTGGATAAGAACATTCTTTTGGCACACCGCAACACCGAAGACAACGCCGATGCTTGAGGCGTCCCCACTCATGATTCTTCAGTTTCCTTTTACTTTTTGTTTTTCAATTTTTTTAGTTTTTTTCTTTATTTTATATTTTTTAGACTTTAGTTAACTTTTGTGTTTTGTTTTTGTTTGTGCGAGTTTATGCTTCATGTGTTTACTTATAAGAACTCGTACATCTTTTTCTATTTTGTTGAGCTTCACTCGAACCCCTTGTCTACGTGCAAGATGGCCTTGAGAGTGTTGTTGATGGTGTTTTTTTAGTCATAGATATGATAATGTGATATTGTCACATGGTCGTGTGAGCTTCACAACCCATACAACAAGCCCATGAGTTAGACTTCACCAAACGATTAATGAGGAGTTCGGGGAAGTATTGTTTTTAATTGCATTCCCACACACATTATGCTTCCATTGTTATTATTTTTTTATTGTCCTTGCATGCGTACATTGAGGACAATGTACATCTTAAGTGCGGGGAGGGTTCACCTTATACATGACTTTTTACTTGTGTTTTCATGAGCATGCTCTTGTTGCCAATGAAGGTTCACCATAAGGTTAAGAGTTTAATTATTAGTTTTTGGAGGTTATAAACATGGATTTTATCATGCTCTAGTTTTCATCCAATTGTTTTTGAATATTTTTTTGTCCGATTGCTCTTTGTGCACTTTTTCTCACTCATTAGACCTATGAAGACTCTAGTTCATTATGTTTGGGACTTTAGTATGCTAGTTTTTATTTGAAAAAAATTCAGAAAAAAATCAGAAAAAAAAAAGAATTGGAAATTGTTTGTTGTTTGTACTCATTTGGTGAACCTAAGGCCAAGCACTTCTCTTTTCTTTCCATAGGTTTAATGTTTAATTTTTTTCTTGAGGACAAGCAAAAGACTTAAGTGAGGGGAGTTTGATAAGTGCTTGAGTAGACATATTTTTTTATATGTTTTACATGCATTGAGCATCATTTTTACCATGGTTTATGTTTCATATTGTGTATTTGGTGTTCTTTTTATGAATGTAGATTGTGAATGCCTTGAAGAGTAAAAAGGAAGCAAAAGATAGGCTATAAAGACACAATGTTGGGAGTTCTTGTTCAATTCAAGGACCAAGACACGAGAGTAGTTCATAAACATGGAGATGTGTGCCAACTTCCAAGAAGATGCAAGTTAATTCACTAGTTGGAAGGGCACAAAGGCAGCCACATCTTCATGTTCCTTCTCTTTGTGAAGATTGCAAGACTTCTCAAAGATATGTCGATGAAGAAAAGTTTTATAGCCTACCACATGGACGTGTGCCTGGACATGTGGCCTCAAGAGAAGTGTGTTTGGACTGCGTTTTGTGAAAAGTTTTATAGCCTACCACATGACTGTACCAACTTTGATCGATTCCTCCTCCGTCATAGCATCAAGGAAGCCACCGGTGAACCTAGCTTCGAGTGGGTCCTTCAAGACGTCGAAAGCTCTCCATCAAGGCCATCGGGTTCATATATAAGGGGTTTATTTCTATTGTTTTAATGTAATTTCATTCATTGATTGTGTGTTTTTGTATGTTGCTCCATGGAGAGCTAAAAACCCTAGAGGGTATTTGGGCTTGTGAACCCTAGGATTCTCATCTTTTGTGGATTTGCTTAGTGTTTCTATTTAATCCGAGTTTGATTAAGTTTTTAATCTTGATTGTCTAATGCTTGCTTGCCTTATTGATCTTTTTGGTTATTTGGTTTGCTTGATTTGTTACCTTGGTGAGAGAGAGGTCTCCATTAGGGTTAGAACCTAAAGATTGAAGAGGGTTGAGAAGGTGAGTCATGAGATAGAGAGCATCCCCTTTCCCCTCCAATTGATGTATTCTATCTCCGTTCCCTAAGCTCTATGAAACCATATTTGGTGTGAGGCGTGAGATTGAGAGATTTCTCCGCGGGACCTTGTAGGGGGTTAGGATCCTTTACTCGGAAATTAGGGTTGGATCAATCTTTAGGAATCGGATACACCTCTTGGATTCCCTAGAGTGCTTTGCGGTCATAGGTGGTGTGAGGTGTTGAGATTGAGTGATTTATCCACCGGGACCTCGTAGGGGACTAGTATCAGTGATCAGGAGGCCAGATCCGATTATATTTGGATTTCCATAACTTAACTTACTCATCATAGAAACACTTTGTTTATCCGGTACCTAATACGTGAATCCTAGGGGGAGCATTGCCCGAATACCCCATTTTTAGTGAGTGAGATCTCCATCCATTTAACCCTTACATATTCGTCCCCGGTATTCATTTCTTCACACATTAGATCACCACACCTTTCCATTTTTCATTAGGTTAGAAAGCAGTGAAGAAGTTAGTACTAGTAGCTCTATTCCCTGTGGATTCGACTCACCCGATTCACCGGGTATTTTTATTACTCGACACCCGTGCACTTGCGGTTTACACGCATATTCAGATGCGTGTCACCTAGTCGTGGGTTGCTTGGTCAAAAAGTCGATGCCAACTCCTTCATTGTCTCGTGCCCTTTACTTTTAAAAGCAAAAGCTTGGCGGCCTGTCTTTGAATATAAGTCTTCTCTCCTTTTTGAGTCCGGGATGCAAAGTCACCTACTTCTTGGTTGAAGGAAAGCATTTGACTGACTTTGGTTGGATAGCTTTGAGAAAGATATGATTCTACAGAAAAAGTTGACAATTAACTCCCCAAAGAATAGGAAACCAAAACAAGAGTCTCAAAATTCCACTAGTCACGAAAACATCTAAAGTGAAAAGATGCTAGCCCAATGGAGACTTGTCAAAAAGTACAGATCACTTGATTTGATTGTCGAAGATGACCTTTAGTGAGTCTGAAGCTAGGGCTCATGTGTACAGTGATCCCCGAGCATTTCGATCGATGAATTCCACCGATATTCAAATCTAGGTTTTTTTGAATGAATCGATCATGGTCCAAAAACATTCTTTGGATGCTTTGGTTCAAGTTTTCACTCCTTGAGGCTAAAACCACCCATGACCCCCTGTTTTTTTAGCCTCGGAATTGACATACTCGACCACCCGGACCATGAGTAACTCAAGTGGAGTTTGCTCTCCTTGCCTTGAATTAGGTCTTTAGCTTTGGTGCTATCCTTCCCTTTGACTCCGATCTCCTCTTTCCCGCTCCACACGGATCAGGGTTTTGAGGGCAAAGTCAGCTTTTCTCATCCACCGGGCAAGCGGGTTCCACGTGTTAGGAAGGTGGGTAAAAGGCAAGCAACTCTTTCCCGATGGCCTTAACGGATAAAAGGCAATCACTGCGTCTAGGGGCCCCTCGGTCAGGCTGGCAACTATTTCCTCGTCCCATCAATCCCATTCCAACAATAAGGGAGAGCTCTTATTTTGTCCTTTATGCCATGAATCACTCTGTTAGAGGAAAAAGATTGAAGTAAGATCTTTCCCTCACCAGTCCCATTTCGGATTCTTTTTGACTATTGGGATAATACCTTTATCTTTCCCGCGCATTCCTTGCCAATTCTTATACTATTGATCTGAGGGAAGGAATTCCTTTTTCTATTTCATAAGGGTCACCTATACCTATTCTGTGTTGCTCTCTGATTCACTTCCTCACTCGGAGATAGCCTTTGTACCCCTTCTTCTGAACTTGAAAACACACGTCTTTCTTTATTATTATATTATTCTTCTCTTAGCTTTCCTCACTCGACTCGATATAGCCTATCACTCTCTAAGATACAATAGAAAGTGATTAAGAAGAAGCTGTGAGGTAATGCGCTGATGTCCTTCAGCAAGTCTTCTGAGGAAGAAGATCCAATCTACCATCCTTGTAGCTGAATGAATCCCCCTCATTATAAAGAAAGGCAGTGGAAAATTCTCATTAGAGGAAAGGTAAAGAGACTGTAGCAAGGGTAATCCAGCAAGCGCTTAGGCAAGCTAGCAAGTTCGCTCTCCTATCGCTTTTCTCGAGAATATCTAAAAAATTTCTTTTTCAAGCAAGCATTAAATACGAGCACGCTAGGGCTATATCTTTTTCTGAAGGTGCTGGGCTTTGATTGAAAGGACTGAGCTAACGATAAAAGTTTCTTTCGATGGGATAGGAATAAAATACCCCGGAGAGATTTCCTTCTATTTCTTTTTAGGTTGCCTCCGGATGTATTTATTTGGAAGGTAGGAGTTCGTGGAAAAGAGGTTCCTCTTCTTTCTTTTGTGGAGATTGATCATTACATATAGTAACCAGGTGGGAATCAGCGAATCTCAAAGATCTATTGCTTGCTCTGGTCGACTTTCTGTCTTCACTTTCCCCATATGTTCGATCAACAAGACTGGATTTTGGTTGGCTTGAAACTGTGATTTTTGTGAAGTCCCACACCCTGCTGCAAGACTATAGGAATCTATTTATCAAGGTCTTTTCAACAGAGAGGAAGTCATTACACCTTTGGGTAGGACTGCACGACTATCTATGGTTTCAGTCCACGAAAAGCTCTATTATTGGCTTACCCCTTCAAGTAGAGACTAAAGGCGGGATTTCAGATTGCACTTGACCTCTCGGGTTCAAGTGAGAAATCGTCATGTGGAAGAGGATCCGTTTCAAAGGGAGCAAACTATTCAGTGGAATAAAGCATCCTTGACCCTATATATATATATATAATATAGGAATATGAATTTTATCAACTGGAACTTCACCTCGACTACTCTAAAAAAGCAAAAAAGCCTTATTTGCATTGCGGCTCACTCCTAAAGGTCCCACAAAAGCTGTTATCGAAAAACGGGAAAGAGATAAATGTGGACAGTGACACGACCTATTATGCTATGCGTACTTACCCATGATTCGCTGTCTTTCCATGGAATGAATCCGATCCTCCAACAAACAAAATAGAAGGAAGGATCCTCTCTGGAGTTATGTTACGAGACTTGTAGCACAATTGTTTCTGCTTCTAGCTCCCCTTATAATATAACAGAATGGATATTTCTCTTTTTGTCACAGCGCTATTGCTCTATAGAGAGCTTTTCCTTCAGATGATTAAGTGGTCAATCAAGCCTTGGTCCAATATTCAAAGCAAACCAACAATGACGAAGGACAGACTGGGAAGGAAGTGAATTTAGAACTTTACCTCTAGTCTTGGCCTAAACTCTATAGTAAGAGAAGGGAACATGTAATTGATTAAGGAAAGGCATGAGTTTGAATTTGCCAAGGAAGTGACATACTTTATGTATCTACCGCCCATAAGCGCTGGTGCTATAAGACTAATTACTAATGGGCATTCGTGTACTAAGAGCTCTTGTATGCCTTTCTTTTAGTTTGTTTCTCTCTTTAAGGTAATTACCATTCTTAGTTATAGTAGTAGGAATGTGATCTTTTCCTTATCCGGATCTATCTACACTGTCTCAGCTCATGCAAAGTAGAACTATAAGATTTCTGGGTATGTAGTTTATCCTGTCACCGAACTCTAAGGGCTAGTTGCATCTTCTTCTGTCTCTTTCATTGGCGTGGACCAAAGAAACTTACTGAGAAAATGATTTTGAGTTCAATCACTCGGGAGTCGGAGCTTGTTTTTCTATTTCTCACGTAGAGCTAAGAAGGAAGGAAAGGAGAAGCTTTTATCTCAATAAATGATCTTATGAGTCAGTTCTCTTTCTGTTTTCACGAATCCCAATGGCAAGAAGCCCTCAACTTAGAGAGATGGATTGCAGCAGGGAAGATGAGGCAAAGGACCTCCTGATCAGGTGCCGATCCTCTACTCGTATGGCGCCCATCACCTACTACCTCTTTGTTTGGTTATCGATATTATATTCTTTTCATTGATGATTGTTCAAGAGTAACATGGTTGTATCTCATGAAAACCAAGGATGAGGCTCCATCAACAATTTCACAAGATGATTGAAACCCAATTTGATGCCAAAATTAAGGTCCTTCACACTGATAATGGGACTGAGTATGTAAACCAAGAAATAAGACAATACCCTCAAGAGAATGGTATTGCACACCATACTACTTGTGTTGATTGTCCTGGTGTTGTTGAACGGAAAAATAGGCATCTTCTTCAAGTGACTAGGTATCTTTTGATAGATGCTTTGGTTCCTAAAGTTTTTTGGGGTGATGCTGTTTTAACTGCATGCTAATTGATTAATCGATTTCCCACACATGTTCTTTGAAATGTAAGTTCTCTGAAAAAGAAAAGAAAACATCCATGTATCCCACTTCTTCGTGTCTTTGGTTGTGTATGCTATGTACATCTGCCTGAAAAGAACAGAGATAAGTTGAATGCTTGATGACAAGGTCCCCTTGCGTATATCCCGCAAGTGCACGGGTTTGTCGAAGTAATAATCCTGGGTGAGCGGGTATCGAATCCACAGGGAGTAGGGAATAAAAATACTTAATTCGATTCTTAGCTATGTAAAAGATCAATGATGATGAGTGTGATAATGATTTAATTATCAACGATAAAAAGTAACAAGTAAGAGAGCAAAAAGTAAAGAAGGGGGTAAAGGCAATCGATAAAGATAGGGTACCCGGATAATGCTCCGCCTAGGATAATTGTTTCAAGTGCAAGAACCCTCTATTATGCTTCCTAATCAATGCAATGGTGAGTCGTGGAAATCCTTAATTACATAGTCCCAAATCCAAGGTCAACTATGGCTAACTCTATACATGTCCCGAGGAGAAATCGAACAATCTCAACACCTCGACTCTCGATAGAGTTGCAATGAGCTCTAGGGATCCCAAGTGATAAATCTCTTCCTTATAATAGACCTAACCCTTTGGTCCGGTCGAAGGTCCCCTAACCACAATTGAGCCCTAGATACTAAGATCACCTCAACGCTTCACTCCGTTGCACACGCAACTAAGCCCCCAGCGGAAGTTCATCCCTTAGACCATTCACTCTATTATGGCCGCAAAGAACTCGAGGAACGGAGGTAGAATCTATCACGCCGGAGGGGAAAGAGGACGTTCCTGCACCTCTCGACTCACCCTCTCAACCCTCTCCAACCTAGCTTTTTGTCTAACGCTCGTGGTGTGTCACTCACTCACAAGGTTACCAACAAGAACTCTCAACCCTAGTGTCACTCTAGGGGAACTCAATCAAGCATTCAAGGTTGGAACTCACAATAAACATCAATTTATTGAAAGTATAATAAAGAGGTTCAAAAGAAACAAATACATCCTAGGGTTCACAATACCGAGTACCCACTAGGGGTTCAGCTCTCCATGGAGCTAAGTACAATCAAAGAAATAGAACGTAAAAGTAATGAATCCACAGAGAAACCCTCTCGATGGTCATGTCGATGGTCTTGTGGAAAGTCCTCTACTCATCGTCCAAGGATTCCCTCGTCCGGTATAGGATACGCCTCGACGGAAACTCCCCTACCAATTTTCTTCCTAAGGAATGGCGATATTGGAGCCGTAGAACCTCTCCAAAACCTTGGCCAATACCCCTTGAAACCCTAGCCGAAGCCCTCTCTCAAGTTGGGGAAAAAGATGGAGAAAAGAATACTAAAATCGGGCTGATTCGACTTTTTAAATAGGGTCGAATCGGGCGACTACACGGGCGTGGATGATTCACACGCCTGGGGAAATTTCCACATGCCGCTGTGGATACTTTGAACTCCTGTTTCTCGGCCGGCGTGAGCAGGTCTGCTACAGTGCTTTCACTCGTGTTTCCGTAGTGCTCGCTACAATATCCGGCTCGAATAGCTTCCCGAATCCATACTTTCATCGAGTAACGTAAGCGGGCACTACGTTCACATCGTGGATCACTTGCATCTTCAATGATAGGCACATTGGTGAAGCTCTTGTTCTATGTGCATAAGTCGGAATGCTCGAGTGTGACTGCCTTTGTGCCTCTCCAAATGGATGTACCAACTCGAATACGAGGAGGTTGGCAAACACTCTAGCATCTCACATCGACCTATGTTTTCACGTTTGAACCTTAGCAAGATTTCCTCCAAAATTGGTGCATTGTAATCCACATTGGCTTCTTTCCTTCATACTTGGCCCTCACAACCCTACCCGCACGAAAGTAACATAAAAACACATATATTAGTGTAAAAACCTGAGAAAAGTAATGCTCAATGATAAGTGCTTGTGCGATATGAATGCGAAGCATTATTTCCTTATGTTGAGCATTACTTTCCTCGGGTTTTTACACTAATTATGAAGGAAAGAAGCCAATGTGGATCACAATGCACTCGATTTTTGGACGAAATCTTGCTAAAGTTCAAACGCGAAGATATAAGTCGGGTGCGAGATGCTAGAGTGTGTGCCAACCTCCCCGTATTTGAGTTTACACAACCATTTGTAGGGGCACAAGGACGACCACACTCAAGCATTCCGACTTATGCACATAGAACAAGATCTCCATCATCTTATCCGCTCATTGAAGAAGCTAAAGCGATCCACAGAGCATAAACGTGAGCCCGCTTTATGTTACCTCGATGAAAAGTGGATTCGGGAGTATTTTTTTGGCATAGTACTGCAGCAGTGAATCGTGAGAAAATCACCGTGGTAGTTATCGTTCACAGCTAGCCGAAAAATCGCAGAAAGCGGAGAATCCACATGGGCGTGGGAAATTATCCACGACCGTGTGGAAATCCAAGACAGAGCGTGTTCCGTACACTCCCGTGGAGTCGCCCGATTGCGACTCCCTATTTAAAAGCCGATTTCAGCCCCGATTTCGACGATTCTTTTCTCCATCTTTTTCCCCAACTTGTGAGAGGACTTGGCTAGGGTTTCGAGGGGTATTGGCCAAGGTTTTGGGGAAGTTCTACGGCTCCGACATCGTGATTCCATTAGGAAGAAGGTTGGTAGGGAGCTTCGATCGAGGCGTATCCTATACCCTGGACGAAGGAATCTTTGGAAGACTAGTAGAGGGACTCTCCACGAAGACCATCGACACGATCATCAAGGGGGTTTCTTTATGGATTCATTGCTTTTACATTCGATTTCTTTGATTGTACTAAGCTCCATGGAGAGCTAAACCCGCTAGGATGTATTTGTTTCTTTTAACCTCTTTATTATGCTTTTCAATAAATTGATGTTTATTGTGAGTTCCAACCTTGAATGCTTGATTGTATGAACATTTCCCCTAGAGTGACAGTAGGGTTGAGAGTTCCCTGTTGGTAACCCTGTGAGTGAGTGACACACCACTAGCGTTAGACAAAGCTAGGTTGGAGAAGGTTGAGAGGGTGAGTCGAGAGGTGCAGGGAGCGTCCCCTTTCCCTCCGGCGTGATAGATTCTACCTCCGTTCCTCGAGTTCTTTGCGACCATAATGGAGTGAATGGTCTAAGGGATGAACCTCTCATTGGGGCCTAGTTCGCGTGTAATGGAGTGAAGCGTTGAGAGGATCTTAGTATCTAGGGCTTAATTATGGCTAGGGACCTTCCATCTGGACCAAAGGGGTAGGTCTATATTTAGGAAGAGATTTATCACTTGGAAACCCTAGAGCTCATTGCAACTCTATGCGAGTGTGAGGTGTTGAGATTGTTCGATTTCTCCTCCGGGACATGTATAGAGTTAGGCATAGTTGACCTTAGATTTGGGACTATGTATGTAAGGATTTCCACGACTCACCATTGCATTGATTAGGAAGCATAATAGAGAGTTCTTGCACTTGAAGCGATCATCCTAGGTGAAGCATTATCCGAGTACCCCATTCTTTATCGATTGCCTTACCCTCTTCTTACTTTTTGCTCTTTCACTTGTTGTTTTTATTGTTGAGAATTGAATCAATTTCACACTTATCACTATTGATATTCTACATAGCTAAGAATCAAATTAAGTATTTTCATTCCCTACTTCCTGTGGATTCGAACCCGCTCACCCGGGATTATTACTTCGACAAGCACGTGCACTTGCGGGATATAAGCAAGGGGATCTTGTCACTCAACATAAGGAATGAACGCTTTGCATCCATATCGCACAAGCACTTATCACTCGATCTGTCAGATGAATTTTTCTTGGATATTCTGCTCATAAATAAAGAAAAGGGAGACAAGTGTTATGATCCCAAACATCGAAAACACTACATTTCACATGATATTACATGTTTTGATGGAGTTCCATACTATTCTCGTGAGTCTAAGCTATCCTCACAAGCTAATGAACATCATATGACATATCAAGACTTTGTTCCTCCATTTCCTACATTGATTGAGCAGGTCCTAAATGATAACCAGCCTGCTCAAAGAAAGAGCGAGAGAAAGAATTATTATGTTGCTGGTGATGAAAGTAGTGGATCATTTAGCTCCTTATCATCGTGGGGCAAAAATCGGGCTATTTTGGGGAGCTGGGGTGGGTAAAACAGTCCTCATCATGGAATTGATCAGCTACATTGCCAAGGCTCATGGGGGTGCACTGTATTTCACGGAGTAGGCAAACGTACTTATGAAGGAAATGATCTCTACATGGAAATGAAAGAATCCGGAGTGATTAATGAAAAAAAAATATTGCAGAATCAAAAGTGGCTCTAGTCTATGGTCAAATGAATGAACCACCGGGAGCTCGTATGAGAGTTGGTTTGACTGCCCTAACCATGGCGGAATATTTCCGGGATGTTAATGAACAAGACAAGACGTGCTTCTATTCATCGACAATATTTTTCGTTTCGTCCAAGCAGGATCGAAGTATCCGCCTTATTGGGGAGAAGTGGGTTATCAACCCACCCTTAGTACAGAAATGGGTTCTTTGCAAGAAAGAATTACTTCTACCAAAGAGGGATCTATAACTTCGATCCAAGCAGTTTATGTACCTGCGGACGATTTGACCGACCCTGCTCCTGCCACGACATTTGCACATTTAGATGCTACTACCGTACTATCAAGAGGATTAGCTGCCAAAGGTATTTATCCAGCGGTAGATCCTTTAGATTCAACGTCAACTATGTTACAGCCTGGCATCGTTGGCGAGGAACATTATGAAACTGCGCAAGCAAAAAGTTAAGCAAACTTCACAACGTTACAAAGAACTTCAGGACATTATAGCTATCCTTGGGTTGGACGAATTATCCGAAGAAGATCGTTTAACTGTAGCAAGAGCACGAAAAATTGAGCGTTTCTTATCACAACCCTTCTTCGTGGCAGAAGTATTTACGGGTTCTCCAGGGAAATATGTTGGTCTCGCAGAAACAATTAGGGGGTTTCAACTCATTCTTTCCGGAGAATTAGATAGTCTTCCCTTCACGAGCCCGCACATTCAATGGACCACAAATCTCAGAGTGGATAATCTCAAGTAAACCAACCACCTGATCTGTTAGCTTTCGGAAAGGGTTTTCTAACTAGCTTACCATCTACACAAGAAGTGCACTTGGGTAGTTCAACTTGGTTTAATGATCCTAGCATGCCCTAACCTACTCATGCGAGAGCACTGCAACGTATTCTGACTGCTGCTCTTCCCTAGTTTCAGTATTACGACAGACTATAAACAAAAAAATTTCTTATCTATGGTTTCAGTCAAAGAGAAGAACGGACCCTATATCTTTAAAAGCTGCTCTTCCCACTACTTCTGACTGCTCTGGCTACTCTCTGACAGCTGCTTCCTACCGGCCTCCTTTCTTTACCGCAGTTCAATCTCTGACTGCTCAGGGCTACTACTGCTTCCCGCCAGCGGCTGCTTCCAGCAAGCAATAGGAGTCTTTCATTTTTCTTTCCTCGCTCGGACTTCCCGTCACTGGCTACAGTTCGCTTTTCAGATAGGCCGACCTCGCCTTCACAGTTGACGAAACGAGTTGCCTTTCCCCATTCCCCAGAAAGAGAAGGCCTCCAAAACATGCCCCGCCTTCCGAGCTGCCGGACCGACCGACTCAAGCTGTAAAGGCCCCTTAGGTAGCCAATCATTATCCAGTAAGGAAGAGCGAGCACCTTAAGGAAACCGAAGGTAGCTCAATGAATGGAGAGAGTTAGGAGAAGGGAAGGGCCCGCCGGTCGACTCAGGGAAAACCCCACCTTTTCTCAAAAATCCGACTAAGAAGTCAGGCCCGGAAACGGCTCTAATAGGTCTTTTTCCATTCGAGACATAAAATAGCCGAAACAGGCTTTTAACCGATCAAATTCAAATAATGGCCTCTGAGAGCGTTTGCTACAAGCCGAAGGAAAGGCTGCTCGGAGATTAGCAGAGGTTATTGAATCTGACCCAGCCACAACTCCAGCAAGAGTAGGCTCTGAAGAATGAAAAGATGTATAATATAAGTAAGGGCTAAATAAATTTCATGCAGTTTTTGGGGGAGAGATTTAGACAACCAACGACGTTAGCTACGATACGAGTTCGCACTCCCTGCAAGATCACGTTTTTCATCAGCCACTGCTACTCTTGATGCCAATCCGGAATCCGAAGTACGGTAACATGGAAGTCTCATAAGCAGATTCAAAGACAGAAGCGGAAGAAGCAGCAAGATACTCAAGGATGAAAAGCTACGAGCGGAGCTTTACGAAGCGAGCAGCAGAGTAGCTTACACCTTGCTTGCTAATGACATATGTAAAGACACCAGCTTAAAAGCCCCTAGCTAGAGCTAGATAGTAATACGTAAGAGGAAGGTGACTAAGCAACTATGCTACTATTCGCACCTCAACCTAAAACCGACTACTGGAAATCCTACTAAGGGCGGGCATTATGATAAGCAACTCACTCTCTGGAGAATTGCATTGTCGCCGCATATAGCATGGGGAATCTGGTTAGCAATAAACCGAATTAATTTAGGAACAAAAGAAAGACTCCAGAGCAGCTAGACTAGAGCTCTTCTTCTCGAAAATCTGGCAATTCCATTCTTAGCATTCCCCTTCGCCCCAACACCAACATCGTTGATGAAAGCAAGTCTGGAAGACCAGAAAGAAAACTCCAGTGGTCCCCAGCTGGATGTTGCTCCGATGGCTCTTATCTTAAAGGGGGAACCCAGGACCTGCCGGGGCAGGAGGAAGATTGAGAAATCGCACAGGGGCTTTCCTTAGGTTAGGGGATTTCAGTTAGCTCTTGGTCATAAGACAAGTTGGATGGCTTATTTCTGATCTTGCAGCTGTTAAATCAGTCTTGCTATTGAAAATTGAGACACTCAATTGTGGATTGAAGGCTGGCTGTTCAAAGCTGGCTCGCCCTTCCCTTATAGCTTATCGGGGCTTATGCACTCCACTCGCTATTGGCTCGTTGCGCTAACGACTCCACCCGCTGGGTCTGCTGTTTTTACCAATGTTTTGGATACTATGAGGAGTTGGAGGCTACCAAGATTCCACGCAGGAAGGGCTCAACAAGCTCAGGGCCCTAGGAGTCACGATAGTGGATACCAAGAGAAAAAAAAGAATGGAAAACTCTTATTAATTAGGGATAGCATTATTATATACCAGGCAAAAGACAAAGGCTTTAATGCTACCGTTGGGTGTAGCGGTTCAGGTGCTTGGTGGATGAAGTTAGTATGAAATTGGCAAGCTTGACAGCGTCTTGCGAACTAAACTCCATTGCATCCCTTATCATAGTTGGCCAGTCCAGTAAGTAGTAACCCATTCGTTTAATACTAAAGTGCAACTTTGGACCGGGTTGATGGGCTCCACAAGTACCGCTATGCATATCGTGTAGAACTTGTTCAGCTTCTTTGTCTGATAAACATGATGCCGTCATAAGATTTCCTATACAATGTCTTTGTCTTAACATCGTAATGAAACCTAGGGGCCCTTCGTCGGACACTTTCTCTTTCTTTTGGATCTTCAGGTTGGATCAAAACAAAAATAGGATGTAGTCGATGAATGAATCACACTAATCACCAACTACAACCTCATTCACCGTCAATCGATTTGTCCAAACTTGGTGCTGCGGTGCGTGTTTAGTGGTGGCAGAATCTTTCTTTCACAAAGTACCACGTTCAGGCTTTCTCCGTCTGGGAGGGACATTGAGGCTGCTAGGCCTGCTAATGCATCTGCTCGGGCATTTTCGTCCGCGAGGAATATGTTCGATGTTGAAAATATCTGAAGTTCCTTGCGAGGCGACGAGTTATGGTAGGGGAGGATATTTGTTTCTTAACTGCATACTTGCCGTTCATCTGGGTTACGATGACCGCAAACCTCAAGATGATCGATTTCGATTTCGTGAGCCATCTCCATACCCATAACGCCTTATATTCGGCTACGTTGTTGGAGCACGACTCAGTTAATGAGAAGGAGTGTGGTATCATGTGCCCTTCCGGGGTTATGAATATAATAATACCGACCCCAGAAGTAAACTCCTCATTGGAATTGGTACGCGTTGCACCGTCGAAGTACATTTCCCATCTATCACGGGGATGTCCGGGAAAAGTAAAAATGTGGAAGACTGGTTCATCCGGGAGATCATCATTCAAATTAGAATCCGGAACGGATGTGCGGTAAGGAAATCTGCTAGCGCTTTGGTGGTGCTACCCGAAGACTTGAATAAATAGCCATGGCTGTTAATAATAACCGAGATCCAAAAATGATTTTCGCGTAGCTTCTTGTCTTTGATATAAAGAAAGAAGGTTGTAATAACGAAATAGACATGTGAGAATTTTGTCCTTGCCTTGCTAGTGGAACAAGAAAGACATGGATGTATATTAAATTTCAACCTAAATGGTTAAAAGCCATAGTACTAATACCCAAAGCAGTAAACCAAATACCTACTACAGGCCAAGCAGCCAAGAAGAAATGTAAAGAACGAGAATTGTTGAAACTAGCATATTGGAAGATCAATCGACCAAAATAACCATGAGCAGCTACGATATTATAAGTTTCTCCCTCTTGACCGAATTTGTAACCTTCATTAGCAGACTCGTTTTCAGTGGTTTCCCTGATCAAACTAGAGGTTACCAAAGAACCATGCATAGCACTAAATAGGGAGCCGCCGAATACACCAGCTACGCCTAACATGTGAAATGGGTGCATAAGGATATTGTGTTCTGCCTGGAATACAATCATAAAGTTAAAAGTACCAGAAATTCCTAAAGGCATACCATCAGAAAAACTTCCTTGACCAATAGGATAGATCAAGAAAACAGCAGTAGCAGCTGCAACAGGAGCTGAATATGCAACAGCAATCCAAGGACGCATACCCAAACGGAAACTAAGTTCCCACTCACGACCCATATAACAAGCTACACCAAGTAAGAAGTGTAGAACAATTAATTCATAAGGACCGCCATTGTATAACCACTCATCAACAGATGCTGCTTCCCATATCGGATAAAAATGCAAACCTATAGCTGCAGAAGTAGGAATAATGGCACCAGAGATAATATTGTTTCCATAAAGTAGAGACCCAGAAAGAGGTTCAAGAATACCATCAATATCTACTAGAGGAGCAGTGATGAAGGCTATAATAAATACAGAAGGTGCGATCAATAAAATAAGGTAGGGATCATCAAAACACCAAACCATCCAACGTAAAAACGATTTTCAGTACTGGTTATCTAGTTGCAGAAGAGACCCTATAGGCTTGTAATTTCATGTCTCTCTAAAATTACAGTCATGGTAAGATCTTGGTTTATTCAATTTTCAAGGACTCCCAAGCACACGTATTAAATTAACTCTTTCTATCTAGATATAGATAAGAGAAGGCTTGTTATTTAACAGTATAACATGCCCCATATGTTAATGTCAACCAATCTTAAGTAGGGTTGTGGATCGCCCAATGTCCTTCTCTCTTGCTGTCCTATCTCCTCGAGGGTCACCAGCTGAGCTGCGGGAAAGACAAGATTGCTTGAAGGTCAGGTCCACAAGACGGGATCTCAGTTCGGCATAACGGAAGAGGAGGATCCACTTTCAATTTCAAAAGGAAGGGATTCGCGACTTTCAAAGAGGGCTTCTTCTTGTCCCATGTCCTTTTCTTTTGGTACAGTAGTTGCAAGGCAAGCATGCTCCATTCTCCCGTACTCTTTTGAATCATCTATCAGAAGAAAATTGATCTCATAGCTCTCTAGCCTCTTGCAACTCTACTACTTGGGAAGGTGGAGCAGCAGTCACCCCATGATTCCTTCAAGTGGATACTCGGATCAGATCCAATCGGCTTCTAAACGCGGGAAGGAAAAAAAGTACCCCTTTAGAGTAAAAAGTGTGATCATTTATACCTAAAAAGGAAAGTCCCTCCTCTAAAAGTGCCCCTTTAGAGTAAAAAGTGTGATCACTTATACTTGAGGTCGTCTCTAGTTTTTTTACTAGAGGGTCGATCAGCTCTTAGAATTTTTCACCGGGTAGTGGCACCATTAGGAAAAATCCCGAAGGATAGACACCTCTATCCAATGCGCTTCTCTTGGTGTATGTCCTCGGATCGTGTGGTGCCGAGGGCCTCTCATAGCAATTGTATAGCTGTAAAATTCTAATCTGATGTCCACAGGTAGGGACGACTGCGCTAATATAAGAAGAGACCCTATGTAGGAGAATAACTATAGATACGCTACGGTCAAATAAGTTAGCGCAGGAAGAAAATCACAATAACTATTTTAATAAATCACAAATGAACAAACACTTAAATATAAGGTTCTTTTCTATGGTATCCAACAATACATGGGTCACCAACTCATTGAGTGATTTGCCATCAAAAGATGAAGATAAAAACAAATTAATAAGGTTTTGGGAGGAGTTTTACCAATATTATTTGAGCAAAAAAGAACCACAAAGCGGAACAAACTATAAAGCATCTAATTCTCGCCTTTGTACAAAGAAGAAGTGTTTTCCCTTTTAGAAAGCAAAAAAAGGTAAATTAACTGAAGACGAATTACATGATCTCAAAATTACTATTGAGGATAAAACTATGAACTTTGATGAGGAATCGATCTATAGTAGTACTAAAAACATTATCAAACTTTTAATTGGGAAGGAAGTAGAATGTGCTAGGGACTATCTTAGGAAATGGGGGCTTAAAGCTAATGATATGGAATTGCTTTCTGAGTTTGGTCAATATACGCTTGAGGCACTAATAGTTCATGTTCTAGCAATTGTTTTTAACCCCAATGATTCCTAGGTTATGGTTCGTGTTGCTAGTCACCTACTTCAGTTTAGGGCTTTTGTATAGTATAAAGTATAACAATCCTCATTTGGCCTTTTTGTTTAAGGGATGCTCGTATTTTTCATAGTTGTAGGGCTATAGTCGGGAAAGCAAGCCAAGCATCTATACTATAGACCTAGCTTTTAAAACTATAATATGTCCTCTTGCTGAAACAAAACATGTTCTATCCCCGCCCCGTGTGATCCGGGAATGGGATCAAGATTGACCCAGACTCACGAAATGGCACTGCTGGCAAGCAGGAAGACGTATCCTAATATCGATTTCCTGGTGTCCAGGCACCCAGCGTAATCGGAGTCTGAATATCCGACGATCTCCAGTATATCGGATCACCGTTATGTGATCATGTAGTCTTTGGTCCCCTGAAGATATCTCATGACTAATTTCGAATGCTCCATGCCTGGGTTACTTTTGTATCTACCTAGTAAACCCACAACATAGGCAATGTCTGGCTGTGTACACGTCTGGGCATACATCAAGCTTCCAACAGTAGAAGCATATGGAATGCCCTCAATCTGATCCTTCTCTATATCACTCCCTTATGTATAGTTGCCACACTGGGTTTGCTGTGCTATATACCATACCTCTCTAAGACTTTAGTGATTTAGGCCTTTTGATATAGTCCGAGGATACCTTTGGAGATGTCTCTGAATCTCAATTGTCTGTTGAAGACCGTACCACTTAGTTAGTGCTGGAATACAGACTCCATTGTTTTTACAAATCAATCTAAAGAAGCCATAAAATAAACTACATATACTCCCTTGGCGACTTTTGAATGCCCTAAAGAAAGGACTCTCCTTCCTAGAAAAATCTTCATTCGTGAACTTCTTCCCTATCCGGCCCTCCACCTCAGTCCTATACTAGACTGACACAATACTTACTCGGAATAATGCTTTTTCCCGATTCTCGCACGCGCGGAGAGGGGAGCAAAAGAAATCAATTTTTTTCTTTTGTTGGTAGATACATTATCTTAAATCATTCTTGGTAGTGGTAGCTTCACCACGCGAGATAGAGTCTCATCTTGCAAAAGCCGCCAACCATCGAAAGCGAGTTAGGCGATTCCAACACCTCTCGATAGGGATCCGGGTTCATCGACATCCACCGAAAGGAAGGCATTAGTTCTTCCCTCAATATCAAAGAATCTATTAAGGATTCGACCATGTGCACACTTTTCCAAGTGATTCGATTCCCCTGTATACTCCCACTATCATCAACAACCATAGGAGTACCATCATGAGAATCGGGTAACTCCTCGAGTTCCTCGGTGATCCGTGCCTTAGCTTTGTACAAAAATCATATTAAAAGAATTCTACATCATGGGACTCAACCTCTGCCAATTCACCTCCTCCATCCTCAAGTATAAAAAAACATAGCCCTTAGAGTGTGCGAATAGCACAAAAAAATGCACTCAAGAGCTTTAGGGTCTAACTTACCAATCATCCGAGATGGGACACGAATGTGGCCCGAGCACCCCTAAGGCCCCAAGCCGTCCGGTTTGACCCCAAAGTGACGAAAGATAATCATGAATAAGAAGGGCAAACCGAAAGAACGAGTGCGAAGGGAGCGAAGGTTAAGAAGCGGGTAGCCCATTGATAGCTAAGGATTGTGCCCCTAGTACTCACTTATGAGAGAGTCTCCCCCATCATCTGATCTTTCTTTTGTTTATTACATAAATAAGACATTTTTTTATATATTCTTTTACAACTTTCTAAGAGACATGAGTTGTACCAACAAATGGATAGAGTAGAATAGTAGTAGTTTTTTTGCTGAGCCCCGATCCCGACGGCATTCAACCTTGTTCGATAATATGTTGGAAATAGTATTAGAACATAGCCCAATTGAAGCGTTTAGTTTCCCTTGCAACTATGTGGATTGTTATAGGGTAAAGAAAGACAGGTAAGTGAGTGAAATTGAAGACCGCTTCGCTTGCGATGAAAGAGTGGCAGTGATGGATCAAAAAGAGAAGAGTGAGTAAAGAAAGTAAAGAAAGATGTCCTAAGATCAGTTAGTCTATGAGTATTACTAGGAGTAGTAGCTGTCATTGTAGTAGCTTCCTTCTTTGTCTAAGAGCTTCATTGAGAGGAGGGTAGTGTGACAAGCCACTAATGTCACAAGTCGAGGGTTAATCCACTTAATGGACTGATGCGATCGATTAGCAAGCTCGAGTAGGATGATATCAAAAGGGGTCTCTCGAAAAATATTTGACTCATAGACATTCCTTTAAAGTCATAGTAGTAGTAGCTATAATAGCTCTTGCCTTCCCTTTGTTCCATAGGTCATTCATTCTCTTTTTCCTTCCCTTTCTATGGTGGGTAAGTCTCTTTTGCCTTCTTTTCTCTCACAAGATGTTATAAAGAATATTTCTAGCTTGATTTCTAGTCTTGGTAGAAGAAGTTTCTTCTTTTTTTAAGGTAGCTTTAAGTTAGCAAGAGTGTCAGTCAGTTCCTTTGAGTTTCATTGTTGCGAACGTACTCCCCAGTCAGTTAGCAAGAGTGTCGATATGCACAGCGCCTAGTATCCATCATTTACGGCTAGGACTACTAGGGTATCTAATCCCAATTGCTTCCCTAGCTTTCGTATCTCAGTGTTAGTGTCGGCCCAGCAGAGTGCTTTCGCTGTTGGTGTTCTTTCCGATCTCTACATATTTCACCTCTCCACCGGAAATTCCCTCTGCCCCTACCATACTCCAGCTTGGTAGTTTCCACTGCATGTCCAGGGTTGAGCCCTGGGATTTGATGGCGGACTTGAAAAGCCACCTATAGACGCTTTACGCCCAATCATTCCGGATAACGCTAGCATCCTCTGCTCTTACCGCGGTACGCTGGCACGGAGTTAGCCGATGCTAAATATGGGAGGAGAAATATACACTCGCTCACAATAATTTTTATAACAACTATTTTTGAATAGCAATACAATATTTAAGATGTATAGCGAGGCATTTTGTGAGATGGGCCACCCGCTTTCTATCATTAGTGAGTTCATCTATCTTAATCTCATTAAACCATACAACGTTAGTAGTTCCAATTTAGAATATTATCAAACGAAGAGGTATGCCAATGATAATATAATCTACCCAAAAAAACTCAAATCTAAGTTAATGGCTAGTGTACCTGAGAATCTAAGCAAGAATATGAAGGCAACTTGGGAAAAAAAGATCATCGCTATAGCGCATAATTACGACTTATATATTGATATAGTATCCAAAACCAACGTCGTAGATGGGGGAGGGGGATTTTTGGCGAAATCATGAGTATAAGTGGCATGCTTTTTAGGAAAGGTGTTTTAGGGGGAAACCCCTCATACTATGTACACTATTTAAGATGATGATAATGAATTATTTAACAGGCAACACAACAACATGAGCGTTATTGAGGGAACATGTATTGAATCGCTTGTATCAAAAGATTGAAGGAACTGAACTGAAAGAGCCGTATCCTGGTTTAATAATTGCTACACATAACTTCACCAAACCTTAACCTTTTATTGGGGAGGACGAGCTCCTCAGTCTTGCTACCATGGATCTCTTAAACCAGTTTGATTATTCATCCTTATCTGGTTACGGAAAGTTAATGATTTCCATAACCATTATGCGGTCTTCTGGGAGGAATTCACATTTACGATGGGCCCGGCTATACCCTTAAGTAATCTTAATAATGAACTTATTCCAATGAGTAAGGTCTATGGTCATATAAAAAAAATATAAAGAAATACGCTGAAATATACGATGGGGATGTTGTTGTTTGAATCTCGATCCGAGCATATATGGATTGTAAAAAGATGGATAGGTCGGCCTTATCTGAAGATAAGAGATTTAGATTTCTTTCTTCAATCACCGAAGAAGAATTACCTGTATAGGAGCAAGACACAAGGAAGATAAAAAATGTGTTGCGCAGCAGCCCCCCAAGGCATATCACATCACTCAAAGAATTTAACAGAAAACTTAGAGCATTCATGGTAGGTGATATTGAGACACTATTGATTGATGGGTTTCATAAGCCTTATGCTGCCGGTCTCTTGATGGTTCGTCCTAATGAGAAGATTGAGGATCTTATGGTTGAAAGCTACTTTAGTGAGGATTGATCTTTAATCTTGGATTCTTTTGAAGAAAGAAGTACTAAGGTTCTTTATGACTTAGTATTAAGGGCTGGCCATGATAGCTAGAAAAAGAAAAGAAAACTTTAACTATTTACTTTCACAACTTCGTAGATTCGATGGTATCATTTTTGCTAAGGCACCGGCATGTAATCAAGAAAACTACAAAGTGAAGCCATTGAGGAGGAACAATAATCTTTATGAAGTAACCGCTCTATTCGGGGTAAGAAGTTGTTATTCCGGTTCCGAGATTCCTTGAATCTTCTCCCTAGAAAACGGAGCTCCCTAGTCGTGAATCTCGTCCTAAGCTAGGTGAGAAAGGTCGTATAGATCATAAATCGCTGAGTTTGACAAACTGCTTTAGTCGGAAAGACCGTTTGTTAAGCTATATGAAGCAGGATATCATTCTACTTGGTGGTGTAATGTGAAAATGTCAAGGTATATATTGGGAGCATTACAGTATTGACATAGTAAGCAAGTTAACACTTTCATACCTTTCTCTAAGCATCTATCATATGAAATATTATGATGAATACAATTGGCCAATCCATATCCCCAACCAAAATGAAGACAACTTTATAAGGCTTGGCTACTACGGTGGTAATACGAACGCATTCAAGCCCATAGGTTCAAACCTATTCTATTACGACGTGAACTCTCTATATCCCTTCTTAATGAAAGAATATCCAATGCCCGATGGTGTTCCAGTCTTGCATGGTAATCTTAATGGGAAGGACTTAGATAGCATCTTCGGCTTTATCGAAGTTTGAAGGTGCAAGGTTCGTTATCGGGTAAAAGGGCAGTGCCTACAAAGCCATTGAATAGCCTGAGCCTAGACTAGCGAAGAAGGATACCAGACCTAGTACTAGAATATGATAAACAAACTGGCCTTTGATTGGGCATCACGTTCCTCAATGGCCAACTAGGAGCACGGAAGTGATTGAAGCATGCCCAGGCTAACATAATGGATCAATGCAGGGGAGACTAGCCGAGAAGGCTATGTTAGAATTTGTAACTGTTTGTGCGTTTGTAATCGTGGTGACTGGTTCTTTATGATCACAGTGACCATGTCAGGTTTCGATAGTGGATGGAGTGCATGGCGTGGAGTTTGTTTCACGCATGCCGATTCTTCAGGATCCTTGATAACTGCAATTCATACTATAAATAGAGAGATCTATCCCAATTGAAGGGATGGTCCTTTTGTCCATTCCATTTCTCTACTTATTTATCATGGTATCGAGCCACGATCTAATCCACGCTTTTTCTTTCCGCCATGACCCAGACCGAGAATGTCTCCACTACCGGCAACTCTGGATCCCTTATCGGAGGTACGACCTTCATCCAAGCTGGCATCATTCCTACGCCAGCCTTTAGCCACATCATCAATGTGAAGTTGTCAAGGGAGAACTATCTGGTGTGGAGTGCACAGCTTCTACCCTATCTCTGGAGTCAAGGGTTTACAGGCTACGTCGAAGGCACCATCGCAAAGCTCCCGACCCGTAGCATCCAGAGTACATGCTCGGTTCCAGAGAGGATCACCGTGGTGCTCGACACCATTCTCTCCTCTATTACCGAGGAATTTCTTATGCACGCCATCTACTGCGCGACGCGGCGTCTGTCTGTGGCTCACCATTGAGAAGGAGTACGCATCGAGCTCCAAGGCACGGATCATGCAGATCCGGATGCAGTTAGCAACACTATAGAAGAAAGATCTCAGTGTCACCGAGTACTACCGCAAGATCAAGAATCTCGCCGACACCCTTGCAGCCGTCGGCAAGCCGATGATAATGAAGAGTTGATCTCGTACCTGCTGCGAGGTCTTGGATCTGAGTATGATGCATTGGTGACCAGCATCACCACACGCACCGACAATGTCTCCGCTCGCGACGCTCTACCCGCATATGCTCGCCTTTTGAGCTGGGACTCGAAAGCACAACAACTCTAACGATCAAGTTTTCTCTGTTAATCAAGTAAGCAGGAACTAGGGTCATGGTGGCGGCAGAAATGGCCGTGGTCGTGGTCGTGGCAATGGAGGCTGTGGCAGATCCCACGGTGGCCGTAACAATTCCAGGCCAGCTCAAGGCGGATCTGGTGGTCACCAACTCTTACGCCACTGATTGAAACTGGTATGCAGACACGGGCCCCACTGATCACATCACTTATGATCTAGAGCGCCTGACCACCAAGGAGCGCTACAACGGTAATAACAATGTGCAAGCCACCAATGGTGCAGGTTTGTCTATTGCCCATGTAGGAAATTTATCTATTTCTGCTACTAGTAGATCTCTAGCCCCTAAATAATGTCCCTACATGTACCTAAAATCAACCGGGTACCTTTTTATCCTGCTCACAAGATTACTAGTGATAATAATGCATTCATGGAATTTCATCCTCATTTCGTCTTGTTAAGGACCAAGCAACGAAGGCCACTCTGCTCAGAGACAGATGTGAGAATGGGCTCTACTTCTTGCCAACTAATCGTCTCAGCCACGCCTTCCTCACTGCCAAGGTCACTCGGGAGTTGTGGCACCGTCGGTCGTGACACCGGTCTCTGCCAATCGTCCATCGAATCTTAGGGAAAAAAATAATCTTAATGTAGCTCCAAGTAAAGAGCATTCTATTTGTGACACATGTCAACTGGCTAAAGCTCATCATTTGTCCTTTTCACCTTCTTTACACTTAACTTCCAGTCCTTTAGAATTAGTTCATACAGATGTTTGGGATCCAGATCCGCATCTCCGCTCAATGGCTTCAAATACTATGTTAGTTTTATTGATGATTACAGCAGATTTATATGGATTTATTTCCTTAAACAAAAAGTCCGATGTTGAGTTTATCTTTCTTCGCTTTCAGAGATCATGTTGACCGCTTACTAGGTACAAAAATTCAGTCTATGCAATCAGACTAGGGTGGTGAATACCACAGAGTTGCACAAATATTTCAAATCGCTTGGAGTCAAATATCTTCTCTCGTGCCCACACACACACCAACAGTAATGGCCTAGTAGAAAGAAAGCTCGGACACATTGTAGAGACAGGGATTTCTCTCCTAGCCCAGTCACTAACACCTGTCTGAATCTGGGATGAAGCCTTTCATTCTGCTTGCTTCTTGATCAATAGAATGCCTAACCGTGTCATCAACTATGATACTCCTCTCCATCGTCTAGTTGGGAAAAGACCAGATTACACATCCCTAAAGGTTTTTGGTTGCGCTTGCTGGCCTAATCTTAGGGCTTATAACTCAAGAAAACTTGATTTCAGGTCAAGACAATGTGTCTTTTTAGGTTACAGTCGAAATCATAAGGGGTATAAATGTTTTGATCGGCAAACTGGTAGGATTTACGTTTCCCGAGATGTAGTGTTTGATGAGGACAATTTTCCCTTTGCTATCTCACCTATAGAGACTACTCAAGTCCCATTGTCACACTATCATCCTACAGTCCTGCCATCCTACACACTACTATCACACTACACAGAAGAATACTTGACTGAAACCAACAGCCAAACTCCTCCAACATCTCCTTCAGCTAACAACCCAGCTGCAACTACTAGTAGTCTAGATGTAGGTGGATCTAATACTGACAATAGGCATACTAAAACTGCTGACACTTCACTTGGTGGTAGTAGTTTTACTTTTGCAAGAAATAAAGTTGATCAGCCTGCTGTTGCTGCAGAACAAGCTGCTGCTGATACTGAACAACTGGCATCTAGTCAATCATGTCATCCTATGCGTACAAGGCTCAAAGACAACATTGTGAAGCCCAAAAGAGTACAAGGATGGGACTATCAGATATACTGCTATAGTGATCACAAATCAATTGCCGTCAACACAGGCAGAACCTTCCTCTCATTTGGAAGCATTAAAGCACAGTGAATGAAAGAAAGCCATGGACATTGAATATACTTCATTGATCAAGAATCAGACCTGGACTCTTATGCCTCCCAGCAAGGGTACCAATATCATTGACTTTAAGTGGATCTTCAAGCTGAAAAGAAAAGCAGATCGAATTGTGGACAGACACAAAGCTCGACTGGTTGCAAAAGGTTTCAAGCAAATGTTTGGTATAGATTACTTTGATACCTATAGCCCTGTAGTGAATCCTACAACCATCAGAGTACTCATTTCACTAGTTGTGTCCAAGGGTTGGAAAATGAGACAAATAGATGTTCAGAATACGTTCCTGCATGGAGTGCTTAAAGAAACAGTGTATATGCGCCAACCACCAGGTTATGAATATAATCATGTTCTACCTGATTATATATGTCGATTGAATAAAGCACTATATAGACTTAAACAAGCCCCACGTGCTTGGCACTCTCGGTTGACAGGGAAGCTACAAGAGTTAAGGTTCAGTAGCTCTAAAGCAAATGTTTCATTGTTCATATTCAATCATAATGGGCTAACAATGTATATACTAATCTATGTGGATGACATAATCATTGTGAGCTCATCATCTGTAGCAACTGACAAGTTCATTCATGAGCTCACAAAAGAGTTTGCAGTCAAAGATCTAGGCACACTTCAGTATTTCTTGGCAATACACGTCAAGCATGACAAAGGTGATGTGACACTGTCACAAAGTAGATATGCACAAGATCTATTGAAGAGAGCCAAAATGGACAATTGTAAATCCATCTCTACACCCATGGCATCTAGTGAAAAGCTCAGTAGAGACCAAGGAACTAGCCTGAGTAATGATGAACAATTTCAGTACAGAAGTATTGTCGGGGGATTACAGTATTTGACAATAACTAGACTTGATCTGTCCTTTGCTGTAAACCAGGTTTGCCAGTATATTCAAGCACCAACAGATGCTCATTCGGCAGTAGTAAAGAGGATTCTGAGGTTTGTGAAAGGCACAGCTGATCAAGGCCTGAAATTTCAAACATCAACAACAGACACCCTTCATACCTTTTCTGATGCCGATTGGGCAGGGTGCCCTGACGATAAAAGATCAACTAGTGGATTTGTCATCTTGCTGGGATCCAACTTGGTGTCATGGAGTTCACGAAAGCAACAAACAGTGTCAAGATCGAGCACTGAAGCTGAGTACAAGGCAATTGCAAATCTGACAGTAGAGGTAATCTGGATACAGTCGCTACTAAAGGAGCTTAGAATCTTTCAGAGTTCAGCACGTTCTGTGGTGTGATAATCTTGGCACAACTTACCTTTCTGCAAACCCGATGTTTCATTCTTGTACAAAACACATTGAAGTCGATTTTCACTTTGTTCAAGAATAGGTTGCACGCAAGGCCATGGAAGTTCGGTTCATCTCCTCCAAAGATCAACTCGCAGACATTTTCACTTAAGTATTGTCAAAGGCTCCATTCAACCACATCTGTAACAATCTCAATCTGATTAGCTTATGATTGAGGGGGCTCTTAGAATTTATAACTGTTTGTGCGTTTGTAATCATGGTGACCGGTTCTTTAGGATCACAGTGACCATGTCAGGTTCTGTTAGTGGGTGGAGTGCATGGCGTGGAGTTTGTTTCACGCATGCCGATTCTTTAGGATCCTTGATAACTGTAATTCATACTATAAATAGAGAGATCTATCCCAATTGAAGGGAGGGTCCTTTTGTCAATTCCATTTCTCTGCTTATTTATCAGGCTAAGTTAGCTATCAGCTGCCGTACCCCAGCGGAGTCTAGTCTTCTTATCGAGATGAGCATTAGTAGTCAATGGGATCATGCGCCCTAAGCCTGGGCCTACTGTTGTGTGTTCCGATCCTTTCAGTGAGAGCTTGTGACCATCGTAGTGACCGCAGTATGCTTAATGGACTGTCTCTAAAGAATCCTTGAAAAAAGGTTTGAAAGTTCAGTTACACTACAGCGAGTCAGGGTATCTTGCTTTTGAACTCTTCCAAGAGATCAATGAATCAACAAATGTGATGCAATACCCACTGACGGATCTCTGGTGTCTGGATCTCCAGCCTAAGAAAATCACTATATCTGGTACCGAGTAATTCCTAAATTAATTGTTCGACAGACAGTGACGGTGGTACGAAAGGAGAATGGACCCAAGATTCTCTGGGTACCAACAAATACTGGAAGGAAAAAGGTATGGAATGCATAGTCACATTCAATAATCCATTTTGGGGTATGTATTTCTGTATGCTGCTTTATTTATTACTTCAATACCCACTCACTATAGGTCTTTTTTTCATGACATATATTATACCACTCTATAGTAGAGATATCATCCCTTGCTTGCATCTTCTCTTCTCTTTGCTGTTAAATGGAAGAATTAGGCCCAAAAGAAGGAACTCAAAACTCCATTCATGCCCACCATTCTTCTCGAGTTTGACTCCTGGCTCGAGCTGCCATCTCTTTCTCCTTTCACTGCTACAATTGTTTTTAGTTTGCTACTACTCCTAGTGTGGTTTTTTTACGTCGGCAGTCATTGCAAGGAAGTAGCGCTTTGTTTAAGAGTTTGATTAAAGGCAATTCTCGTGCCTTGTGTTCCTAACCTGAAGACAAATTTGACACCTACTTATATATAAGCCTCGACTCGGTTCCCTGCCTTAAGTTAAGGGGATGAGATTTCTGTGATCGGATGCCGAGCTGTAGGTCACATGACATGCACTGAAAAGGTGGCTGACACGTGTCCGAATATGCTTGTAAACCGCAAGTGCACAGGTGTCGAAGTAATAATTACCTCGGTGAGTGGGTAGTCGAATCCACGAGGAGCAGGGGCTACTAATACTAACTTCTTCTCGCTTTCTAACCTAATGATGAATGGAAAGGTGTGGTGATCTAATGTGCGAAGAAATGAATACCGGAGACAAATACACAAGGGTAAAATGGATGGAGATCTCAATCGAGTAAAAAGTGGGGTATTCGGGCAATGCTCCCCCAAGGATTCAGTATTAGTTACCGAATAAGCAAAAATGTTTCTATGATGAGTAAGTTAAGTCGTGGAAATCCAAATATAATCGGATCCGGCCTCCCGATCACCAATACTAGTCCCCTCACGAGGTCCCGTGGAGAAATCGCTCAATCTCAACACCTCACACCACATATGACTGCAAAGCACTCTAGGGATTCCAAGAGTTGTATCCGATTCCTAAAGATTGATCCAACCCTAATTCCCGGCGAAGGATCCTAACCCCCTACAAGGTCTCGGTGGAGAAATCTCTCAATCTCACACCTCACACCAAATATGGTTGCTTAGAGCTTAAGGAACGGAGATAGAATACACTCAATCGAAAGGGAGAGGGACACTCCACTATCTCATGACTCAACCTCTCAACCCTCTTTAACCTTGAAGTTCTAATTCTAATGGAGACCTCTCTACATCAAAGTAACAAATCATGCAAATCCAATCAACCACAAGGATTAATTAAACAAGCAAGCAATGAGAATACAAGATTAAAACTTAATCAAACTCGGATTAAATAGAAACACTAAGCAAATCCACAAAAGATGAGAATCCTAGGGTTCACAAGTCCAAATACCCTCTAGAGTTTTAGCTCTCCATGGAGCAACATACAAAAACACACCATCAAGTAATGAAAGTACATTAAAACCATAGAAATAAACCCCTTATATATGAACCGATGGCCTTGATGGAGAGCTTCGACGTCTTGGAAGACCCACTCCGAAGCTAGGTTCACCGGTGGCTTCCTTGATGCTATGATGGAGGAGGAATCGATCAAAGTTGGTGACGAAGCGCCTCCAAAGCCGCAAAGACCTTCTCTCCAAACCCTAGCTGTCTCACCCCTCAAGAGCCGCACAAAAAGATGAGGAATAATAGGGCAAAACGGCTATTTATAGGCCTTAGATCGCGTCGTCATGTGCCCCTCACGCGCCCGTGTGGATTTTTCCATGCGCCGCTGGGCTGCAGAGACTTTCACGCGGGCGCTGGAATTTCCACGCGCAGCATGAACGAGAATTTTTGCTACAGTGATTGCTACGGTGAAATTACTGCAATACTTTTCACAAAACGTGATCCGAACACTCTTCTCTTAAGGCCACATGTCCGGGCACACGTCCCATGTGGTAGGCTATAAAAACTTTTCTTTATCGACTTATCTTTGAGAGGTCTTGCAATCTTCACAAAGAGAAGAAATATGAAGATGTGGCTGTATTTGTGCCGTTCCAAATAGTGAATTGACTTGAATCTTCTTGGAAGTTGCCACACATCTCCATGTTTATGAACTCGCTCTCGTGTCTTGGTCCTTGAATTGAACAAGAACTCCCAACATTGTGTCTTTATAGCCTATCTTTGCTTCCCTTTTTACTTTTTCAAGGCATTCACAACCTATATGCATAAAAAGAACACCAAATACACAATATGAGACATAAACCACAGTAAAAATGATGCTCAATGCATGTAAAACATATAAAAAAATATATCTACTCAAGCACTTATCAGTGGCTGACTGGACTTTCTCCTGAATCAAAACAGATCAGGTCACCGAATTCGTCGCTCGAATCGGGCACCCGGAACGTCGAATGAAAATAGGTGGCAGGGTTCTCTTTCTATAACCCTATTTACTATTTATATGAGTGGCCCGACCTCCTTTCCCCTATCCCTCTCTTATATTTAGGAGTGGGATCTACCCAAGAACGACCAGTGGTGGTACGGAAGGAACGAACTCCACGAGCGTCCCACAACCTCAGAGAAAGAAACTCCTCAACCATCATAAGAAAAAACAAAGATAATGCTCTGTGTCTGACTCTATTTGTTATAGTTCCCTGCTGTTGTGGTCGGTGCTCATTTGCATGGCCCAACGGGAAAAGATGCCTCTCGTGGCATCTGAGAATGATTCGAGCCCTATGAAGGGAAACTCCCACATACAGTTTATTTTTTTGGGGGGAAGGCGCCCGACAGGGTCCCCCCACTAACTTGGCTCGGGCCTAAGTGAAAGTGAAGTGGTGGGTCTACCCATCCCAACCTGGGGTATGCTGGGATTCGTGAAGAGCAGCACCTTACAATGTTCATAACCAATTGGATCCTGACATACCAGTAGATACTAGAGGAGATCGCTATGATCATTACTGTATCCGTATCCAAGAGATGCGACAAACTGTTCGAATCATTGTGCAATGCCCTAATCAAATGCCTAGTTGCATGATCAAAGCCGATGATTGTCACTAATTCAGTGCTCTCATCCCTAGCTATTCATTTCATGGCTTTCTTCAAACTTCCAAAGTGGTTGGTTCAAGACTTGGACAGAGTAAGGAGCAGATTTATCTGGAGATGTAAGCGGGTTGAATCCTATGAATTGGGGTAGGGTGTGTAGGCCGAAACAATTTAAAGGTCTAGGGGTTATTAACATGGAGGTGTTCAACATTAGTCTGCTAAGCAAATGGTGGGAAAGACTTTGCTCCAAGCCCCAGCTGCCTTGTATGAGTGTCCTCACTACTAAATACTACTCTAGATGGCCTTTCTGGGATACCTCAAGGGCTGATCCGAAAAGGTGTTCACAGTTTTGGAGAGGCTGCGAAGGAGGTCTTTTTCAGGAACACTTGGATCAAAGTAGGCAATGGGAGAGTTTGTTCTTACTGGTATGATTGTTGGGCGTCTATGTCCCCGTTGGCGATGGAATTTCCGCAGGCGTTTAACTCGTGTATCAATAAACATCGACGAGTCTCAGACCATAGATTAGCTATCTACAGAAGGGACGACCGATCAGACATGCTTGTTTAGTGCTATTTGTCATTAGCTAAAGTTATCTGTCTTGCTAAGAAAGTTGACAAAATTTCAAGTCTATCACCACTCCGGTTGATGATATCGACCAGTGTGTATCGCTAATGGGTGACATTAAAACTGTTATGAAATCACTCATTTTGCGGTACATACCTGGATTCCAGGGATGACATGGGAGCCGACCTGGAAGGCCTTACCAACACACCAGATGACTCTGCAATTGAGAAAACGAAGGCGATCCCCGGTTGCTAGGGCGGGCTTTGAAATCCGTCCACACTTCCCTGTGCTATGAGCTCTCCGGGTTTCAGTTCCTTATGCAGTTTGTCCATGCTCGTGGGGAGCAGTGGTCGCAGGGCGCATTATGGTATCCTTGCATTAGATATGCCTTTGATCCGAATGGCCGTTATTGGTCTGAAAGATCTTTGGAGTGGGTTGAGAGGAGGATTGATGTATACCTACCCGCCCCTCAGGCCCTCGAGGTCCCTCCGGTTGTTGGCCGACTTGCGTGCTCTGTTGAAGGGGCAGGCAAGAGACGTATATTCGCCATTGGGAACTATGTAAATCAGCGGCTTCTTCGACCAGTTCATGATTGGTTGATGAGGTTGTTAAGGGAAATCCCTATGGATGGTACCTTCAATCAAACCACTGGATTTACTAGTTGGCAGCAAGGTTTGCTTTTCTTTTGACTTGAAAGCAGCCACTTAGATAGGCTAGGAATGGGATAAACGGTAGCCACTTTAGGACAGCACTCTTATTGGTCAGATAAGGCTAGTATCGGTATATTTTATATTAATGCCTATGGATCCAGGAAAGACTTTTAAGGGAAGGCTCGCTTATACTATACTTATACTTATTAACCAAGGACTACTGATACGAAGTTTCTTAAGGCTTTCGAACTATCTTTTTGATAACTATACATCTATAAACATCTCTAACAGGCTTGCCTTGAAATTGCCTGAAGGATAACTTGCTTGCTTATTCGCATTGACAGGAACTGCTTGTTTCCCTTCTTGCTTACCTGATCGCCTAATATCCCTACCTTCCTAAGCTTTCCCCAACTCGATGGCTTGAAGGAAGCTAACTTGCAGAGTAAGGGGCTCGTAACCTAGCTTTCAAAGGAACTGCTTGCCTAGACCGCCATGGAAGCACTTATCTATAAGCACTTTTTGTCTAGCACTGGCTTTACACGACATCGAAGGCCCTTCCCATGTGAATATTTAGCCCTTCCACCCTTTGTCAATGTGCCATCTATCTATCCCATTGGACTGGACTGCGATTGCGATACCACTTCTATAGAGCAAGGTATTCTTGCACAAAGAGCTTATAAGAAAGGAAAGGGTAGCTCCTCCTTACAGTAAGAGATCGCTAAATCGCGAATATTGAATATGGGAAGAAAGTCCAACTTCTACTATATCTCACCCTGACAATAGACAGACTTGTCACTCCTAACTCGACGGGGAAGCACTCAAATCAAGCCGAGAAAGCACTCTGTTCTAGTCCTTTCTATTTATCCTGCTGGCTAGCTCTCACTTGTGTATGTGTAAGGAAGGGCTCTTAAACTAATTGTCCGGAAAGGAGAGCGAACGAGCTTGCTGATTGGATTCAAAAGAACCTACTTTTCAAACTCACTTGCCTGGACCGACAGAAGGGGGACTGGGCTTGACCTTTACATAGGAATTTTTTTTACTACTTTTTATTTCATTCAATATTCCTTCTCGCCCTAGCTTGGCTCCTTTGATCCGGAGAAGAGATTCTAAACAAAAAGAAAGGCAGGTAGAGAGAAGGGCTAGTTCGCTAAAAGCTTATCCCCGGGCCCGGAAAGCTAAATAGTTAGGTAAAAAAATGACCCCCTTACAAGGGATTTGTTATATTATAATATTTTTCTTTTTTTCGGTGATGTCATCAGTAACACCTTGGCATATGTAAACCAGTCCATGCCCCTCGATTTTTGTGAGTTAATATAAGATGGTTTCGAGTCCCGAGAATACGGTCATGCTTGATCCGGACATGAAGGAGATCACACATTCTTATACCTACACAATTTTTTTAATCAAGAAAAAGGAAATAACATTCGTTATCATTCATATCTAACATTCCTAGCTTCAGGGTACAGTCGAAGCACGTCGTATACTCGCCAGGATCCTTTGGACCACGTCTACCTTGACTGTGATGTTATCCCCTGACTTAAGTTACGTATTGGTCGGATGGTGCTTGTCTTTCCGTCTGATGAGGCTGGGGTACCGTCCTCGTAGGCAAGTTGCATCCAGACCGAAGATTGATTTGATCGGCTTCATTTAAGACTTCGGGTTCAACTTCTGGCTGGAAAGCATAAACCTAATTCTTCTTATCTTATAAGAGGTAGACCATAGCGCTGGTAGCAGTTCCTTTGTCTTTGACTTTGAAGGGCCTTTTTGTTTATAGTGTTTATAGAAACCCGTACTTGTCAACTTCTTCGATCTTTGGTTATATTTCAAGGGGGAGTACTGACTTCTTTTCTGCTTATATCTAGTGATTGTAAGGCAGTAGACTCCAGACATCTATCAGCGAACTGAGCTATGAACATTTCGGCCATTTGCTTCAAAGTCCACACGGATTTGAGGGGAATTTTTTGGTACCACTCAGCCTCTTTGCCTTCTAGTGTCATGGGAAATTTTACCAGTAATCATGGATTCCTTAACTATGTTATCCCACATTGGCAAACAAAACGCTGCAAGTGTCCTTTGCCATCACCGGTACTATCATCTAATTGAAATTCGGTTTTCTCATATCTATCTTGAAAAGACATCATTCATAGTTCCGTGGATAAGAAGGTTGGTGTACCAATATGGGGTGGGTCTTCATCGAGCAACACTGTAGTTCCAACCATTGCGCACATAACTATGTCCGGCTCATCGAGAGTCTCCAAATTTTTGATGCAGATGCATCTAATCCAATCTTGTGTATCCGCATTGGGAAGACCGTTGTACCAATTTAAGGCAGGCCCGGTTAGAGATAGAGGGAAATGTTGAATGAAATAACAATATTTCATTATGAGCTGTCACACCTGTGAAATAGTTTAGGTGCTGCTCTGGATCCCCAGTCCCATCGAATTTGTCGAACTCTGGAATTTGACACTCGTCGTTGACAAGGTCCCCTTGCGTATATCCCGCAAGTGCACGGGTTTGTCGAAGTAATAATCACAGATGAGCGGGTATCGAATCTACACGGCGTAGGGAATTAAAACACTTAATAAACTTCTTAGCTATATGAAAGATCAATAGTGATAAGTGTGACAATGATTCAAATCTCAAAAGTAAAAGCAACAAGTAAGAAAGCACGAGTAAAGGAGGAGGTAAGGCAATCGATAAAGATGGAGTACTCGGATAATGCTCCGCCTAGGATAATTGTTTCAAGTGCAAGAACCCTCTATTATGCTTCCTAATCGATGCAATGGTGAGTCGTGGAAATCCTTAATTACATAGTCCCAAATCTAAGGTCAACTATGCCTAACTCTATACATGTCCCGGAGGAGAGATTAGATAACCTCTCAATCTCGCACTCGAATAGAGTTACAGAGAGCTCTAGGGATTCCAAGTGATAAATCTTTTCTTAATTATAAACCTAACCTTTTGGTCCAGGTGGAAGGTCCCTAACCACGATTAAGCCCTAGATACTAAGATCACCTCAACGCTTCACTCCATTTCATGTGCAACTAAGCCCCAGCGGAGGGTCATCCCTTAGACCATTCACTCTATTATGGCCACAAAGAACTCGAGGAACAGAGGTAGAATCTATCACGTCGGAGGGGAAAGGGGACGCTCCTGCACTCTCTCGACTCACCCTCTCAATCCTTTCCAACCTAGCTTTGTCTAACGCTCTTGGTGTGTCACTCACTCACAAGGTTACCAACAAGAACTCTCAACCCTAGTGTCATGATATGGGGAAATGTTCATACAATCAAGCATTCAAGGTTGGAACTCACAATAAACATCAATTAATTGAAAACATAATAAAGAGATTCAATGAAATGAATACATCCTAGGGTTCACAAATATCAAAGTACCCACTAGGGGTTTAGCTCTCCATGGAGCTAAGTACAAACAAAGAAATAGAATGTAAAAGTAATGAATCCACAGAGAAACCCCCTTGATGGTCGTATCGATGGTCTTGTGCAAAGTTCTCTACTCGTCATCCAAGGATTCCCTCGTCCGGTATAGGGCTGGAATCGGGCTTAATCGGCTTTTAAATAGGGTGGAATCGAGCGATCACATGGGCCTCGTGGATTTTTCACACGCCCATGTTGAATTTCCACACGCCGTGTATAATTTTCACACGCCTCGTGTGGATTCTCTCGAATTCTCGTTTTCTCGGCCGTCGTGAGCAGTCTGCTCATGATGACTTTTGATATAGTGTTTTTGCTACGAGTATCCACCGAATAGCTTCCCGAATCCATGCTTTCATCGGGTAACGCAAAAGCGGGCACACGCTCACGCCGTGGATCACTTGCTTCTTTAATGACGGACAAGTTGGTGGAGATCTTGTTATATGTGCATAAGTCGAATGCTTGAGTGGGGACTGCCCATGTGCTCCTCCAAATGGTTGTGCTCACTCAAATACGAGGAGGTTGGCACACACTCTAGCATCTCGCACTGGGACCCTATGTCTTCGCGTTTGAACCTTAGCAAGATTTCCTCCAAAAATCGGTGCATTATGATCCACATTGGCTTCTTTTCCTTCATACTCAGCCTCACAACCCTACCTACACAAAAATAACATAAAAACACACATATTAGTTTAAAACCCTAGAAGAGTAATGCTCAACATAAGGAAAGAATGCTTCAGCATTAATATCACACAAGCACTTATCAAACTCCTCCACACTTAAGCTTACGCTTGTCCTCAAGCAAAAATTAAACATTCCGTGCATAGATGAAGGAAATATTGGAAGTGCTTGGCCTTAGGTTCACCAAAGTGTACAGAGAGAGCATTCTACAAGTAAGGGAAATTTCAACTTTAAATACAAAAAATCAAAGCTCTAGCTAAAAACTTGAATAAAAAAGGACAACAAACCAGAAATTGTGTACGTGTGTGAACTCACTCAAATCAACCCAAGGTATACTCCTCAAAGTTCTAAGTACAAGGGACTTATTTATCTACAAAAGTGACAATAATTTCAAAGATGGTAGTAGCTTCACACATCCTCTAAGGTAGCCCTTTCCAAAAGCGGCCGCTAAGGTGGCTTTCACACTTTCGAGGTGGTAGCTCTTTCTACGGAGTGGTAGCATTCACTCATCCCTATGAGATAGCTCTTTCTCTCATTAGGGCATAGCTAGTATCCGACTTATGAGAGTAGCTTCATGACTTCATAGGTGGTAGCTCTTTCCACCCAACAAGCACAACTAAACAATAAAAACTAGTTTGTTCTTTCTTTTCATTTTCTATTTTATGGAATTTAACACAAGAAACAACTATAACTAGTCTCTTTAACATTGAACATGAGTTTCCAATAGAGTTTAAAGAGTGAGTAGTGCATCGAGTGTAAATCGGTAAAAATTCCTAGAAATTCAAGCAAGAACTAGAGCATGAAAACATTCAATGTTAAAATTTCTCCTAAACTCAAGAATACAATCATTGTAACTAAGGTGAACCGCCATTGGCTATGTGAGCATGTATATCAATCAAAAAAACAATAAAAAGGATGTGTGTGCACTATGAAACTCCCCCAACACTTAAGTTGTACATTGTCCTCAATGTACATATTCAAGCTCACTCAAAAATATATATATATATATATATTAATGAAGAATATATGTGGGAGAAGCAATCAAAATAATACTCCCCTGACTCCTAGTGTCACGTTTGATGGAGCTAAGTCCTTGGGAGTAATGTTCCGACGGGTTGTGAAGCTTACACGGGCAAGTGGCGAAGAACCTTGGCAGTGCCCATGACAAAGTCTCAATTCCCAAGATGACAAGACCATCTGCACACGTACATGAGGGGGTTTAGTGAAGCTCAATAAAGAGAAAATCAACCCGAGTATATAAAAGATAAAGTAAGGAATTCAACTCGAGATGCAAAATGAAAATAAACTCAGAAGGAGAATCCTTTTTGAGTGAACAAGTCTAAAAATAAAGTGCATAAAGGTAAAATAAAGTAAAGTCAAGTGTCGGTATCGCCCTCAGGCTCTGGTGCTGCTGGTGAAGACGCATATGGTGGGTCCACCGATGCTGGGGTAAGGGATGGAGGTGTAGGATATGCCGAGGGGGGCTGAGAGGTCCTTGATCACAAGACAAATGAGGAGGCAACGTCTCGCTCTAAGATCTGCTGTAATACATCAAAACGTGCCATGAACTCTGGGTACTAAATAGCCTGTGCTGCCCTGATCTCTAAAATCTCTGCTCTGACCTCAACGACCTCTATCCGTATCACCCCCAAAGCGCTCTTGAGCCTCTCAAAGCGATCATGAGCTCGAGATGGTGAAAACATACGCACAGGGGGTGCTTCATCTGCCACTGGAGGTGCCTCGGTCTCCATCGGTGTCGGCTAAGGCTCAGGGGCGGGCCGAGGTGCCCCAGCTTCATCACCCTCATCCTTGGCTATCTCGGAGCTGGTAGCACTAAAGCAAAAACCCCTGTCCGAACCCCTCGGACCATGCCCATCAACCTCGTCGTCTCTAGGCTCGGGGAGGCGGGTATACTCGCCTTCTCGGCCCCGTGAATTGCGTCCAAGAGACCCATGCCCAATACTAATCTCGTGATGAAAGGGCCGGAGAAAATCGCTCCCAGTCTAGCATAATGCCCCTGATGTCTGATGTACTCGCCATGATGTGTCCTAAGTGAATCGATGCATGTCGCACCATCGAGTACTAGTACGGGAAGTTCCCCGTCGGCTCGGAACACCATTGCTATCACCACGGCCATTCACCCGACCTACTCATGATGGCATGTAAATATTCAGTAGTGCGGTCGGGAAAGGCACGTGGCCTTGGACACCCCGGCTCGTCTCGACCCTCGACCACATACCATTCTGTAAGCTTTTTGCGGTGTCAAGGCTCCAGGATAATCGGGTAGATCGGCGGCGTACTCCTCCGTATCTGTGAATGCCTCCTCATACAAGCCGAGCAAAACAGAAAACTGAGTGATGCTCAAACTATGGTGGTGTCCAAATACTCGAAGCTGAATAGTGTCAACACCGTGGAAGCTCACGTAGGGATCTATCAAACTCAAATGATGATAATACCTCCGGTCACGAGCTCTCGGATGATCGGCTCTTTAATTGTCAATAACCGCCTCCAACCACCCTCTCGACATCGAGATCCTTGACCTCGTCTCGCAAAACTCATCTCCCTGTTGTAGATCTCTCAGTATGCTCGTATCTAGGAATCGAGTTTGTCCAAACCGAACTCTCGACAACCTCTGAAAACGAACTGGTGCTCGGGGAATAGTAAAACTCATGCTTTCAGAATCGGAAGATGACTCACGCAGCCGGTTATCCGTTTGCTTCTTTGACCGAGGTGCCATAGTCCGCAAAATTTAAAAATACAATCGATCAAACAGGGTTGATTAGCCAATGTCTGCGAAATCCACATGGTCGGGTGTGAAATTTCCACACGCCCGTGTGGATCCATGGGGCGTGAAACCCGCACGGCCTCGCCTTAAAAATCCAATAACGCACCACCGTGAAATCACTTCTACTTTATTCTAAAACACAAATAATCTTTCGAATTGAAGAGACGAATCATTTTTCACTAAATTAATCGATGGAAACCATGAATTGGCAAAGAAAATGATAAATAGGGCTTACCGATGAGATGGGATGAGAAAAATGAAGAACCGCCGGAAAAACCTCCCAAAAAAATCGTACCAAATCTGCGCTATAAAGTCAAAGAATGATGTGAGAATGTTTTCAGATGAATAAAGGACGTGAAGATGGAGAGAAACTAGTCTTCTTTAAAAAGAACTCGCGCCCCTTGGCATTACAGTGCATCCACGCGGGCGTGTGGAAATTGCCCGCCCGTGCGCCTCATTACAAAGAGAGCCACGGGGGACGTACACACGTCCCTGTGCGCTCTCAGGAAAAAACTCTCACTGACTCTGAACACTCGCGCACGGGCATGCGGAAAATACTCACGCCCGTGCGCCCGATCCATAGGGGCAGCCGCATTCCCCTTTGGCTTCCCTGGACATCCGAGAAAAATGCCAAGTGTTCTACAAGCCCATGCTGAAATTCCGCACGGGCATGGACATTCACATGCCCAACTCACAGGGGCAGCCACACGCCCCTGTGTTTTGTCGGGATGGAGAGAACTCCTCTGCAGAATTTCGGACGGGCGTGTAGAAATTACCCATGCCCGTGTGTGGTTCACAAGGTCGCCCACAGGAGCGAGTCCATGACCCTGTGTGCTCTCGGGATAATTCGCCCAACTCTGCAGGAATTTACACGCCCATGCGGAAATTACCCACGGGCTTGTGAAAGTTGCATGGTCGTTCACAGGGGTAGCCGCACGCCCCTGTACCTTCTCTGGATGAGCTCGCAATACAAATCCACATGCGTGCGGAAATTCCACACACCCGTGCGTCTTCACTAGATGCCTTGGAAAAACCTGCAGGCTCTACAAAAAGTTTCTGAACATGTTTACACACTCAGAGCCTGCCCTAGTATACAAGTTTTACCAGCAAAAAACATGGAATAAAACTCAAACGACATAACTTTGTCAATTCCACATGAAAACAAACGATTAACATTCAAAGTTCACAAGGAAATCTCAGCACAAGCATCTAAAAATCAAGACACCAACACTTAACAATTTATTCATGGAAACAAACTAAACTAGAAGATAAGAAAACAGCAAACACTTGGGTTGCCTCCCAAGAAGTGCTTGTTTAACGTCACAAAGCTTGACATACCTTGTCTTACCTCACGGGGGTTCATGAAATAAAGTTGCCCTCTTACCTATGGCTTAAAAGCATGATATGCAAAGTCTCTTGAGGGTAGAAGGTGAATTATCAGGCTTCGGACCACCTAACAATGATTCATCCAACTTCTTCAGTTCATGTACGTCTCCAACAGACTTGGAGTGTTTCCAGTGGTGTCTCCTAGGCCTCTTCATTTTTCGGAGGACCTTCTTCAAGATCCCCTGGGTAGATGGTACTTCTTCCGTCGAACCAAGTATCATTACTTCTTTATAATCCGCCTCTTGGTCAAACAAACCTTCATACGGATCCGGATTGAACATTTCCTGCATGTATTCATTAATAATCTCATCAGTAGTGTCTAGAAAGTACAAAGTATCATCAAAATCAAGAGAATGCCGCATGGCTTCGAGCAAAGGCGGTATGTGAGCTTGTCATCTCCAACTCTCAATGTGAGCTCTCCGCCGTCCATGTCAATCAATAACTTGGAAGTCCGCAAGAACGGTCTCCCAAGTATCAAAGGTACATCCGTATCCTCATCGACGTCTAGCACTACATAGTCAAACGGAAAAATGTACTTGTCCATCTTGAGAAGCACGTCTTCAATGATGCCTCTCGGATGTCGCACTGCTCGGTCCCCCTAGTTGCAAAAGTCATCCGAGTAGGCCTCGGCTCGCCCGAGCCTAGCTTTTTGAAAAGAAAGTGTATGGCATGGCGTTGATACTAGCCCCCGAGTCCGCCAATGCCATTTCCTCACCTAGATTGCCAATATTACACGGAATGATGAAGCTTTCGGGTCTTTCATCTTGTTTGGCATGTTCTTTTGCAATACCACCGAGCATGAAGCATCTAAAATCATCGAAGCACTTTTTCTCCAATTTCCTCTTGTTAGTCAACAAATCTTTCAAGAACTTTGCATACTTAGGCATTTGGGCCAATGCCTCAACAAAAGGAAAATTGATGTGGAGTTGCTTGAACAAACTCAGGAACTTCTTGTACTGTTTATCCCCTTGGTCATTTTCAATCTAGAGGGATAAGGGATTCTTGGCTTGAAAGGTGGGGGTGCCACCTCTTTCTCTTTGGTTGTTCCCTCTTCCACCTCTATAACCTCGGGTGCGTGTTCTTTTGGCTTCTCACTCGGAAGCCTACCTTTAACCTCAAGACCACTTCTCAAAGTGATCGTCTTCACATGCTCTCTAGGGTTGGTCTCTGTATTTCTCGGCAAGCTTCCATGTGGCCTTTCAGAAAGAGACTTCACAATTTGCCCCACATGATTTTCAAGGTTATGGAAAGAGGCGGTGTGGTTGCGAAGTGTAGCCTCGACTGATTCAAATCTTGTATTTTGACAAGATTCCCTTGCGTATATCCCACAAGTGCACGGTTTTGTCGAAGTAATAATCCCGGGTGACCTGGTATCGAATTCACAGGGAGTAGGGAGTAATGAAACTTAATTCGATTCTTAGCTTTGTGGAATATCAACAATGATAAGTGTGACAATGATTCAATTCTCAACAATTAAAAGCAACAAGTAAGAGAGCAAAAGTAAGGAGGAGGTAAGGCAATCGATAAAGATGGGGTACTCGTATGATGCTTCACCTAGGATAATCGGTTCAAGTGCAAGAACTCTCTATTATGCTTCCTAATCAATGCAATGGTGAGTCATGGAAATCCTTACATACATAGTCCCAAATCTAAGGTCAACTATGCCTAACTCTATTCATGTCCCGGAGGAGAGATTAAATAATCTTTCAACCTCACACTCGAATAAAGTTGTAATGAGCTCTAGGGATTCCGGTGATAAATCTCTTCCTAATTATAGACCTAACCCTTTGTTCCAGGCGGAAGGTCCCTAACCATAATTAAGCCTTAGATACTAAGGTCCCGTCAACGCATCACTCCGTTGCACGCGCAACTAAGCCCCAGCGGAGATTCATCCCTTAGACCATTCACTCTATTATGGCCACAAAGAACTCGAGGAATGGAGATAGAATTTATCACGTCGGAGGGGAAAGGGGACGCTCCCGTACCTCTCGACTCACCCTCTCAACCCTCTCCAACCTAGCTTTTGTCTAACGCTCGTGGTGTGTCACTCACTCACAAGGTTACCAACAAGAACTCTCAACCCTAGTGTCACTCTAGGGGAAATGTTCATACAATCAAGCATTCAAGGTTGGAACTAACAATAGACATCAATTTATTGAAAGAATAATAAAGAAGTTCAAAGAAACGAATACATCCTAGGGTTCACAATCACCCAAGTACCCACTAGGGTTTTTAGCTCTCCATGGAGCTAAGTACAATCAAAAGAAATCGAATGTAAAAAGCAATGAATCCATAAAGTAACCCCTCGATGGTCATGTCGATGGTCTTGTGAAGAGTCCTCTACTCGTCAAAAGGGATCCTTTGTCCGTCCTAGGATACACCTCGCCGGATCGATGCCGATGAAAGCTCTCCCAATAACCTTCTTCCAAATGACGCGCGATGTCGGAGCCGTAGAACCTCTCCAAAAACCTAGCCAATATCCCTCAAAACCCTAGCCGAAGCCCTCTCTCAAGTTGGGGAAAAGATGGAGAAAAGAATCCTAAAATCGGGATTGAATTGGCTTTAAATAGGGCTGGAATCGGGCGACTACACGGGCATGGTTGCTCCACGTGCCCGTACGGAATTTCCACACGGGCATGGATAATTTCCACACGCCCTTGTGGATTCTCTGTTTCTGCGATTTTCGGCCGGCTGTGAACAGTAACCTGCTACAATACTCTACCAGAAATACTCCCGAATCCACTTTTCATCGAGGTAATATAAACGGGCACACGTTTATGCCGTGGATCGCTTTGCTTCTTCAATGACGGATAAGATGATGGAGATCTTGTTCTATGTGCATAAGTTGGAATGCTTGAGTGTGACTGCCCTTGTGCCCCTCCAAATGGTTTTGTAAACTCAAATACGGGGAGGTTGGCACACACTCTAGCATCTCGCACCCGACTTATATCTTTGCGTTTGAACTTTAGCAAGATTTCATCCAAAATCAGTGTATTGTGATCCACATTGGCTTCTTTCCTTCATAATTGGTGTCACAACCCTACATGCACGAAAGTAACATAAAAACACACATATTAGTGTAAAAACCCGAGGAAAGCAATGCTCAACATAAGGAAATAATGCTTCGCATTCATATCGCACAAGCACTTATCATATTTGTAGATTGCACAAATCTAGTCAAGTGCTTCTCTAAGTCATTCATTCGGGTTTCCAAACCTGAGACTCTGTTTTCCACCTGAGGTGCTTGTTGTTGTTGTTGGAAACCCGGTGGCCCATGGCCTTTTGTGGACCCTGATTACTCCATGAGAAATTGGGATGATTCTTCCAACCCGAATTGTAGGTATTGCTATATGGGTTTCCTAGAGGTCTCATGCCATTAGCTACAAAATCAACATTCTCCACCGAAGAAACATCACCGATAGAGATCGGGCAATCGGAGGGAGCATGTCCTCCACCACACCCGGTGCAATTAGTCACGGCCGCCACTCTATTTGAAGATAGAAGATCTAACTTCTTACTCAAATTTTCCATTGAGCTGCCAATGAAGTTACCACACCTATTTCATGGAGACCGGCCACCTTTTTCTTCTCCCTAGGATTCCATTGGTAGTTGTTTAGCCCCATTTCTTCAATTAACTGACGAGCCACATCTGGGGTCTTCTACCTAAGGTACCTCCTACTGCCGCATCCAAGAGTTGCCTTGTACTCGGATTCAAACTATTGTAAAAGGTTTGAACAATCATCTACTCCAAAAATCCGTGTTGTGGGTACTTTCTCAGGAGTTCCTCGAACCTTTCCCATGTCTCGAATAGATACTCCAATTCTAACTGAATAAAAGATGAGATCTCATTCCTAAGCTTTTACTGATTTTTTCCGAGGGAAATAATGGGCAAGAAAAGCTTCTACCATCTCCTCCCATGTGGTAATCGATGCTCTAGGTAATGAGTGTAGCCATCGCTTCGCTCTCCCTTTAGGGAAAAATGGGAAGGCTCTCGACCTTGATGGTATCATCAGTCACTCTATTTATCTTCAGTATATCACACACCTCGAGAAAACTCTCTATATGACTATTTGGATCCTCATCGGCCAAAACCGTTGAAGCTCATGCGGATTGTCGCAACATGCTCAAAGTTCTGAGCTGTAATCGGGGGACGCACAATGCTCGATTGTGTCCCCAACACTAAAGGTCTGGCATAATCAGATAATGTTCACTGTTGCTCGATCTGTTCTGCCATGTTTTCATATCCTTCCACTTCCAAATCAGCTAAATTAGACTATTCTTGCACAGGATCTTTCCCTTTTCTTCTAAGTGTACATTCAAGCTCAAGATCTCCTTCAATCAATATTGAGGGATTCCCTCGGGTCATAACCAGGAGCTGTACCCAAAAAGAAAGAAAACAAATCAGAACAATGATAGAATAAAAAGATATGAAATAGAATGTATGGTGAAATAGCTAAGAAAACAAAGTGCAATGTATCTCTAAACGCCTATTCCCCGCCAACGGCGCGAAAAACTTGACAAGGTCCCCTTGCGTATATCCCGCAAGTGCACGTGTTTGTCGAAGTAATAATCCCGGATGAGCGGGTATTGAATCCATAGGGAGTAGGGAATAAAAACACTTAATCCGCTTCTTAGCTATGTGAAAGATCAATAATGATAAGTGTGGCAATGATTTAATTCTCAAAAATAAAAGCAACAAGTAAGAGAGCACGAGTAAAGAAGGAGGTAAGGCAATCGATAAAGATGGGGTACTCCGATAATGCTCCGCCTAGGATAATTGTTTTAAGTGCAAGAACCCTCTATTATGCTTCCTAATCGATGCAATGGTGAGTCGTGGAAATCCTTAATTACATAGTCCCAAATCTAAGGTCAACTATGCCTAACTCTATACATGTCTCGGAGGAGAGATTAGATAACCTCTCAACCTCACACTCGAATAGAGTTGCAGAGAGCTCTAGGGATTCCAAGTCATAAATCTCTTCCTAATTATAGACCTAACCCTTTGGTCCGGTGGAAGGTCCCCTAACCACGATTAAGCCCTAGATACTAAGATCACCTCAACACTTCACTCCGTTGCACGTGCAACTAAGCCCCCAGCGGAGGGTCATCCCTTATACCATTCACTCTATTATGGCCGCAAAGAACTCGAGGAGCGGAGGTAGAATCTATCATGTCGGAGTGGAAAGGGGACGCTCCTGTACCTCTCGACTCACCCTCTCAATCCTTTCCAACCTAGCTTTGTCTAACGCTCGGTGTGTGTCACTCACTCACAAGGTTACCAATAAGAACTCTCAACCCTAGTGTCACTCTAGTGGAAATGTTCATACAATCAAGCATTCAAGTTTGGAACTCACAATAAACATCAATTAATTGAAAGCATAATAAAGAGATTCAATGAAACGAATACATCCTAGGGTTCACAAATATCCAAGTACCCACTAGGGATTTAGCTCTCCATGGAGCTAAGTACAATTAAAGAAATAGAATGTAAAAGTAATGAATTCGTAGAGAAACCCTCTCTTTGGTCATGTGGATGGTCTTGTGGAAAGTCCTCTCACCGTCGTCCAAGTATTCCCTTGTCCCGGGTATAGGATATGCCTCGACGGAAGCTCCCCTACCAACCTACTTCCCTAAGGAATGACGATGTCGAGCCATAGAACCTCTCCAAAACCTTAGCCAATACCTCTCAAAATCCTAGCGGAAGCCCTCTCTCAAGTTGGGGAAAAAGATGGAGAAAGAATGTCGAAATCGAGGTGAATCGACTTTAAATAGAGGTCGGAATCGAGGCGACCACACGGGGCTCGTGTATTTTTTCACACACCCATGTGGAATTTCCACACGGTCGTGTATAATTTCCACACGCTGTGTGGATTCTCCGAATTCCTATTTTTCTCTGCCCGATCGCGACGGTCTTTGCTACAGATGACTTGCTATAGTATTCTGCTACAGTTTCCGGCCTGAATAGCTTCCCGAATCCATGTTTTCATCGGGGTAACGCAAACGGGCACACGTTCATGTCATGGATCACTTGCTTCTTTAATGACGGTCAAATTGGTGAAGATCTTGTTCTATGTGCATAAGTCGGAATGCTTGAGTGTGACTGCCCTTGTGCCCCTCCAAATGGTCATGCTAACTCAAATACGAGGAGGTTGGCACACACTCTAGCATCTCGCACCTGACCTAAGTCTTCGCGTTTGAACCTTAGCAAGATTTCCTCCAAAATAGGTGCATTATGATCCAGATTGGCTTCTTTCCTTCATACTCGTCCTCACAACCCTACCTGCACAAAAGTAACTTAAAAACACACATTAGTGTAAAAACCTGAGAAGAGTAATACTCAACATAAGGAAAGAATGCTTCGCATTAATATCACACAAGCACTTATCAGTCATCTTCGTCATCTACTAGCATTGGGCCAACAGTCAGTCTAGCTCTCGCTCTTGTCCAATTTCCTTATCCTTGCTTTCAAAGTAAGGGGATTCGGCATTCCATCACTCTCGATATGAATTGTGTATACATCAAATTTGTATGCGAGTGGGACTTCAGATATCTTTAGAAAGCCCTTAAGTATGTAACCTTAGGTTCTGCTTCGCTTAGAGCTAAGTCGACTTAGGTTGTGAAGCAAAGCGACTTCTTAGCTTCAGACTTAGTAAAGTAAGTGACGCTTTGCTAGCATCGGGATTGACGATCTTGTCTGGCATTCTGGTATTTAATCCAGTCTTGCTTTACGTTATTAGCATTGACTCTTGCCAATCGAATAAAGAACCTAAGGAAGGGAATCAATTCACTTGCCTCACTCCAAAAAATAGACAGACTCACCAACCCTGTCCAAAAGGCCGATCGCTTCGCTTGTCCCATACTTGAAGTTTTTTTACCTACCCAACTCGAGGCTTTCCCGGGACTTGCCGGGTATATAACGGTTCTAAAAGTGCTCCTTGATTTTTCCTTAAAAGAAAATTTGAGTAGGATCAAGCCTTGGCAATTAAGCCAGCGTTTTCACCAGCCAAATTGGAAAAGAAATTCCCAAATGTAGCGAACCCACCAGTTTCTATGTAGGGACTGAGTCTATATCTCTTCCTTTGATTAGTTAGTAAGAATATGCCAGTTCTCTCATTGAGAGGTACTAGGGTCCAGTTACAAGTCTTGATAAGAGGGTGCCTTGGCACCTAGCGTTCGAAAGTCTCTCTATGCGACAACCCTTCTTCAATCGAGAAGATAGGTGTCCCTCCAGTAAGAACTCTCGATAAGGTGCCCTCATTTCCCTTTTAAGTCAGCCTTTCCTCGCATTACCCTTTGAGTTTTCATCTTATGGAAGTATGCTTCACCCCTTCCCTGTTGGATGAAGCTCTCGATCACTCTCTCTTCTTAGGAAGTTTAAGAAAGACGAGCCATGCCTCACTCTCTTTGAGTGCTCATGTCAAACTGATCGCCCTCCACCATAATGTACTAAAGACGCCATCCATCCTGCTTGGCAATCATCCGAAGAAGCAGACTGAATCTAGGATGCGGGCGGACGAACTTATCCAAGATCATCTTACTGACCCATTAAAGAAGTTAGCCCTCGCCACAAGGAAAGCCCTCTCGACCACCTCCAAATCGTGATGCCGCTTCCACGTTTTGTGTTTTCAAGCATTGAACGATGGCAAAAATCCCCGGCCGCACCACACCGGTCTTCATTGAGCTTTCAATCTTCTAGGAGGAGGGTGACTGAATTCACGAACCTTTTGTGAGAGCATATAGAAGATAGCTTCCTCAAAACCTTCATGTATTATATGATCAGACTGATGACTCCTACCTCGATCTCGATTTACATACACGACCTCTTAACGGGCTGTTTTTTCGCTCGCACGGAATCCAACTATTCTTAACTTTATAAGTGATAGGCCTATCATCTGATCAACTCAACTCTGGTTAAGCGCTGATCCAATACCGCTAGACAGGGAAAGCAGGCAAGGAGGAAAGCTATGCTCATGGTCCGGAACCTGAAAGGCGCATTCTTCGTCTTGTTGAACTCGATCCACTTTCACTTTACCTATCCTGTCTGGCTAAAAAACTCGATGATGGAAAAAGAGCATGCCTCCCCTTTCCTCCACATTTTTTCAAACGGTCATGCTATAGAAAAAAACCGTAATTCTAATTATGAGGATGGTCTCCTTCCGAATGGGATAAGAGAATTCCCACTATTCTCTTTCTCTCAATTGAAGAAAAAATTTTAAAATGAAACTGCAAGTACAAAAAATAGTAATAAACCCCAGTATAGACTGGTACGAGTCAATTCAACATTTTTTTTTATTCGGGTTTGATTGTGTCATAACTTCATAATTCGAATTAGGTTTATCGTTGGATGAACTGCATTGCTGATATTGATCCCAAAAAAAAAACAGTAGGTACAGCTAGTCCATGAACAGCCAACCATCGCACTGTAAAAATTGGATAGGTTCGATCTATGGTCATTGGGGGCCTCCTAAAAGGATCCACTAAATTCATCGAGTTGTTCCAAAGAATCAAAACGGCCAGTTATTAGTTATTAATGGAATCCCCTCTCGGCTCTCTGTGAAATACTCGTTTGGTCGAGGACTTCCAAACACATTGTAAGCTAAACCCGTACTTACGAATAACCAACCCGCAATGAATAGGGAAGGTATAAATAATAGTAATACTATGAATGACCCAGTATCGAATACTGGTAATAATATCAGCAAAAGAACGTTCTCCCGTGCTTCCAGACATGCTGAGCTCAAAAAATTCTTTTACAGTAAAAAAAGGGGAATCGATTCCGTGAAAGATGGGATCAGTAAATAGAAAACAACTGATATTTCATCTTTGTTTGTGAGATAAAAAATTTCTTACTATACTAAAGGGGTGTCTTTAGAGTATACCGAATCAGTATAGCTATCCTTCCTCCGGCACAGCAAGGCAGTATCCCGAAACGCTATATAATTCCTTTATTCTCTTTTTTTTTTCTTTCTTGTCTATGCATAACTGTATGTTATTCAATAGACCAATAGAAAATTCCAAACCTCAAAAGGGTTCCATTATTGGCTTCGTAATAGAAAAAAAAAGATTATGGTGAAGTGTGAATCAATGGGAAAAATAATTCATTATATATTATCTGCAAATAATTATTTTATTATAAATAACTATATAATGTGAAATAATAAAAGCCCTTTACTTTAGGGTTAAAAGTTTTTTGTTTGAATCCTTTTATTTCAATTCAAGTAGAACTCGCATAGTTTTTTCGAAGAGTAGGAAAGAAAGCTCGAAAGCTAGCTTTCTTTGTATTAGCTACTTACTATAGACTGAATTAAAATCTAGATGCGAGCAGACAAGCCGTCTAGTCCATTGCTGGCCTCTATCTCTATAAAGTAGTTTACTGAATTAATGTTAGATGCAAGCGAGCTTCAGGATTGGATTTGATAAAGAAGGCTTGACTCTCTAAGCGAGTAGGGTACGATGGATAAGTACTCGTTGAAAAGAAAGAACCAAGCAAGAAAGAAAGCCGAGTTTGTCGAGACAAGTCCCTCGGAGAACGAGCCTAGCGAGACGTGAAGAATAATAGGAAATTTTTTTCTTTGAGAAGTAATGCTTTTTTTCTTCCGTGAATCTATCGCGTTAAGACAATTCAACATATTTTTTCTTGTATGTTAGAAGGTGTAGAACGTTAGAAGCAAGTGGGACTCTGGCTACACTACCAACCCTCACTACGGCTTCCCTTGAAGTTTTAGTTCTCACGCATCCTAGCTCCAAGATCTTACTTTCACTTTGAGCATGAAGCTCGTTGGGACTTGCTCGAGATCAAATGAGATATCCCAACCTTTGATTGATTGTCAAACTAGCGCTCCCATGAACCGGACTACGTGGATGGATGGTGTACCAATCAATTTCATTGGGAAGATGGCGAGGATGAAAGAAGTCTCTCAAAAGAGAGATAGGAAAAAAAGAAGTATGGAAGCGAGAGCGGGCTAGCTAAATGCCCTAAAATCAGCAGTATGAAAGGGCCCGAGATCCTCAGCGAGACATGGAAACCCCCGACCTACTAAGCGCTTTAGGAACATGTTGTGAAGGCGGAATAGAGTTTCCCATTGAAATGATGACTTCGGGTGTAGCCAAGTTTGAAGGGCGAATCGCTAATGAACTGGGCTACAGAGACTGCTTATCCCGAATCCCCCGAAGATGATGTGGGGAAAGGAGAAGAAGGAGTCGGAGCTTATCAACCAAATGAATGCCCGGTCAACTTTACTTTGCGAGCTATGAGGTCCCTTTTAGTGCACTTTACTTATCTTATTACATATACAATAATCACTGAGCATATATGCAGGTCAATTCTGAGAATCGTATCAGAGACCGAACTATGGTATCTTGCGAGGGGCGCCTCATATGAGTGGTTAAGACATGATAAGTACAGGTAAAGGGGAGGAATCGGGGAGGCCGGATGCCTCAACCTTAGCCCTCATCCAAAACCTAGCAAACAAGCGTAACAATAGATAAGAAAAAATGTATGCCAGAGATAGAAAGGCTTATCCTGTTCCAAAATATGTTACCATCTGGGACAAATCCAGTTGTCCAAACCCTTGCTATATGGCCTCCACAATCACTCTCTTTCTCCCGACAATCGGGCGAAGAAGCCTTTGTCGATCATTTTTCAGCCCCATCCACGAAAACAGACTGACCGAATTGAAGTAGTCTTGGTGGTATAGCTGAAACTCGATCTCATGGCAACTGACCCACTCCCACATCTTCCCGTAAGGGATTCGTCGTGAGGTATTAAGACCGGAAGACTAGGACGAGTAATACCAACGATAAGGGAATCTGGACATCTGAAGGTCGGTAGTCTTAGAGCGAGCACAAACACCATCATCTTCTCAACCCACCACATCGTAGCCTCGCTTGGTTCATAATTGTCTCGTGCATGGTCTTCATGGGCAGGGCGTCCAACCTTAGGCCACACCAAAATCCATTTTTTTCTAATCTGCGATAGTGACAAGTAAAACCCGAACAAGGTACGGTGCTCGACGCTCGCTCACCTGAACGCACTCCGTCGCTAGTGAAGCAACATACCGAAAAAAGAATGACTCGCGAGTTTTGAGCTATACATATTTGGAGGGATCGAGATCTTTGTGTGTCCAGACTTAGCTTAGGTTAAGTCGAAAAGAAGCCCTTTGCGCTTGGGCTAAAGCGAACTTCTCAAATTCGTGCTAAAACATACTTTTTGCACCGGACTTGAGAGATTTTTTTGAAAAGCGAGAGGTCATCTCGGGTAAAGCGCTATCTTAGTTCGATTAGGCGGATGTCTGTTGAGCCGATTGTTTGAATCTCAATTGCCAAGAGCTTCATAATCCCGGTGAGGCGAGTCAAATTAAACAAACTAATTTGACTAATTCATAAACTATTGAACCTAAATGGGTAGGTGGGTTCTTCATCTCTACCAGAGGGCTATCGATCACGTGGCTTGAGCGAAACCAAACCACCCACATATGTCAGGGCTCTAGCTGATAAGTTAGAAGTCGCTCGGCCAGTTTACCTTTTGCCAGATGAGACTGAACACCAACATTATTGCAATAAGACATTTTAGCGACTACAAATAGAACAAGACTTGTAACTGGACCCTAGTACCTCTCAATGAGAGAACTGGCATATTCTTACTAACTAAACAAAGGAAGGCATATAGACTCGGGTCCCTACAAAGCAAGTGGTGGGTTCGCTACATCCGGGAATTTCACTTCCAATTTGGTGAGTGAGAATGCTGGCTTAATTGCCAAGTAACACGCCCGAATATGCATGTATGTACCGCAAGTGCACGGGTGTCGAAGTAATAATTACCCCGTGAGTGGGTAGTCGAATCCACGAGGAACAGTGGGCTACTAGTACTAACTTCTTCTCTGCTTTCTAACCTAATGATAAATGGAAAGGTGTGGTGATCTAATGTGCGAAGAAGTGAATACCGGAGACGAATATGCAAGGGTTAAATGGATGGAGATCTCAATCAGTAAAAGTGGGGTATTCGGGCAATGCTCCCCCTAGGATTCGTGTATTAGGTACTCGAATAAGCAAAAGTGTTTCTATGATGAGTAAGTTAAGTCGTGGAAATCCAAATATAATCGGATCCGGCCTCCCGATCACCGATACTAGTCCCCTCATGAGGTCCCGTGGAGAAATCGCAATCTCAACACCTCACACCACATATGACTACAAAGCACTCTAGGGATTCCAAGAGTTGTATCCGATTCCTAAAGATTGATCCAACCCTAATTCCCGGCGAAGGATCCTAACCCCCTACAAGGTCCCGGCGGAGAAATCTCTCAATCTCACGCCTCACACCAAATATGGTTGCATAGAGCTTAAGGAACGGAGATAGAATACACTCAATTGGAAGGGAGAGGGACACTCCACTATCTCATGACTCACCCTCTCAACCCTCTTTAACCTTGAAGTTCTAACTCTAATGGAGACCTCTCTCACATCAAAGTAACAAATCATGCAAATCCAATCAACCACAAGGATTAATTAAACAAGCAAGCAATGAGAATACAAGATTAAAACTTAATCAAAACTCGGATTAAATAGAAACACTAAGCAAATCCACAAAAAGATGAGAATCCTAGGGTTCACAAGCCCAAATACCCTCTAGGGTTTTTAGCTCTTTCATGGAGCAACATACAAAAGACACCATCAATGAATGAAAGTACATTAAAACCATAGAAATAAACCCCCTTATATATGAACTGATGGCCTTGATGGAGAGCTTCGACGCCTTGAAGGACCCACTCCGAAGCTAGGTTCACCGGTGGCTTCCTTGATGCTATGACGAAAGGAGGAATCGATCAAAGTTGGTGACAAAGCGCCTCCAAAGCCGCAAAGACCTCCCTCTCCAAACCCCTAGCCGTCTCACCCCTCAAGAGCCGCACAAAAAGATGATAAAGAATAGGGCAAAACGGCTATTTATAGGCCTTAGATCGCGCTCGTCACGTGCCCTCACGCTCCATGTGGATTTTTCCACGCGCCGCAGTGGGCTGCAAGAATTTCAATGCGCGGCGCTGGAATTTCGCACGCTGGAACTGTCATGCTGACACAGCGATGATCACTTTCTAGAGGGCACATGTCCGGGCACACGTCCATGTGGTAGGCTATAAAACTTTTCTTCATCGACGTATCTTTGAGAGGTCTTGCAATCTTCACAAAGAGAAGGAATATGAAGATGTGGCTGCCTTTGTGCCCTTCCAAATAGTGAATTGACTTGAATCTTCTTGGAAGTTGGCACACATCTCCATGTTTATGAACTGCTCTCGTGTCTTGGTCCTTGAATTGAACAAGAACTCCCAACATTGTGTCTTTATAGCCTATCTTTGCTTCCTTTTTACTCTTCAAGGCATTCACAACCTATATGCATAAAAGAACACCAAATACACAATATGAGACATAAACCACAGTAAAAATGATGCTCAATGCATGTAAAACATATATAAAAATATGTCTACTCAAGCACTTATCAAACTCCCCCACACTTAAGTCTTTGCTTGTCCTCAAGCAAAATTAAACATTATACCTATGGAAAGAAAAGAGAAGTGCTTGGCCTTAGGTTCACCAAATGAGTACAAGAATAAAATTCTACAGTCATGGAGAGAATCAAACACTAGACAAAACAATCAATGCTCTAGCAAACAATCCAATCAAAAATGAATGTGATAAAATCCGAATGCGTGTGTGTGTGAAAAACTCAACTCATGTCAACACTATGTCCACTACCAAGTTCTTATTAACATGGGACTTATTTATAAACAGAAAGAATAGGTAGTAGCTTCACACAACCTCTAAGGTAGCCCTTTCCCAAGATGCCTCCCGAGTGGCTTTCACACTTTCGAGGTGGTAGCTCTTTCTACCGAGGATGGTAGCTTTCACACATCCCATGAGATAGCTCTTTCTCTCATTAGGGCATAACAAGTATCCGACTTATGAGAGTAGCTACATACATCATGGGTGGTAGCTCTTTCCACACCCTATGTACAAACAACAAACAATTTCCATTTCTCTCTCTTTTTTTGCTTTTTTTTCAAATAAAAAAACTAGCACACTAAAGTCCCAAACATAATGAACTAGAGTCTTCATAGGTCTAATGAGCGAGAAAAAGTGCACAAAGAGCAATCGGACAAAAAAATATTCAATAAAATTGGATGAAAAACTAGAGCATGATAAAAATCCATGTTTATAACCTCCAAAAAAACTAAGAATTAAACTCTTAACCCTAAGGTGAACCTTCATTGGCAACAAGAGCATGCTCATGAAAAACACAAGTAAAAGTCATGTATAAGGTGAACCCTCCCCCACACTTAAGATGTACATTGTCCTCAATGTACGCATGCAAGCACAATAAAAATAATAACAATGGAAGCATAATGTGTGTGGGAATGCAATTAAAACAATACTCCCCTGAACTCCCTCATTAATCGTTTGGTGAAGTCTAACTCATGGGCTTGTTGTATGGGTTGTGAAGCTCACACGACCATGTGACAATATCACATGATCATGTCTATGACTAAAACACTATCAACATCACTCTCAAGGCCATCTGCACGTAGACAAGGGGTTCAGTGAAGCTCAACAAAATAGAAAAGATGTACGAGTTCTTATAAGTAAACACATGAAGCACAAACTCGCACAAACAAAACAAAACACAAAGTTAACTAAAGTCTAAAAAAACAAAAAAATAAATAAAATAAAAATAAAGAAAAAAACTATAAAATGAAAAACAAAAAGTAAAGAAAAACTAAAGAATCATGAGTGGGGACGCCTCAAGCATCAACGCTCGTCTTCCGGTGTTGCCGGTGCGCCAAAAATAATGTTCTCATCCAAGGTTAACCGTATGAAATTCAAGCATTTTCGGAACAAGTTTTTTTCGGTCCTTGGTGTCATACCCTACAAATAAAGCTTCAAAAAGAAGTCAGTTAAGCATGAATTTGATGAGTCATGTGGCTCCACGCGGGCGTGGATGGCAAGCCAAGCACTTTTCTTGCCTTATTGGGTACTTTTTCCAGCCCCACGCGGGCGTGGGGGAAGCCACGTGCCCCGCGTGGGCGCGTTCTGTCTCGGCAGGGCGCCACGCGGCGTGGCGCCAGCCCACGCGCGATGGGCCGCAGCGTCGCGTGGGCGCCCAACCGAGCGGTCGCGTCCCACGCGGCGTGGGTCGGCCACGCCCAGCGCTGGGCCAGCGGCCCGGTCAGCCCGCAGCGGGCGCGTGGCCGCTGCCAGCGTGGCGCGAGCCCGACGGCGGCCCCGCCCAGCGGGCGTGGGCCGACGCGTGCGCGGGCGCCTAACCATGGCCAAAGAAGCCATGATTGGGCTCCAACGCTTCCAAAAAAATTTCCGATCCATACATTCTAAAGTGTCTCTACAAGATTTTTCCATAAAAACAACACTTATAAACCAATAAAACTCTATGGATTGGCAAAATAAGGGCATAGAGAAGATAGGGGAAAATGAAGTTTACCGGACCAAATCGGTGAAGGAAACTTAATGCAAAATGCTCGGCAAAAACACTTTTTAAATCTCCAAGGAGTTGAAGAAAATTAGTTTTTTTGTGCTCAAAAGTTCAGATTCTTGAAGATGGAGAAGTGGGAAGAAGATGGGTGTAAGTGGTGAAGATAATGAAAAGTGACCCCTCATAATCTTATAAGCCACATGGGGGTGTGGAAATTCCACACCCCCGCGTGGGTACTGTACACGGCCGTGTGGAAATTCCACACGACCGCGTGAGCTGCAAAATTTCTGCAGACAGTCCACGTGATAAACGCCTAAATGAACGTATTTTATATGTATTGATCTTGTATTAATTGTGTATATTTCAATGAATTGATGCCCATTTAAGTATAATTTGGTTATTTCGGTGTTGCGGATCTTAAAAAGAGCCAAACGAAGCTCAAAAAAATGCAAATTGGATGAATTCGACACCAAAAAGCGGCATTTTTGGGGTTCTAGCACTCGATAGCGTCACTGTAGCGGGATCATTGTGCATGCTGCGGGCATTCGGCTGTGAGCTTCACATGCTCCATGCGCCCGCATGGGTGCCCGTGAGGTTTGCTGGAATTCCACAACCCTCGGTACAGTAGCAAAAACACTGTAGTAAGAGCGTTGTAGCAAAATTACTATAGTTGAGTACTGTAGCACAGACATATTTTCTGGGCGAAATAGCAGTGAGCTTCATGGGCTCCATGCGCCCGCATGGAGCCCGTATGGACCTAACGGGATATAAAAGGAGGCTGATTTTTCTAGGTCAAAAGGAGAGCTTTTGGAGGCGCATTTTCTCTTGGGCCTCTTAGGGCGCCGCCCCACTCTTCCCCTGCGGTGATCTACTACGCAAAACTTCACCAAGAGGGAGCCAAGCTTTGGAGGAGAAGATTGGGAGAAGATCCTAGGCGTCCAAGGCATCATTTGAGGGGAGATCTCTTCAAATCTTCAAGACCTTCACCATCCAAGGAGATCTAAAGCTAGAGGGAGTAGTTCTTACTTCTTTTTCTTGTTTATTTGTTCCTTGGACTTGTATGAGTGGTCCTCTATCATGAGGCACTAACTTATTTGTGATTTGGATATGATGAACTCTAGGGTTGATTGTTTGTAATTTGGATGATCATATTTATTTATGCTTTGTTAGATGTTGTATTTCTTTTTTGGAATCTTGTAGTTTGTGGTTCAAGCCTTGTGTACTTTGATGTGTTGATTTGCATGAGAACTCAGTATTTCAACTTCTAGGTTGTACTTGGTTTGCGTGACCATCGCCCTTGTACTAGACGCACTTGGCTTGGAAGGGATCCATGTATAGATACACCGTGACCATCGGGTATTTTTTTGTACCCCTCCAAACGAATTAGGGTTGGACCTAGTTTGAGTACCGACCCACGATTAGAGATTTCCCGAGTGTAATGCAATCATACGAGGATTTGGGCGGAAGCGATTTTTGACCCAATACTTGTATGGGATTAGGGTTCAATTGCCGTGACCATCGGGTTGAGCTAATTAAGGATTCTCTTGGTCCCAACTACCATCTCGCATTTCATCCTAAATTCAGGATCTAATGACAACCCTAGGGGGATTCGTTGTCCAAATCACTCCCTTCATTGTTTGATTCTTCCTTGAGTTCGGATTGTGTGTAGTAGTACCCCGGATTTCATTGTAGTTAATTCTTTCTCTTTTTATAATTACTATTCATCTTTCAGAGTGTTAGGCTACGAAATAGACGAAAGGGAAGTAATAGTAGCTCCTTGGGCCCAGGGAATACGACCCTCTCGTGCTCGCACGAGAGGTATTACTTGATGACTCCGTGCACTTGCAGATCTCGCATCACCACGCAAGGTTCCAAACTTCAAATTAACACTAATTCTTCAACTATAAACATGAATTACACTCTCAACCATGCCACATACACGAAAATCAATTTAAATCACCAAAATTTTCCATGAAAACTTCAACACCAACAAAAATTCATCAAAGCACACACTCATGATTTTATTACTGTAGAAATAAAAATCTAAGCTAGAAAACAATTAAAAACTTGGGTTGCCTCCCAAGAAGCGCTTGTTTTACGTCACTAAGCTTGACGTACCTCTTCTTTACCTTATAGAGGCTTGAAAAGAGTGTGTTCCTCCCGACTAGACATTGTATAGCTACTTCTTTTAAACCAAGAGTCAACTTGCCGGGATGAAGTATTTGTTAGAGAGTCCAACCATCTTACTTTTGGCCTCCAAGGAAACAATTTGGGTTGGGAATTGTCCAAGATTAGCATAGGTGGATCATTGGATGGTTTCAATCTCCTACCCACATCTTCTTCCCTTCCTAAAGTCTCTTTCTTGCATTTTAAGAGTTGATCAATCACAAAGAGAAATGCTTGTTCCATTACCTTGGGGTTTGCTTCTTCTTGTGTATTTTCAACTTGAGAGGAGCATGACACTAGCAAATCCCCTTGAAAATTTTCTCGCTCACAAGCATAATCTTCAGTCACACAATCCAAAATCTCAAAATGATATTCAACTTCTTGCTTTTCATTTCCCCGCCCTCAATGTACTCAATTTGCCCAACTTCTTCAATTATGCTCATGGCCTCATCATGTCTCGGAGACACTTGCCTTGCTTGTTCAAATTCTTCTTTTTCCTTAGAAAGCATGTCCAAGATCTCTCCTAATTGATGCTCAATGTTTTTTATGGAGATCTCGTGACAACTTAATGTGGCCTCAATATTTTTGGAAACGGGCATCGGTTGCTTCAATAAATCTCGGTAGCACTCTTTCCAATCGAAGTACATCTTCTTCAACTTTCTCATCCCATTGAAGTTCTTGTTGAGGTGCTTCCCATTGTTGTCTCATCCATATCCCACAATAGGTTTGGGTAGCTCCTTTGATTTGAATGATAGTTGATGCGATATGGATTGTGTTGTTGATGAACATTGACAAATTGATCAATGTTTTCTAGTGAGGAGCATCAACTCTGAAAATATAAATCTACAACTCGGATTAATCATCATTCAAGTTCCATGCAAGAAAAAGTAAATAAGACAAAATAAAACAAAATAGAATGGTGGAAGAAGATAGAGGGGAATATGATGAAAACAAAATAAAAACCGATGAGAATGATGGAAGAAAAAGAAAGTGTGGATAGACAAAAATAAAGAAAAGATAAGTGGCTAGAGCAACAAAGTCCTAGCGTTCCTAATATCCTCGTTCCCTCGCAACGGGCGCAAAAAACTTGACACGCGTCCGAATATGCGTAAACCGCAAGTGCTTGGGTGTCAAGTAATAATTACCCGGTGAGTGGGTAGTCGAATCCACATGGAGCAGAGGCTACTAGTACTAACTTCTTCTCTGCTTTCTAACCTAATGATAAATGGAAAGGTGTGGTAATCTAATGTGTGAAGAAATGAATACCGGAGACAAATATGCAAGGGTAAAAATGGATGGAGATCTCAATTAGTAAAAAGTGGGGTATTCAGGGCAATGTCCCCTAGGATTCGGTATTAGGTACACGAATAAGCAAAGTGTTTCTATGATGAGTAAGTTAAGTCATGGAAATCCAAATATAATCGGATCCAGCCTCCCGATCACCAGTACTAGGCTTGATCCTATTCAAATTTTTTTTAAAGGAAGAATCAAGGAGAACCTTTAGAACCGTTATATACCCGGCAATTCCTAGGAAAACCTCAGTTGGGTAGGTAAAAACTTCAAGTATGGGACAAGTGAAGCGATCGGCCTTTGGACAGGTTGGTGAGTCTGTCCATTTTTTGGAGTGTTGAAAGTCAGTTGATTCCCTTCCTTAGTTTCTTTATTCGATTCACAAGAGTCAATGCTAATAACGTAAGGCAAGACTGGATTAAATACCAGAATGCCAGACAAGCTCGTCAATCCTGATGCTAGAGAAGCGTCACTTACTTTACTAAGCTGCGAAGCTAAGAAGCTGGTTTGCTTCACAACTTAAGTCAGCTTAGCTCTAAGCGAAGCAGCAACCTAAGGTTACGTACTTAAGGGCTTTCTAAAGATACTGAAGTCCCACTCGCATACAAATTTGACGTATACGCAATTCATATCGGGAGTGATGGAATGCCGAATCCCCTTACTTTGAAAGCAAGGATAAGGAAATTGGACAAGAGCGAGAGCTAGACTGACTGTTGGCCCAATGCTGGTGGACGACGAAGACGACGAGTGTCAGATTCCAGAGTTCGACAAATTCGATGGGACTGGGGATCCAGAGCAGCACCTAAACTGTTTCACAGGTGTGACAGCTCATAATGAAATATTGTTGTTTCATTCAACAGTTCCCTCTATCTCTAACCGGGCCTGCCTTAAGTTGGTACAGCGGTCTTCCCATCGCGGACACACAAGATTGGATTAGATGCATCTTCATCAAAAATTTGGAGACTCCCGATGAGCCGGACATAGTCATGTGCGCAATGGTTGGAACTACAGAGTTGCTCGATGAAGACCCGCCCCAGATTGGTACACCAACCTCCTTATCCACGGAACTATGAACGATGCCTTTTCCAGATAGATATGAGAAAACCGAATTTCAATTAGATGACGGTACCGGTGATGCCAAAGGACACTTGCGGCGCTTTGTTTGCCAATGTGGGATAACATAGTTAAGGAATCCATGGTTACTGGTCAAATTTCCCATGACACTAGAAGGCAAAGCGGCTGAGTGGTACCAACAAATTCCCCTCAAATCCGTGTGGACTTTGAAGCAAATGGCCGAAATGTTCATAGCTCGGTTCGCTGATACATGTCTGGAGTCTACAGCCCAGCAATCACCAGACATAAGCAGAAAAGAAGTCGGTACTCCCCCCCTTGAAATATAACCAAAGATCGAAGAAGTTGACAGTACGGGTTTCTATAAACACTATAAACAAAAGGCCCTTCAAAGTCAAAGACAAAGGAACTGCTACCTGCGCCATGGTCTACTTCTTATAAGATAAGAAGAATTAGGTTTATGCTTTCCAGCCAGAAGCTGAACCCGAAGTCTTAAATGAAGCCGATCAAATCAACCTTCGGTCGGGACGCAACTTGCCCGCGAGGACGGTACCCCAGCCTCATCAGACGGAAAGACAGGCACCAGTCCAGCCAATACGCAACTTAAGTCAGGGGATAACATCACAGTCAAGGTAGACGTGGTCCAAAGGATCCCGGCGCGTATACGACGCGCTTCGACTGTACCCAGAAGCCAGGAAGGTTAGATATGAACGATAACGAATGTTATTTCCTTTTTCTTGATTAAAAAAATTGCGTAGGTATAAGAATGTGTGATCTCCTTCAAGTCCGGATCAAGCATGACCGTATTCCTGGACTGGAAACCATCTTATATTAACTCACAAAATCGAGGGCATGGACTGGTTTACATATGCCAAGGTGTTACAGTACATCACTGAAAAAAAAAAAAATTCTTAGTGTGAAGTGTGTACCGGTTTGATCAACCGTCAACTTCGATCAACTGAAAGTCGCAAAAAATTCGGGAATTAACGGAGGTGCTGGATGGGGTTGCCGAAGTCACAAGCGAGGGGCCACAAGGAGCCGTTGGCAGGGGAGATGGAAGGATGCCGTCGATGGACTTAATGAAAAAGGTTATCAAGCGCCCACCGGACCAGAAAGGAGTTCCTAAATGAAGTATCTCCAGGGGGGTAGATGTGCGATTCAAATACTACTACTACTATACTATTGGGGTGAGTGAGAGGGCCTGCTCAGGAAGGGATACCAGGCTGCGACCAACCATCACTTAGGGACTTTGACCATTGAAATGAGTCTGCTAGGAAGAGATGCACTGGCCGAGCACTCGAACTTCGGTGAACACCAGAGGATTTGTTCCATCAGTTGTTTATTTATCTCTTTCTTTTTTCGGGAAGAGAGGATGATGGATCACTTTCTTTAAGGAATGAATGCAGAGAAGAAGGGCTACAGCCGAAAGTTAGACGAAGAAAAACGTATCACTTTCATTTATAAAATAATACATGCAGACGCAGGCTGGGCTGAGGCCTTTTTGTGGTAGGGTATATACGCGAAAAATGAATCATGTTGTTGAGGCGATGGGCAGAATTCCAGACAGCCAACAATATATAAAACCTTTGATCTTGAGGCAATTGTTTGTTTTAATCCAAATAGCAAAATACACATCCTTGAATGATCTGAAGGAAGACCCCGGGCAGCGGAGAGACTCCCACTCAAAAAGTCCGGGCAAAGCCGCCAGGCCAGGCCCCCCGCGAAATGCTATGGGCCGCACTTGTGGGCTTATAAGGTCACTCCCTCCAGCTTGTTGATCCGATCCCTTACCTGACAAGCAAAGCGCACTGTTAGTAGCATAGATAGAGGAGGATTCCCATAGTAGTAGATATGAGATTTTCACACGGGACACAGAGGACTGCTTTTTTTTTTTTTATTTACTGGGCACGGTTAGATAGAATGAATAAAGATCCGCATTTGCCCAATCGAATTCTGATCTTAAGTTGAAGTGGAAAAAAAAAATGATGATGCATGGTTGACCGACCCTGAATGGAATGCAGCACTTCTGAGTTTAGTGGCGATGATGATGTAGCAGAGATCCCTGTGTTTGGAGAACACCACAATGCAACAGCTTCATATTCAATGAAAACATCTTTGCAGTATAACGTAGTAGCATACTCTACTTTTTGTAAAGTAAATGGATCCAACTTTTTGTAAATCAGAACAAAGAGACTGACTTTTTTTTATAGTAGACAGTTGATGATGCCATAGAAAGTTGGTAGCCAGCAAGGGAACTTTAGCCTTAGGAGGACAATACCAACAATTTATCTG
>NC_052479.1:17435272-17519856 GCF_009730915.1 Dioscorea cayenensis subsp. rotundata | reverse complement strand
TTCTTTTTTTCTCTTTAAAACATGAGAGAGAAAGAGTGGAATGGCGGTGGAGTCAATGCTGTACGACGGCAGTGATGGTAGTGGCGTCGACAATGGGGTGCTTGCGGCATTAATGGAGATGACGAGGAAGGGCTTCGTTTCGGAGAGGAAGACGGTGAGGAAGAAGACAATTTGGGAAAGAGAAAAACTCCTTGTTTTTTTTCTCTTTAACACAAGAGAGAGAAAGTAGGCTGACGTGGATGCCACATAGGCATCCATTTAAGTTGGCCCAAAATTCCGGACTAGCATTTTAGAGGAAATAGCATTTCTCGAGTATTAACGTCATATTAATGAGGCTTTGTGTTCGAATCTCATTAACTACATTTAATTTTTTTTTCTCAAAACACAAATATAATGTTCAAAATTTAAAAATATTTAAAATAATTTTAAATAAATTGTGATAATAAAATTTTTTATTTATTAATCTTTTTTATTAAATTATGGCTTTTTTTTTCCCAAAAATCCAATATAATTTTTTTTAAAAATTCAAAAATATTTTAAGATAATTTCATATCAATTACCATAATTAATAACTTTTATAGTTAACTATTCATTTTTTTAAAGACTTATTTTGGAATATTTTTAATACTATTTTAAAAGCAGGATATTAGTTGACGAAAGGTTAATATAAGTCTACTTAAAAAATATTTGATTAAAATGTATCATTAGACATTAGTAATTGAAGAAATTTTATTAAATAAAAATTTTATTCTTTTATAAAAAATATTCAAATATAGAAACAATAAATCTATAAATTAATAATAAATAATTGTTCTCTTTGAATGAGATAGTCGTTAACATTATCTTATAGTGAATGTATTTATCCTAATTTAGATTTTTTCGATGAAATTTATATGCAAGCATAGGATTATCACACAACCTTGTCACTTCAGAAACTCAAAAATCCAAAATTTCCTTTTGTAATTTTTTTTTTGGGATAATGTTATACGTGATACATACCAATATAGATGAAATACATGAAGTGCCACCATACTATGAACTACTTTTCTCCAAATGAAGAATCTCAACTTCACCAAAAAGAGGTGACAGAGCACCTCTGGAAAGAAACCCTATAATCTGAAAAATAAACACATTGAACACCATAAACCCCATCACCAAAATCATCCTCCCGGGCTTGCTTTTACAAAGCTTTTGAAATACTATGCCACAATCTGCCATCAAATCATAAACCTGCTACATCATGAAGTTGTAGGATAAGTAAAAACAATTCTAAGATACGGATCAAATTGCATGCTCTAATACCCAAACAAGTGAAAGAACTACTAAATTTAGCATACATATTCTAAAACATAATAACAATAATTTACCCAACATGCTAAAAAATTTAGCCAATCATGGCATTAAACTCCTATGCTATTTGGATCCATAAGTAACAAACATAATAACAATAATTTACCCAACATGCTAAAAAATTTAGCCAATCTTAGCATTAAACTCCTATGCTATTTGGATCCATAAGTAACAAACAAGAATTTATGAGAAAAATGTGAGAAATAGAAACAAGAAAAATACCTCAACTACAAGGTCATCTATTGTGATGTATGATCCTAATTCATTGTCAACATTCAAGAACCGCCTCAAACCCTAATGGTTAAACAAGCCAAAACTATCAAAACAAACAAATTATGAAACACAAAAAAATGAACAACACCATAATAGAACTTGAATGCCAATCAAGCTTTATAAACTAAAGAAAAATTTGGGGTCACTTGAAATAGAATTGATGCACTTGTGTTATTATAAGTAGGCATACTCACTACATGTAAGAAGAAGAAGAATACATAATTCAAAATATTTAAAATATTTTATGCAATAATATTAAATAACATAACAAATATAAATTAAATAACATAACATTACCACACTTTCTTGAGTACAAATTTCAACTTATGTGTTGTCTTGAGCTTGTGGTTGACCCTTCATTTGAGTTTTCTAAAGGCATTAACATTAGTTTTAGATTACAAACATAATTATGAAATAAAAAAAAGAGTGATGTAAAATACAAGCACCTTTTTTTATATTTCTACTAATTATCTCTTCAACTTTTAACTTCTTTCTCTTTGATGGTGGCTGACCCTTACTCCGCACCTTTAAAAGGGTTAAAAACTTTGTGGATGAAAATTTTGCTTGATCGTGCTCATGATCTTCCTTCAATATCATTGGTGAAATAAATTGATTTGAATGACTTTTTCAACTATGTGCATTATCCATGAGCTCCTCTATTGCCTTGTCCACACATTTCATTAAGAAATTATATTTTTCATTGGATTCAACTCCAATTTTAGCAGCTTTAGAAAAAGGAGCGCATAAGTTATTGTATCGAACTTTTTGCTTACTAGTTTGTGTGTCATCATAACAATTGTTTACATAAGTATGTTGGTGTTTAATATCCTTTCTCCAACCGGTCAAAATATAGTGGGATGAGATCCCTTTCACATTCTTCTCAACAAGAACTTTGCAAATATGTCTACAAATAATTCCTCTAAACTCCAATAAATGGCATGAGAATTTGATGTTGAATTCAAGCTCATTGTGTTGGACATTAAACACCAATTGTTTTTTGAGTACGCATTCTTTTCCTCTGGAGATGTTTGTTACTTGAAATGTGCATATTGCCCCCATCTGAGTTGATAAATGCAAGATTGCAATATATCATTGCTTTTAACTCATCTTGGAACAACTTAAAAATTTCGTTTGTGTATGCTTCCCAAAATGGCAATCAGTTAGCATCGAAAAATTGGAGTTAAAAGAAGAAAAATCAGCTTTATTTTTCTTCTCAATTTTACTTTGCAATGCATTATCATATTGCTCCATAAATTGTTTTAGGGATGTTGTTGGACCGACATAGCCATCAAAGAAAGCATTTATGCTTTCACTTCTTTGAGTAGACATTCCAGCCCAAAAAACTTTTTTAACATATATAGGAGTCCAACAATGACGACTTATGTATAATGAATTCAATAATCCATTTTTTTCAAAGTTATAGTCCTCGATCATCTTCAGCCAAATATCTTCAAATTCTTGAATATTCATTGACTCATAAACAATATTCTTCAAAATCTTTTTTACTGCTTTGTAATGAACTAATGCACCAAGCTTTTCAGGAATATTTTTCATAATATGCCAATGGCAAAGACGGTGATGAGAATTTGGAAAAACAGTCCTAACTGCACCTTGAATAGCCATGTATTGATAAGTAATTATAGCATTAGGGGCCTTGCCTGACATGCATTCCAACCAAGTTCTAAACAACCAAATGTAGATTTTGTATCTTCCTTTGACAGTAGACCGCATTCAAATAATTTGGTCCGTCCAAGATGATTTACCCCAACAAACGGGGAAAAAAGGCACATCATACTTATTTGTTAAGTATGTTATGTCAAAAGATATGACATCACCAAAAAGCTTCATAAGCTGCTATAGATCTTGCATCTATGCATAATACATTTCTTAGCTGACTTTCCTCATCCATATCAATCAAATGAAAAAAAAATTGGATTTCTCCTTTGTGTGCGAGAAAAATAATTCCCAAGTGCTTAAGCATCTCCAACTCCAAGCCTGAATTGCCTTGCTTTTGCAATGTAATTTGGACAATCTTTTTTCTTTTTGTATATATTAAATTTTTATATCCACCACTTTCAACAGCTAAGGAATAAAAATTCTGGCTCAAACCTATACCTGCTTGGTCATTTAGTTCAAGTCTCCTTTTGACATATGTATCCATTTTTTTATTGCATTTTTGGAAATGAGATTTTTGTGAACTAAGTGCATGATTATGCTCAAAATGGATACAATATATCATAAAACATCCATCATTATCAACAATAACATTAACCCTAGCTTAACATTTTGTTTTGGTAGATAGCTTAAGTTTAAAAAAATCTTTTGCAGTAGATGTTGATGAGTGCAATCCAAATCGTGTTTTACTTACTCCCAATTCATTCTTTTGCTTGTCTTTTAGCACATTTTAGATATATTCGATGCTATTCTGGGTATATTTGTTCATGGTAAAGGAATTTAGGGTTTAACGCAATTAGGAATAAAATCGAGGACAAAATAAGCAAAAAAATATAGATTTTACTAAGTGTCCAAGCCAAGCACGGGCAGAGCACAGTCGTGATATATCCCCATGATTATCACTGTCTGAAGATGCTAGAGTAGCTGACCAAGCATGAGGGTGCTTCCAAGACAAGTATAGTCGTGCTTTTCTTTGAATTGAAGCACCCTCTGCTTACAGGGAAAGCACGTCTAGCTTGTGCCTTGCACGGTCCTACTCAAGCCTAGCACGGGCAGAGCATGGTCGTGCTCTCCCCATGATTTTCTCTAGCTGACACTTAGCCGATTCACTCAGAAGTCCCACATAAGAGCACAGTCTGAGCATGACCGTGCTGAGCCCGAAAGTTCCTTTTTAACTCCCAGATCTAGGGTTTATTCTCATTTTTTGTTCAGGAGTTTTCTTCTCAAAAAGGGGCAACTCTTAAGAGGACAATGATTAAGCTTCACCACACTGTCTAAGGGGATTAAGGTCAAGTTGAAGACATAAGAGAAGTGGAGTTAACTCATCCATCAAACTTTTAAAGCACAACTAAAAGGAATTTGTAAAAGGGAGAATCATGTTTTCTTATCGTAGTACATTCAATCCTTCTTCTCAATTGTATGAAATCATGAGGGGCTAACTCTTCCATGGTGCCCCAGAATGTTGAATTATGTTGCTTAGTGTACTTTAACTACTTGATTTTTAATGTCTACGGAGTCCTGATGTGTTCTTGTGCTTATTCATGTGTTTGCATAACTTGGCATGCTTGATTTGCGTAGATGCTTGTGTAAAACCTAGTGTATGTGGATTACCATAGTTGTGATTACTTAGTGTAGTTGCAAAACTTGGAGTGTATAAAGCCCATAGTTACACTTGCAGAACTTGGCGTATTTGATAGTCGTAGATGCAACATTGCTTTAGAGCACCCGCAAGGATCTTAGGATGCACCTTGTAGACATTAGAAGCAAATTAGTACACTATAGCACATAGGAATCATCCAAGAGCATTGCTCTCTTGTTGTTGAAAACTCAATCCTAGTCTGCCTGATCATTTTACCCTTATCTTTTTATTCTTGTTTAGTGCTTGTTCTACCAACCAATTCTTGATCTACTAGACATTAGAGGAGCAATTAGTACTAGAAGTTCAGTTCTTGTGGTTCAACAACCCTACCCCTCACGGGGTACCACTTTATTATTTATTACGATCTGTACACTTGTGGAGAGTGCATCAAATTTTTGGCGCCGTTGTCGAGGACTGGCAACTTTTAGGAAAATTAAGATTTTGGTGATCTAGTTTGTTTATATTGTTCATATTTGTGAATATTTATTTTTCTCTTTTTGATCATTCGTTCATCCTTCTTTTCATATTTTAATTCTGAATCTTAAGCTCATTGTGTTTTGTATTATCTTGTGAAGAAACAATTGTATGACCCGAGAGATTACGCCATCTCCATTAGCAAAACCACCGATCTAGAAATCAAAAAAAGTTTTCAAAGAAGATTGAGGCAAGTCAATCTAAACGAAGTTGGGTTTGTGGAAGTTAGTATTGAGGTGAATCAAGAGGAAGAAATGGCCGAGAATCATCAATAAAGCATTTCAGATTTTGCCCGACCGAACTTGGAAGGAGTGGGGTCTAGCATTGTTCGTCCTCCTGTTACGGCAAACAATTTTGAGTTAAAGCTCAATTTTATACAAATGGTGCAGCAGATGTGCCAGTTTGACGGGTTTCAAGATAAGGACCCATATGAACACTTGAAGAACTTCTTGAAAATCTCTAACACTTTTAAGGCGAACAACATGTTTGAGGATACTATTCATCTTAGACTCTTTCCGTTCTTTGTGCGAGGAAGGGCCAAGCGACGACTAAATTCCTCACCAAGGATTTATCACAACATGGAAGTGGATGACTGAGACTTTTCTTACAAGATACTTCGCTCCAACAAAAATTACCAAGTTGAGGAGTGATATCTCCTCTTTCCTACAGTTGGAGTCTAAATCCTTGTATGACACTTGGGAGAGATACAAGGAAATGTTGAGGAAATACCCGCAACATGGAATAGTGGAATAGATGCAAATCCAAATCTTCAACAATTGTCTAAATCCTTGAGCATTTGCTACCAAGCAGATACTTGATGTAGCTTTTCGTAGACATTAGGAGCAAGTCAGTACACTAAAACACATAGGAATTGTCCCAGGCATTGCTCTATTGTTGTTGAAAACTCGATCATAGACTCATAGTTTGCCTGATCATTTCACCCTTATCTTTTTATTCTTGTTTAGTGATTGTTTTACCAACCAATTCTTGATCTACTAGACATTAGAGGAGCAATTAGTACTAGAAGTCCAGTCCCTATGGTTCTATAATCCTACCCCTTACGAGGTACCACTTTATTACTTGTTATGATCCGTACACTTGCGGAGAGTGCATCAGATGTTCTTTTGCCACCCCGTACACATGCAAGTGTGTAATATTTTAATTTTCCGTCGTCTCCTAATTTTGTAGTTCTTTTGTAATACCAACCCCTTCTTATTGTGCATACTTAACATAGAAATCATAAACTTCTTCTTCAGAATTGAAAACCATAGCCGCCTTTGGAGTGATTATTTCACATGTTGAATCTTCCACAACCACCATTTTTTCTTTATCTTTGTTTAACATTTCCAAACTTGAAAACCAGCTTCTATCTCATTTTGCCTCTTTTCAGAAGACCCAATTTCAATTAATATTATTTTAGATATAAAGAATTAAATTATAACATAATGCTCTATCACGAGAGAAAAGCCAAAAGAAGATGATGAAATGAAGAATTTATTCTAGATAAATAACAAGCATGCATGAACAATTAGGTGCATATTAGACACATACATATATACACACACACAAACGCACACAAACATAAGCAAATTAAATTATGAAGGGATTAATTATATCATTGGGTTATGAAGGACAATGTGATTTTAAATGCTAATGAATCACTTTGATAAATTTATTGAATTGAAAAAATTTTAGCCAAATATAAGGAGATCTTTGCAATGCATAATTAAATGAGTTAATAATAAGCATGAAGCATTATAAATAAACTAATCAAAATGGATGAGAAAATTGACTTGATTCCAATGTGATGAACTAAAACCAAGCTAAATATTTCAATTTTGCCATTGAACAATCATGACAAGGGTTTGCTTCTACATAGTTCTTTTTCCGTTACCCGTTTTTCCGTTGAACAATCAAGAGAAGGGTTTGCTTCCAAGTACTTATAAGAGTCGCAAACGATCTCTCTTTTCTTTTCTCCGCCACTCCAAGGATCGCCGGAAGTCTTTTCGTTCTCCCAGTTCTCAGAAGCTTATAAATGATACACAGACACAAGCTCCATCAATAGGAGAGAGAGAGAGAGAGAGAGAGAGAGAGAGAGAGATTGTATCATTACCGAACTACGAAGAACAATTAGATCGGTGTCTTGGGACGATGTTGCCTTCTTGAGATTGTAGAGAGAGACTACAGATAAATGGCAGGCCATAGAGGGTGGATCTGTACTGCCATGGGAGTCATCGTTTTTCTAGAAAGGAAGATGGCGCTAGAAAGATGAAAATAGGGCACTAAGATTCTTCAGCCGAAGAGGAGGGAAGATGGGAGCAAGGAGATGAAGATGGGAGATGAAGTAGGGCTTTGACCAGGCAGCTTTTTTTTCTTTTCTTTTTTTTTTGTGTGTTTTTTTTACATTAAAGTGAGAGAGAAATAAGCTAATGAGGAGAGAGAAAAGAAGATCACGTGGATGGACACATTGTTCAAGAGTCGAATTCAGGCATATTGGTCGGGACCAAGAACTTTACTCATATTTTTATCCATAATCTAGTTGAAAATTCAAAGATGAAAAAGTGGAGAAGAATGCAAGTTTTGTTTGAGAATATGGGTGTATTTATAAAGGTAAAATGAAATTTTAAATATTGGAAAAAATAAAAAAGAGATTTTAGCCATTGCATAACGCTTATATATTAAATGATTTAAAAATTAATGGTAGGCCCAAACTTCATTTGAATTTAAAATTAAAATATTAAAAAAAAAGTATATAAGCCCCACTGGTTAAGCACTCAGTGGCCACTGAGCGCTCATAGTGGGGCTTAAATTGATTAAACGCTCAATGAGCGGAGGAAAACTTTGCCACTAAAGATGTTCTTAGATGATATAACCATTAAATATGCCCTTAGCTTCACATAACAAATCTAACAATAGAAACTCAAGTTTGTTTTGTCAAATTCTAGAAAAACAATTAACTTTAGGACAACATGCCCAAAAAATGTGCATATACTTAATTTTAAGTTGCACAATAGACATGACCAACTTCATGTGATGGAAAAAAAGGGACAAAATGAGTATTTACACAAAATTCCTGGCCTATGTAAATGTTATGCAGAAATAAAAAATAAAATGAGTTGACTTTCAATAAGTATAAAAGGTTAATAGGAAGTATAAGTAATGTTGCATACACAAATGATAAATTTAATCAACTGTAAACTGTAATGAATAAAAAAAAAAAAGGTCCAAAGACATGATCAGTTATGGGATGTGCAACTCTAGATGGTGAAAGCATGTGCAAAAGGTTAAATTGTCTTCAATAGGGCAAGTGGTCAAACTAAAAACTTGCATTAACAAACTAACATCATTATAGATTTTTTATTCATTTACGTAGTCAAGAGATGCTATAGCAAAGAGAAGCAGTTTGGATGAAATTGATTAAGATTAACTAAATAATGTAGCCAAAACCTGTCAACCTTTGAAACTCAAGGTTATCTAGCCAAAATGATGTTATGCGAAAACTAAAAGGGAGCACTTTAATGTTATTAGTTATGAATCACTATAGGAGATGAGAAAAATATAATAAATTCTCATCAACAAAGTTGGCTAACTATCCAAACATGTTATACTATTTTATTTTGCTAAGTCTGATGATATGGATTGACATTATATGACAAGCCGAGTAATAACATGGCAAGAGGAAGGTTACGTGGCTATGATGACTGACTAAAGAAAGTGAAGACTAGGATGATGATGTGGCAAAATGATGATGTCATGACATGTGAAGAAGATCAAGGATGAAGATTGTGTTTAGTAGATATTCCTCTCAATACAATCACTATTTTTGGAAAGTGCATCAAGACTAAAGGATCTCTTCAAGAAAGGCAAGTTTTATTTAAAGTATATTTATCTATCCTTGGTAAGATCTGGGATGATAAATCATATCTTTGATAGAGCTCCTTTTAAGAAAGATCTATTTTAAAAAGGGAGAGGAATATCCTAACAAGAAGATCATGAAGATTGTGTGGAACTTTGTTTCATAAGAGCTATTTGAAGACACAAACTAAAGAAGGAAAGAATATGTTTAGTTTGGTGTGAAGGTATCTAAAGACACAAACTAAATAAGGTAAGAAGATACCATGGAGATTATCAAGAACATATTTAGCAACACAAATTGAAGGAAGATCCAAAAGCTATCTATGGGTGGAGCTATTCTAGGAGACTTATCATGTGTGGAGATTGATTGAAGATTACAAGAGATATGATTAGAGATTTGAAGATCCAAGCATGGATGATTGAAAATCATGATTGAAGATCATGCTTGAAGATATTGAAGGCTAAACTTGGATGAAGATGAGATCAAGTTTGGTAACAATATTTTCATGAGCCAAACGAAGATCATTTGGGAAGACCAAACTTGGGCCAAGTTTGGAAAGAAGATCGGGAGATCTTCGGTGGCTATCTTTAGTGAGATGGTCGCGTGTGCCTTGGTGGGCATGTCCCTCGAGAGAGGGAGACTTTCTGAAGTGACTAGAGGAAAGAAGCAGCTGCAGGCAGGAGGAGCTTGGGTCGAGTCAACTGCTATGAGGCGAATTGAAGGAACCGCGAGGTTGAAGGTCGCAGATTCGGGTGCATCTACCTAGAACTCAGTCATGTTCAGTAAAGTGGGCCATGTTGCAACATCTAACTTTGGAAGGTGTCCAAGTTAGGAAGCCACGGAGAATTCTAAAAGAGGTAACTTTATTAGACGTCGGTGCGTCTATATAAGAGATCCTACTTGAAGATTTAGGATGAGCCAACCGGTGAGAGACTCTTCGGTGAGAGTTGAGTGAGTGGTCATCGGGCAATCTAGAGAAGATATTCTTTGTATTAAGAGAGTGTTGTACTCCTTATTCTTATACCTCTTTTAGTGGATTGTTTCTCTGGGCCTGGCCCTCCAGATGTAGGCAAGGTTGTGCCGAACAGGGTTACAAATTTGTTTGTCTCCTTACTCTTATTTGATTGTGTATGTGTGTGTTCAAATCTTGAGTGAGTTTTTGAGCGACTTTAGCACATCACACCCCCACCGGAACCATCACATTTTAAATCAAATAATTCACCTCGTTCAATAATGTCAATAGCTTAAGGACCAAAGAAATGACATTAGATAGAAGGATATGGACAAAAAAAACTCTAGCCCACAATCACAATAAAACCCTTATTTAAAGGAGACCACTAGAAAATTTTGAAATCTAATTAAAAAATTAAGAAACCAGAAGAAAGATGAATCAAGATTATAAGATAAATTACAACAATTCCCATTATGACACAAAAATAATACTAGAAGCAATGCATAGATGAATCAAAAGAACAAAAAAATCGCCATTGGAAACAAATCCCTAAAAGAAGAATTTCTCCCTAGTTGAAGAGCTTACCCAAATTGTTGAAACTATGCCAATCGCTTCCCCGTTGGAATACCCAACCCATTGTTCCTACCCTAACCCAAATAAGATCACCATAAAAATCATAATATTGGGGAAAATCAAGCAATTAAAACAAATAAGATGAACAAAATGGGATCAAAATTTTATGAATTGGGCACTCAAGCTTGGGATTAGGATACACATGCTTGGAGATAAACAAGATGTCCGATGGCTTTCCCGATTGTGAGCAATGGACGAGGGACGGTGGCAAGGTTCGTTGCGGGTTAATTTTAGATCTTATGTATTGCAGAGCTTGAGAGAACAACGCTCTTTCTCTTGCTATTTTTCTTTATCTTTTTCAAACATATCCCTGTAAAATTAAACAGTTGTTATATTAATATTATTAAATTAAATTTTTTATAAGCCCTAAGGGATAAGAGCCTCTAACAGTGTACGGAGTGGCTTATGAAAACAGGATATTTTTATTTGTGCATCTTTAAAAATTTAACAAATTGTATGTATACCTTTGATTAAAACTAAAGTATCATGTACACCCCTTAAAAATTCAATTTCTTTTACTTATATGTACCCGTTTGCCTCATATGTATCATTAAAATAAATTATAATTAATATCAATATTGATTTTATAATAATAAAAATAAAATTTTATCTAAATTTGTAAACTATCTAATTTTATTTAGATATAATGAACAAAATGAGCTTAATTATTTTAATATATATATATATGCAAAAATACGCACTAACGACCACTAGAAATTTTTAAATTTTAAATTAATAAATAAATAAGCGTAAATAATTTTGAGGGCTACATTTGTAAAAAGTATTAATTTGATGACCACGGTAAATTCTTTACCTTGTAAATGCACAAGTTTTAATTTTTAATATTTAATAATATATTTTAATGGTGTGTATAAGGTAGATTGGCATAAAAATAAAAATAATAATAAATTTTAAATAAATGCATAATATTTTATAATATTTGGTTTTATTTAATATATTAATTAAATTTTTAGAGATATACATGTCATAAACCAAATAAAAACGTGGAAAAAAAATATCATCGAACCAAAACAAAATTCATTTTTCACTGTGGAAAAATATGTGAAATAATTTATTCACATGTCTAACAAAGGAGTTCTAGAAGCGTTAGAAAAAGAATCGATATTTTATTGTGTTAGATATTTTATTGTAAGAAAATGATTGAAAACTACATTGTAGTTAAATCTAAAAACAATTAAATGTATAATCATCTAGTCTATTAGGTAGTGTTTATTAAAGATTAAACAAAAAAAAAATGATTTAAAGATTAAAAAATTCAAAAAAAATGTTGATATTCTAAAAAAAACCATTCTGGGATTGGGAAAATTGAGGATTTTAAATAGTTTGTGTTACATGTGCAAATATCGGAGTACGAGAGTTAAACCAGTCAATAAATTTAAGGGGCCGTTTGGTTCATGGTAATGTAGAAAGAATACTACGTGTTATGTGGTAATATGAAAATATATCATGTTTGGCATTGCACCGGTGGTAATCTGGATAGTAATATCACATTACCAACTTATAAATATTACCAACAAGGTTGGCAATCCTATTACCATCAAATTTGGTGTCTATCTTGGATTATTATGGTAATCTTATAACTTTTTTGTATTTTAGCAAATTGATTATCATGACAACCAAACATGGCAATGAACTATACCCGGTAATAAGAGTTTCCAGCGAAACATGGTTATATCAAATTAGCACAATATTCCCAACCATATAACATTCTCACTCATATTACCATGGTAATCTTGTTATGTGGTAATATGTCATTACCACGAACCAAACGGCTCATTTGCGTATGTTTAGATGGAGGTAATAAACATGGTTAGAATAATAATCATTGTCATTAGTAGTTTATACCCATATTTGGATACACAACTGTTAAAATGGGAATGAAATATGTATAAAGTGAATAGTGATATTATAGAGGTATATTTATTCCGACCAAAATTGGGAGGAACGGCATTGTATGGGGATGAATGAATAGTATTAATCTTTAAAATGACACTTTTGCCCCTTTGAATATTTAATTAAATAAAACTTATAAAATTAAATAATTAAGTACAATAATTAAATTTAAAAATAATTAAAATTTAAAAGTATTATATATATAATTATAATAATAAAAGTAAAATGACATTCTAGCCCATAAAATAGATTTAATTAAGTTAAAATTATTAAAATCACATTGTCGATTTGTGTATATTTAGTTAAATAAAAATTATTAATTATAATAAGTAAAGGGTAGTAACACTTTCTCTTAATGAGATTTAATTATATAAAAATCAATTAGGGCTCTATGCACCATCTGAGATGGGCAAGTAAAATCGGGTCTTTTACGCCACCTCTATAGGTTGGACCGTGGGGACTCCCTACTGCAGTAGGCGGGTTACAACCCCATCACCATCAACCACCCGTAGGTGTAACAATTGGTCCGTAACAAGGACAATGTTCACATTTCACAAATGAAAATCATTTTCATGTGTACCAATATTAAAAGTACAATAATGTGTACAGAATTTCATAAATCAACATACGGTCCAAATCCAGGACAAATATTCATATTTCAGAAAGGAAATGCCAACTGTACAATTTTACGAATACAGGTTTCACAAACCATTTTCCAAATGTAAATACCAATAGTACAAACCGAAAACATTGAACATACTTTCGGGATATCTTTAAAGACAATAAAACCATTAGAACAAATCCGAGCATTTGGCCCAATTAAAACTCACACAATACTCATGATTGCTCTAGCTTTGCCTCTCAAATAATTCACTAAATATCACCCAAATATAATAGTAAGCCCAAGAACCATTCAAGCATAAATCTAAGTCTCCATGAATAGCATGATCATACTATCTTTCTTATATTCCTCTCAAACTTGATTTCGCTTTTGCAACATTCCTCAATTTGACAAAAATACATTCATCAGATATTCTCAATAATTCCTAAGTCAGTACAAGTATCTATGCATGCCAAAAAATCAATAAAATCTTCCACTAAAGATTTCAATATTCCTACAGGACTTATACATCATCAAACAATCACTTATACAAGTCTATAATCACAAAAATTTGTCATGCACATAAGTCAGCCCAAATTCCTCAACAAAGTGTTATTACTCCCAAATCAAGGACATTAATTTTACTAATATTAAATTCATTATCAAAATTCTTCAAAGATGCCTTCCATTCCTTGAGAACATTATGCTAAACAATTCAATGGCATTCACAATGACACTTAATTTAGCATTCGAAGTTCCATCCAACTCTTAGCATATACAACACTTGTAGTTCATCTTACTCTTCCAAGAAATCTCCAACTTTTTCAAAAAAAAAATCGAGCATATATTCTAATTCAACTCTCAAATCAATTCTAACTCTAAGATAAAATAAATTGTAAATATTTTTTATGCTGGAAGCTTCCATTATCAATAATATTTCTTCATTTTTGTTACATAATTCTTTCTATCTGATAAGTGCTTGAAAATGAGTATTTTATATATCATTTATACTTCATTTAGCATGCAATTTTACATGTTTAGCACCAAACTAGTGTAGAATTTTATTCTTTTGTTCGCCATGGGCTTTTATTTCATCTTATGGCTAAAGAAGCGAATATGGAGCCGTTTTGAAGCAAAATAGATCAACTTGCTAAACTAAAGCACCATCATGGTGACTTACAGCCCAAGTAACAAAACTTACTCACCACAGCCTTTACAATGGGCGTGGTGAGGGCATTGATAGTGGAGAGCGCATGAAGAGATTCGACGTTCTCTTGACGATCTTGGGATCTTCTCAACCTCAACCAACAGTGACCTATTGGAGAGAGTTAGTTTAGGAATTCTTTTGCTATTCTTTTCCTTTGGATTATTATTATTCATTGATTGATACATGTATATCCGTTAAAGGACCCCAATTCGAGGGGAATTGCATATTAATATACCTTGATCTTTACTTGTGAAACTCTGTTGGCAAAAATATATATTCTTTCTAGTTATCGTGGATTCATTGCATAATTGTTTAATGTTATTTTGTTGATGTTGTGAGGAAGAGATCCCCACACATTAGAACACTTATGCCTTGTTAGATCTATGCATGTGCTAATAGATTAGGCATAGCTAGGTTTTTGGATTATTGTTTGATAAGCCCTTCTTGTGAAGTTCTTGAACTTAAGGCGAACATAGGAGGCCGGGGTGGAAGAGATTCCATCTTAAGTTCCTAATGTTTTAGACCTAGTTGTTAAGAGATTGGGACTAGTAGGCCCTTGAATTCCCCAGGTTCATTACTAGATCAAATTGTCACCTCTTAACATTATTTCACAAGCGATTATTGAGGAAATCGTTATACAATTACTTTTTCCAATTGCACTTTACGATCCACAATTATATTTTAGTAACTATTTTATAGGAATAGATTTAAGAACCAACATAGACGTCAGGCTATTGATGAAGTGAAAAGGAAGTAATAGGAGTTTCTCGTCTTTTATTGAGGAATACAACCTTCATGCTCACCCATGAGATATTACTTGATGACCCGTACATTTATACATACATAAATTTTGATGCGATCACTATCATGGCCACAAAATACCCAAGCTCCTAACCACCAAATCAAACAATAAACCTTTAATTCTACAATTATTGAAATAACTCAACATCTTTAAGACATAAGCATTGAATGGTGCCAAAGCCCACATCTTAATCATAGGAGATGAATGACACCACGTGTCACAATAATATTTGAGGAATTCAAATTTCAAACAATCCATTTCAATTCCAATAAATCAACATAATCATAACATTTTCATTCAAACATCAAGGGTTTTCCAATTTAAACCAATAACTAGGAAATTTCTTCCGAATCAATCAACATATCAATTTAAATATGATAAAATCAAGATTCAATTTAAAATCAAATAATAAAGGCATTTGAATCATATTCTAGTAGAAATTTGGATCAACTTAACTCACTCACAACTTAGGCAATCATGAACCGCGAGTAAGCTATTCCTTCACTTGCTCCTTGCCTTGAGCCAAGCCCTCATCACCTAACCAACCATAACCACACACTTTCACAAAACTAAGCAATCAAGTAAGCAAAACAACAAAAGAAGAATAAGAAGAAAAGTGGGCAAAACCCTAGGTCTACAAGCAAAGAAAATCTACAAGAGGCTTAGGGTTAGCTCAAAGTTGGGTTTCAGAGTTCTCAAATATTTCTTAAGGTTCTTGGCTTCATTCTAAACCAAAGAAACAAGGAAAACAACCAAAGTTCACCTGTGCTACAGTACTAATACATTACAAAGAACTACTACATTAAACCTGATCCTAACAAAGGATTTTCTCTCAATTTTATAGCATTAAACATGGAAATTTCTTTACAATCAACAACAACAATGAATCACAAGATCAATGGCTTCATTTTAAGCCCATAATCTCCCACAAATCAATTATACTCTATGAGTTAGATCTAGGTTTTCAAATAATGAAATACAAAAAAATACAAACAAAATACGAGATAAAAACTCGGATCAAGCTCCTCTACCGAATTCAAGAGTAAGAGAGGAAGAGTTTTCAGCCTTTGGTTCACTGGAATTGTTGGAAATTTTCTAAAGGCTAAGGTTGTGTTTGGCCGAAGAAGAGAAAAAAGAAGACAAAGAAAATGAAAGAAGAAAGCAAGGAAAACCTCTAATTGCTACAGTAACTGGCTACAGTATTGGAATGAAAGTGCTATAGTACATGCCCTAAAAAGCTGGGTTACAACATTAAGGACCAAAGCAACGTCATTTGATAGAAGGATAAGAATAAAAAACTCTAGCCCTCAATCACAATAAAACCCTTCTTCAAAGGAGATAATAGAAAAATTCTAAATATAATTAAAAATCAAGAAACTAGAAGGAAGATGGATCAATATTATAAGATAAATTACAACAATTTCCCATTATGACACAAAAATAATACTAAAATTATCCTATCAGATTTAATATATTTTCATAATTAATTCGGATATAAGTATAGTTTGTTTTTATTTTGTGAGTAACCCTAGATAGTAATTGATGGTAATAAACTATTGATTTTTCAAATTAATATCAATCCATAGTTTATTTATATCTTAATTCACAAGCAAATTATACTAGCATATATTGACTCATGTTTTTAGGTGTGGCCACATTAGTAAACATACAATTTGTTTTGTTACATCAATATTTTCTTATATAAGTATAACTATGTAATTTATTTGTAGTAGTTCAACTTTAATTTTTTATGATAAATAAATATTCTCTATTTAAATAGTAATAACCACAAGATGAAATGTTTGCTCAATCAAGATATAGAGGGAATTGCTATGCTGTTAGGAAAGTTAAATCATAAATTGCACTAAGATTATTATATTAAGCGCAATTGCTTTATATAAAAATTGTAAGTGATTTACTCACTTGAGCATGACATTTAAAGAGTCATGTATCCACATCTACACACCCTAAAATTTTTTGGTGTGAAAAATAACAAGGATTTAATGAAGACTATTAATGTGTAGTTATATCTTGAGCGCTTACTAAAACACTTTGGGGAAAGTACAAAAAAAAAAAACCTTGTCATTTTTGACTTTTTCAAAATAATGATAGAGGTTTTTATTTCAGATTCTATGACGTGTGGTTTTCCAGGTTTACAAAAAGGGGAAAATCGTCACAACAGTGAACTTGTGCTGACTTAGCAATGTCAAAGTTTTCAAATCAAGTAAAGGCATGGTGATGTGCCATAAGGACTAGTTTTGGAAGTATAGTAAAAAATCTTGTGGTTTTTGACTTTTATTGTAATACCCTGAACCTTTGGATACCTCTTGGAAAACATATTTAGGGTATTACTACAGTTGTAGTAAAATTTTTCTACAGAGTAATCTTGTTGAGAAACCCCAAGTGGAAAAAATAAGGACCTAAATGTGAAGTTTTATAAAAGATTTTGGGTTAAAGAGAAATAGAAAAAGGATTGATATGAAATGTTTATATAAACCAAGGACTGAAAGGTAAGATTGAAGGGATCTTTTTGAAATAGTGTTATAATTCAGGGACCATTGGATAGTTTGAAAGGACCTTTTGGAAATACTATTTCACAATTCAGGGACCATTGGTGAACTTTTTAGGGACCTTTTTGTAAGAGATTGTATTTTCAGGGACTAAAAGTGAATTTCGGCAGAAAACTTAAGTTAGAGAAAAATCTAGAGTTCGATAGTTTTTCTTGGTATATTTTTCATGAATGAATGTATGTATGCATGCATATATGTGTATTTGGTGGATTTGATGAAGAAAATGATGGATTTGAGTAGAAAAACATGTTTAATTATTGTAGATGATGAGTGTTTGAAATTGTTTTGAGAAAACCCTTGTAAACATGATGAAATTGCTTGAAATGGATGATGAGATTTTCGGTTTTACTGTAGCATTACTTTAGCACCGAGATTAGGATTTAGTTTGGTTAATTAAGTTGATGATTAAGTTGCTAAAAATGATAGTTGAATTGGAATTGGTTGGGTTTAGCCAAATTGATTTGGTTGGATCAAACCAAGTTGGAATTGATTTGGTTGAGTTGAATTGAATTGATTGAGTTGGGTTTAATTTGGTTGAGTGGGCTTGATCAAATCAAGTGAAGAGAATTTGATTTGGTTTAGTTAAGTTCATTAAATGGATTGGAGTTGGGTTTGGATGAGAATTGGAGTAGTTGGGTTCAATTGAATTGATTTTGGTCTAAGTTTGATCAAATCAAGTTGAGTGTGGTTGGACTTTAATTATTTGTTAAATTGAGTGGGTTAAGACTGATTTGGGCTTGGTTTGGATGTTGGGCTTAACCAATTCAAGAAAAATTTGGGTTTGGTTAAACCAAGCTGGTTCTAGTGGTGTCAAACGGGTCGGCACGGCCCGGGCCCATAAGGCCCACGCGCTATGCGTGCTCGGGCCGGCACGGCCCGCCAACCACCAAGGTTGGCCCAGCACGTGGCCTGGCCCGGTTATATTATATTTATATATTTTTATTTTAAACCCTAAAAATATAAAAAATACCTTAAATTTGCTAAAAAAATATAAAAAACATAGAACTAAATGCCTTATTGACTAAAAAAACAAAAAATATACCAAAAAATTAAAAAAATTGAAAAAACTTGCATTTGGCGTGTCGGCCATGTTGGTCTGAACAAGTCATGAGCCGTCGTACCACGGGTCGCAAAACCCTTAGCCTAGCACGACCCGAGGGTTTAGGCCTGCCCGCACTGCGATCGTAGCACCGTGCTTGGGCCAAGCACGGCCCAACTCATGCGTCGGGCCCGTCAGGGCCCAGCGCCTCGCTTGACACCACTAGTCTGGGTTCAACAGATTTTTGTATAAGAATTGGAGTTGGTTCAAGGTCGGGTTGGCTAGATTGAGGTTGGTTCAGTGAAATTGAGGTTGGTTCAATGAATTTGAGCTTGGTTTAGTGGAATTGAGGTTGGTTTAGAATGGTCTAGCCTAAATTGGGTTTATTTAAATGCAATTGGAGACCGGTTTAATTATGCAAGGTCATGTTTTAACTGATCGGAGTGAGTGGGCCCAATTAAAGAATCGGTTATTGATTTCTTATATTTTCTGTGAAGTTCAATTATGTTTTAATTGTCGTATTTATTTATTTTATTCTGTTATCCTGTTAGGTGTTGATTAGGCTTGGGAGGGAGTTCCAAGTCTAGCAAGAAACCCAAGGGAAACCAGGTGAGTTGATAGTGCCTATTATTTAAATTATTGGACAATTATTATTATTTTGAAATAATTATTTAATGGCTAGTATTTTGGAAATGATGGTTTAATTATTTCATTTTATTATGTTTAATTGCGTATACTGTTGAAATATACTTATATTTATTATTATTTATTTTCCGTTGATGTGCCATGACGATCGTATTGATATACATGATTTTCAAATAGTGAAAATACACGTGTATATGATTTAATTATTTAGTTCATGTGTTTATTTTTGATGGTTACATATGCTTTGATTTGTAATGATTTGTGAAACCATGTGAGCATATTAAAATGTTTTATCGGCATTGTTTGTGGAATTGGTTTTCATTCCTAGTATAGGAATGGTATCATGGATCTGGACTTTACTGGTTTATGCATTGTTATACTTTTGACATTGGCTTTGTGGAAAAATAATATTTATTTCCGAGATGTGAATGCTTGTGCTGGATAAGGATCCTGTGATATGATTTATACCGATTGTATTATTGCTATATCTATATGATGGTTTGGATGGTGAAGGGGGCTAAGGCCCGACTACTGCAGTAGTGGGTTCCCACAGGCCAGCCTTTAGAGGTGGCGTGGTGGACCTGAGTGTTGATTTGTTCAGATCCCAGGGTTACCACACGGGACCGATGGGCCAACATCAAGGTTATGAAGACCTTGGCGGCTCCCAGCCTAGTCGTGACGACGGGTAAGTCGGGGAGAGTTTTCGGGCTGTGGATTTGAGGACGGTTTTTATATTACTTGTTATTTTAAATTGTGATGAGGAGGCGAAGCCCAGCTGTCACTCTTATGAGGGCAGTCTCTCACAATAATTTGGATTTTTGGAAAAATTGATTTAATGTTGATTTGTGATGAAATTAAGTTTCAAAAGCTCTTTAAAGTTGTATTTTACCAAAATTTTAGTCTTTGTGAAAGCTTTGAAAGTATTTGTTAAAATTGATCTTTATATGCTTTATGTACACTACATTTACTTATTTAAAATTATTGAGCCATTATCGACCAACTGAACGTGTTGTAGGTGCAGGAGTAGGACCCTAGTAGATCACTGTTCGACTATAGAGCTAGTCATGGTTGAGTCCAAGATTGCAGTGGGTCACATACCTTTCTTTCTATTTGTTATTGTTGCGATCTTGTAGCGGTTGTACCCGCAAATTTGAGTAATTATATTTGTTGTATTTATGTATTTGAATCCTGTAGTTGGTGTAAAGTTGTAAATTGTGATTTGTAAGTCTAATTTGGTTTCTGAGGGGTGTCAGGTTTCCAGTTAAAATGGATTTTTAACTGATGGGTGCCACATTTATCTCAGTAGAAGGGATGGGTGTGACATTTATAAAATAGGGACATTTTTTCCCATAATTTTATGACGTGTGGTTTCCCAGATTTCATGAACGCTTGTTGATTTGGCAAAGGTGTCTTAGGGATTTCATCCAATGTGTAACCTAATGATTTACAAAATATAGAATATCAATTTATAAAATATGAAATACTAATAAGAAATACAAAATACATACACAGTGATTATAAACTACTAATGAGAAGTAGGAAATGCACAAGTATAAACTTATTTTTTACAAAACACACAACACCAATTTAATAAATACAAAATATTAATAAGAAGTTAAAAATACATAAATTGAAACTAATTACTTACAAAATATAGAATACTGAAGTGGAATACACATTAGAATGCATATAAAAATACAAAATGTTATTTTGCAAACTATAATACACATCAAAATTACGTGAGAATACCAAATACAAAACATGCCTTTATAGTCATTTACAAAATATGTATTCCATATTGCATCCCAAAAAATGGCAACAAAAAATGGTGAAGATCTAGATTGACCTTCTCTTCTCGAAATTGGATGATGAATCTTTGTCTTCACTTGCGAAATCAGCAAGTTGACTGGCCTTTTGAAGTTTTTAAAAATTGATGGTGGGATAGGTGGCCCCGGTGCCTTGAAGAATGAATGACCCTCTTTTGTGTACTTGAGAAGGTAGGTGCCTGCAAGGTTAATAATCTGCTTGGTAATGACACATCATTCCCAGCTTTCGATTAACATTGTAAACAAATTAATCAACTACAAACAGATTGTACAAAATTGATCAAGTACAATATGGATGTCTAATTCACAACTATTGTTCAAAAAAAATTAATTAGGGAATTTGAATGTAAAAAACATACTCAAGATAGCCCAACTTGTTCAGTGATTGTTAGGCTATGAATTGCATTATCCTATGTACGTACGGTAGAACCAGCCTGTGAACTAGCATGCGAGTTAAATACTTCTGTTGTGCTTTTGCTCTTCCTTGGTCTTCCTCTCTTTTTTGGCAGGCTCTACAATCCAATGTAACATGCATCAAAGTCTAAATTTAACAATATATATATATATATATATATTTGAAATAGAAATAGCAAGGCATTATACCTAGGTTGGAACATATGTTCCACTTGCCTTTGCTTTCTGAATTCGAACTCTCTTTTGCCATGCACTCTCTCCAGCAACAGATGCTTTACATACTCGTTTTTATCAATTTGATGACAATTTTCACATACCACATACCACATTCCCACCTGCCCTGCAAATCTTTTAAGGGTTCTTTGGCTCATCCGCTTTCTTGGTTCTTTTTCTTCATAGTCCATGGATGAATATTAGGCAGCTCTATTCTTTCCCAAGCATCTTGGCTAGGAACAGATTGGATTGAATATTTATACACATTTAAATAAGTGGCCTTTGTGAAGAATTGACGCACATATAGCTCTGGTTGCTTGGTATTACTGTGAGTGGCAACAATTGCATGTTTGCATGGAATGCCTATTAATTCCCATATCCTACAACTACATGTCCTAGTATTCAGATTCATAATAGATGTGGTGTCAGAAAAATCAACCTCATATATCTTTTACCTAGCAGTTGTAAACAACAGTTCCTACTCTGCAGCTGGAGCTTTTTTAATATCTCCTAGTAGTTTGGGCAAATGTCACCATTGCACCTTTGTATACATGTTAGCTTGATATAAAATAGTTACATTAATTTCTTTCTAATGCATTCGAACATTTTTAGAATTGGCAAACCCCTTGCCTTCTGAATGTAAGGATTAAATAATTCACATATATTGTTTTGAAGAGTATCAAATCTGGTATAAGTTGAGACATAGCACCTGGCCCATGTGTGAGGATCATGTTATATAGCCCAACTGTAAGCACTTTCATCAAACTCCTTTAGCTTTGCCATATGGTACTCAAAGTGCATCTGAGTACCAGTAGAGGTCACTGCCCAAAGTAATTTCTTGTATTCAATGCCCTTGAATTTCTGTTGTAATTCTTGTACATGTGCTTCACACAAAATTTGTGCTCCACATTAGGCATTAAGTCTTTGAATGCCTGTATTAATCTATATAAGTTAAACATATGATTATTTAGGACATTAACATCATCAAGAACATTAAGAACTTTCAGTTAGTGAACCACATGTTGTGAATGTTTTAATATGTGATTTGCTTATCATTTTAATGAAAATAACATATTGACCAGTTAGATAAAGTTAATTGTGTTGTGATTTGCTTTAAGAAATTCAGGAGAAAATCAATACAATTCAACTTAAGTAAAAGTAAACTAGGAGAAATTCAACAGAGATCCAATTCAATATTTTAACAAACTTCTAAAAAAATAAACTTAATCAAATAATTAAGATAAACTTAATCAAATTCAGCAGAATATGGAGTTGATCCATGCTATACTCCTAGTTAACAGTATCATGGTAACTTTCTCATTGTATTAACTTAGTCAAAGTTCATCTACATTATCTTGCGATTACTTTTCTCACTATCTTGATTAGTAGCATATCCCATTAAGCATTAAGCATATACATAAAGGATTTCATATATTTTTGAAACCCATATATATAAGTATATATACATAAAGGATTTTATAAGCATATCGCAATATATATGGGTTGTTTGATTCTCGGACTGAGAATGGGTAGGAGTTGAATAGAAATGGAAATGAGGGTGAGTGAAGTAGGAATAAGAATAAAGAATGTATTTGGTTAATAAGGTATGAAAGAATAATTCATTGAGAATGGAAAAAGTAAAAGAAGAAAATGTGGTAAAAAGACTTTTATATCCTTAATACAAATTAATAAGAAAAAAATGTTATGTTAGATAATAACTATTTTTTATAATAAATAATAAGAATTTTTTAATTATTTTGACTATTGTTATTTCCATTTAACTAAATATTTTACTTTAATTATTATTTATTATTAAAATTATCTATTTAATTATTATTTGATTTAATTATTATTTATTGTTAAAGTTATTTTTTTAATTATTATTTGAACTAGATTATTATCTTTAATTATTAGTTATTATTATTTCACCGTAATTATTATTTATTATTCAAATGATCTAATTAATTATTATTTAAATTAAATTATTATTTTATTTATTTTATATTATTATTTCAATTTAATCATTATTTACTATTAAAATTATCTATTTAATTATTGTTGAATTAAATTATTATTTTAATTATTAAATAAAAGGGGGCAAATTTGACATTTCACCCCATAGAGTGATCAAGGAATGAGCAATTCTCCTATTTTTGGCAGGATTGCTCACTCCTCACTCGTTACTCACCCACTCTTCTCTCACTCCTATACATGGTCATCCAAACAAGGTATTGAAATCATAAAATAATGATTCTCACTCCATGCCTTACAACCAAACACCCCCTATATATATTATACACAAACACTACAATAATTAAGAAAATAAATAAATTTTTTGCTGCAAGAATTATAAGAGCCTTTGTAATGAGAGAACCTTGACATGCATATAGGAACAATTGCTTATTCTAAAGCTTATATATACAAATATTAATTTTACACTTTAATTTACATTATCTTTAACTATAGATCTGGACATTAATTCTGCAAGTAAATTTACATTAATCATGGTTACTTTTCCATCTATATTAACTTAGTCAAAGTTAATCAAAGCTTATAAGATGGATTTCATACATGTATATAATTATGCACTTTGATTTACATTAATCCTGGTTACTTTTCCCACTCTATTAACTTAATCAAAATTCATCTACATTATCTTGCCATTACTTGTCCCACTATCTTCAGTAGCAGCATATCCCATTAAGCATATACACAAAGGATTATATATATGTACGAAACCCATCATATATATAAGCATATATACACCAAGGATTATATATGCAAATCCCAATATTATATATATATATATATATATATATTACACACAAACACTACAATAATTAAAAAAATAAACTTTTGCTGCCACAATTATAAATTTCTTTGTAATTAGAGAACCTTAGCATGCATATAGGAGCACTTACTTATTCCAAAGCCTATATGTACAAACATTAATTTTTCACTTTAATTTACACTCAATCATAGGTAAAAAAGAAATTCTTATATGTACAAGCATTAATTGTCCAACATTGCAAAATAGAGGGGCACAAAAATGCCAAGAACAATGATATGCCATTTTTGCGTAACTGCAAGTGCGCAGGTCGTATAAGTAGTAAAGTATACCTACCCATTGGGATCAGGTAGTCAAATCCTCAAGGACTGAAAAAAGCTCTTAATACTCGTTCATTTTCTAATATCTAGCCAGTTCAATAAATTGGATTTGAACTAATTAAAACTAATTAAGAAGAAGAAGAAGAAGAAGAAGAAGAAGAAGAGAAGAAAAGAAAAAGAGACTGGGTTTTAGGTTACAGAGATAGAAATGGGAAGAACAGTGCCCCGAACTAATCCCTCGACAAATGTATTGACTATGCTATTGATTACATGGACATCTCCTTAGACAGTGATAACCACCTACGGAGGGTTTGATAACATACATCCTCACTCAAGGCACAGAGGGGACTCAAACACTTCCCTAATGTGTGCCCTAGCTAGATGAATAAATCTTATCCTCTAGACGGCGAGAAATCAATCTGGGGTTAACATGCACTCTTGACTGCAATTGCAACTACGGGGGACATGCACGCCACATCAATGCTCACGCAGATAGCGGCAATTCCCACATCAAGTTTTGCAACATACAAACATCAATGGCAATCAACAAAAGAAGATAATCCAAAAAAAACAAAAGAAAGTTCTCAAGGAAACTCAATAATTAAATAGCAAAAGTCAATACATCATAATGTCAAGGCTCATAATCCGGGACACCGAAAGACGGTTAGCCCCTCATGGTTCTACAATCAGTTATAGGAAAACAATAATATAAATAAAGATTATCCATCAAACTCCCTTCTTGCTTCACACTCACGTCGGAGAAGGCTTGATGATGATCATCGCCGGCAATCCTCCTATCCCACAGTTATATCCATTCCAAATTCGGCCCTGAATGATGACGATGACTACCCTAACCTGTGCCTCTAGAAAGAGAGAAGAAGATCCTATAAATTCTAACTTTAGGGCATAAATACCTCTTTTCTGATGCAAGCACAGTCATGCTTTTGGCTGTGCATAGCTCCATATATTTAGAAATAATTCCCAACACAATTCAAGTAAAATGCACGGGCATAAGCACGCATGTGCTCTCCGACTGTGCTCTGTTAGCACACTAGTGCAAGGAGTACTGAAACTGTGCACTCACCTCTACGAAAATCCCGGTAAAACACACAGGCGCAAGCATGCCCATGCTTACCAACTGTGCTTCCAAGCATGCTGGTGCTAGAGGCAATGAAATCGTGCTCTCTGATTTGTGCAGACTCCAATTAAAAACATGGGACTCAGTATGCCCGTGCTTTTGACTGTACTTCTAAGCACGGGTATGCTTCGGACTGTGCTTATCCTAAAAAGTGTATTCCAATACGTTTTTGCTCTAGAATTCATCTCTAATCTTTCCTTTTGGCCCAAAGTCTAATTATCTACAACAATTAGCAAACATACCTCAAGTAGCATCGGTTTATAAGAAAAACATGCTAAAGGACAAGTAAAACACACAATAGGATATATAAAATATCTATATAAAATGCACCATCAAATACCCCTGCACTTAAACCTTTGCTTGTACTCAAGCAAAAACACTCAGTTAACAAGAAAGGAAGATGAGTTTATGACCAAGAATCTGATAAAAGATAGTGTATTTACAGACGTCAAGGGAATGTTAAAGACCAGTGTGTAAAAAAAGAATTGATTCCATAAGAAATGTATTCACCCATACTCCATACTCCATACTCCCCGTGTGTGTGCGTGTTTACCCTAGAAATGTACCCGATGTTCCTTAGAAAAAGAAATTTAGCCCAAAGGACCTTATTTCCACAGAAACTAAGTGGGTAGTAGCTTCATACTCCCTAGAGATAGCTCTTTTCCCCTGTAGGTCATCAAGTGAACAATGGTAATGCCCAAGATCCGACTACTCAAAGGTGGCTTTCACACTTCACAAGGAGATAGCTCTTTCTACCATCTTTTGCACAAACTATTTACACAACATCGGTAAGGCATTCTTATGAATCCAACTTTCTTATAACTAACAAGCAAAGTAAGTTTTTTTTTAAAAAATTTTTAACAAAAGGGTTAACAAAAGGCAAGGGAGAATTGGTATACGAGCTACAATCCTTCCTAGAATACAAGTACACCCACAACTAGGGTAAAGAGTGAAATGAAGAGATTTCCATATCACGGATGAACCAACAATTAATACAACAAAATACACTAGCTCTAATGTCGCCCTTAGTCTTGTGAATCCCTAACAATATGTCAAAGATCTAATGAGAAGAATGAAATAGACAAAGAAAAGAAAGATACCTTGGGCTTCAATGAAGAAAGGCAGGGAGCTAAGGAGCAAAGGATTGGCGGCAGACCTAATCACCCAAAAAGAAAACATGAGTCTTTTAAAGAAAGTGGAAAAAACATGGTTGTGCTTCAAACCCTTCTTAAGGTTGTTCTCATGCCCTAAAAAATAAAGCCCAAAAAGAGCATGGTCGTGCTTGAGATCATGCTTAAAGCCGTGCTTTTTACTGAATTTTTTTTGTAAAACTAAGAAAATAAAGTATAACGGTGTTAAGGGATGTTAGCTCGTGCACAAGTAAGCACGGTCAATAGCACAGGGCTTTTCCTTTTTTTTCAAAATTTCAACAACTCCAAGTAATTGCACGGCCATGAGCATGACCATGTTTGACCAGGAAAAACAAGAGCTACAGAACAACACTAAATCACTCCCGAGTACTTATAACAACAAAACAAAGTTTGGGAAAAACAATTCAAAAAACAACCTTGAGCTCCCAAATTACCTGAAATGAATGAAATAAATGAATCTAAATTAATAACCAAATGACTAAAGACAAACTAAACATGGAAAAACCAAGCACTTGGGTTGCCTCGCAAGAACCGGTTGTTTAACGTCACTAGCTTGACGTACCTGCTTACACCTCCAATGGATAACATAACAATAGTTGCTCATGGGATTACACCGAGAATGATTTATCCCGAAGAGAATAAGGTTTCAAACGATGACTATTTACCTTGAACATGCCTTTTCGGGATGTGATATTTCAATTTCTCCATGAGGAAAAATTTGAGTGATGGTATAAGGACCCAACCATCAAAATTCCAACTTACCTGAAAACAATTTCAACCTCGAATTGAATAAAAACACTTAATCACCATGTTGAAATTGTTTGCTACCTTTAACGTGTTTGTCATGGAAGCACTTAATTCTTTCTTTATACAAAACTGAATTTTCATAAGCCGATTGTCAGAACTCCTCCAACTCATTAAGTTGAAATTTTTGTTTTCCCCAACCCTAACTGGATCAAAATTCAGAAGTTTGGTTGCCCAATAAGCTTTATGCTCTAGTTCAACTTGCAAATGACACGCCTTTCCATAGACCAGACAAAAAGGGGGGGTGGCTTGTGGGCATTTTGTAAGCTGTCCCATAAGCCCACAATGCTTCATCCAACCTTTCAGATCAGTTCTTCCGGCTGTGGTGTATAGTCTTCTCTTGAATGCACTATAATTCTCTATTTGTGACTTCAACTTGACCACTCATTTGAGGATGATACGCGATGACCGCACGATGATTTACTTCAAATTTTTTCATCACCTTCTCAAACTGAGCATTGCAAAAATGTGCCCCCGATCACTACTAATTGCTCGAGGACTACCAAATCGTGAGAACAATTTCCTTAGAATCCTTACTACAACTCGAGCATCATTTGTTGGCATTACTTGTGCCTCTATCCATTTTGATACGTAGTTCACAGCCACCAAAATGTATCTGTTTCCATTTGAGGTGGGAAAAGGGACAATGAAACCAATTCCCCAAACATCAAACACCTCACATTGTTGTATAGAAGTCTGTTTCATCTTACCTTGTTTAGTTAGATTTTCACTCCGCTGACAATTGTTGGAAGTCTCTACAAATTTTTAAGCGTCATGGAACATTAATGGCTTTAAAAAAACCCGTTTCCAAAACTTTTTTGACTGTTCAGTTCACACTAAAATGTCCTCCAACAACTCTTAAATGACAATGATGTAGGATTTCCACCCTTCTACATGCAAAACACACCGTCTCACCATCAGGTCGGCACAGATCTTGTAAAGAAATGGATCCTCCAAAAAAAAATGCTTCACATCTGAGAGAAATTTCTTACGCCACTGATATGAGAATTGTGCTAGAATAATGCCTCTCACTAGATAATTTGCAATATCTGCGAACCAAGGGATATCTGAGTCTTAAAAATTATGCTCTTATACTAGATAAAGATGCTCTTCCGGGAATGCGCCATTCACTTCTTTTTTTGGCCCGAACTTACCCCTGGAGTAATCAAGATGAGATAAATGGTCGGCCACTACATTTTCAGATCCCCATTATCTCTGATTTCTAAATCAAATTCATGAAGGAGCAAAATACACCTATTTAATCATGGCTTTGCGTCTAACTTAGTCAAGAGGTATTGTAGAGCTGCATAATAAGTGTACACCACTGCCTTGGATAGCACTAAGTAAGGATGGAACTTATCAAAAGTATGTACATTAGCTAACAACTCCTTTTCTGTAGTAGTATAATTTTCTTGGGCCAGTGTCAACATCTTGCTTACATAGTAGATGGGATGAAAATGTTTATCATGCCACTGTCCCAAAACAACCCCTACCACTCAGTTGCTTGCATCACACACAAGTTAAAATGGAAGGTTCTAGTATGGTGATCTCATAATTGGAGCACCAATCAATCTCTCCTTCAATAACTGAAAGGACTTGAGGCATTCATCATTAAAGTGGAAAGGTACATCCTTTTCTAGGAGCTTAGTCATTGGCCTTGAAATCTTCAAAAACCCTTTGATGAAGCGTCGGTAAAAAACCACATACCCTAAGAAACTTCAAATATTTTTGGTTGTTACCGAAGATGGAATTTTTTCTATAGTTTCTAGTTTTGCCCTGTCCACCTCGATCCCTGTTCTTGAAATTTTGTGCCCCAAAACTATTTCTTCCTTCACCATGAAGCGGCATTTCTCCCAACTGAGCACTAAATTGGTCTCCTCACAGTGAGCAAGCACCTTTTCCAGATTGGATAAACAATCATCAAACGAGTCCCCGAACAATAAAAATTTATCCATAAAGACGTCCATAATATCTTCTATAAATTCATCAAAGATAGATATCATACAGCATTGAAACGTAGCGGGCGTGTTACATAATCCAAAAGCCATTCTCCGATAAGAGTGTATGGGCAAGTAAATGTTGTCTTATCTTGATCATCAAGTGCAATAGGGATTTGTAGATACCCAAACATTCCGTCTAAGAAATAGTAATACATGTGCCCAGCCAGACGTTCAAGCATCTGATTAATGAATGACAGCGGAAAGTGGTCCTTTCTAGTTGCATCATTCAGCTTCCGGTAATCATACAAACTCGCATCCTGTCATTGTATGAGTCGGGATCAGTTTATTATGCTCATTCTGCACTACTGTCATCCCCTTTTTTTTTATTCCACTTGTACAGGACTAACCCATAAACTATCAAAGATTAGATAGATTATTCCTGTATCCAACATTTTTTTTTACTTCTGCTTTGACTACCTCTTTCATATTAGGATTCAATCGTTGCTGCAATTGTACCCTCGGTTTAATTTCATGGGATATCTGAGTACAAAATGATGGACTTATTCCTCTGATGTTAAACATTTTCCAGGTAATTGCCCTCTTGTGGTTCTTTAACACTTGAAGTAGCTTTTCTTTAATATCTAGTTTTAAATCTGCTGCTATAATCACTAGCAACTTCTTGTCACACCCTAAGAATGCATACTCTAAATACTCAGGAAGTTCCTTTAATTCCTCTAATCACTAGCAGCTTTTCTTCAATTTATCTCAATCCAAAATCAAATATTCTCTATCTGAGTTATCGGTTTCATACTTTTCTTCCCCATCACCTTGCCTTTTTTGGGGTTGAAAGTTATCCTTCCCATTCTCAAATTCGGTCTCCTCTAAGATATGTGTTGTACTTAGCACTGTATTTGTTGAGATTAACATGAGTTGCTCTGAACAATATATTTCTTCTTGACTCTCTCGCAATGTGCTACTCCATTGCAAAGATTTCTCATGCATGGTGGATATCATTGTCTCCAAACTGCAATCATCGTTGTACCCACCCCCACCCCACAAATACATTCAGCAAAACTCTCCTATGCAAATGGAGATAATAGGTCTGTGAGATTCAATTCTTCGTGGAGAACATTTGGATGATATTTCAAAGCTTCCAGTAGTTTTTCCATATTCCGATCCCCCTGAAGTAAAGAATGAATAAAAAAGTTAAATTGAAAAAAGAAGAACAAAAGAGTAAGAATGAAAATGTACAAAATAAAAAGATTGGTTAGATTACTAGAAAGTAAAACTTTCTCAAGAGTTGTCAATCACCGGCAATGGCGCCAAAAACTTAATACGCCTTTTTTGTGTAACCGTAAGTGCACGGGTCATATAAGTAGTAAAATGTACCTAATGGAATCGGGTAATTGAATCCTCAGGGATTGAAAAAAGCTCTTAATACTTATTCATTTCCTAATATCTACCCTGTTCAACAAATTGGATTCGAACTAATTAAAATTACTTGAGAAGAAGAAGAGAAGAAAAGAATACGAGACAGGATTTTAGGTTAGAAAGATAACAGTAGGAAGGACAGTGCTCCAAACTAATCCCCTCGACAAATGTATTAACTATGCTATTGATTACATGGACATCTCTTGGACCGTGGTGACCACCTACGGAGGGTTTGATAATGTACGTCCTCACTCAAGGCTCAGAGCGGACTCAACCCCTTTCCTAATGTGTGTCCTAGCTAGACGAATAAATCTTATCCTCTAGACAGCGAGAAATCAATATTGGGTTAACATGCACTCTTGACTGTAATTGCAACTATAAGGGACATGCACGCCACATCAATGCTCGCTCAGATAACGGTAATCCCCACGTCGAGTTTTGCAACATATAAACATCAGTGGCAATCAACACTAGAAGATAATCCAAATAAACAAAAGGGAGTTCTCAAAGAAACGGGTTCATTTCACTAGTGGCTACAAATGTTTGTAACTTATATCACTATGGCCATAAATGTTTTTTTTTTGTAACTGGATGGCAACATAACTTTTCCTCGGGAGCACCAATAACCATAAAGGCCTGTTTAGAGGCTATTTCTAGCGACTTGGCTGATGTGGAGGGGCTATTTCCAGTGACTTGGCTGATGTGGAACCCCTCTACGTGAGCCAAGTTACTAGAAATAACCTCTAAACAAGCATTTATGGCCACAGGTGCTACCGGAGAAAAGTTATGTGGTCATCTGGTTACAAAAAAACATTTGTGGCTACAGCGATATAAGTTATAAATATTTGTGACCACCAGTGAAATGAACCTAAGAAACTCAATAATCAAATAGCAAAAGTCAGACGGTTAGCCCCTCATGGTTCTACAATTAATCACAGGAAAACAATAACATAAATAAAGATTAACCATTAAACTCCCTTCTTACTTCACAATCACGTCGGAGAAGGCTTAACGATGATCATCACTAGAAATCCTCCTATCCCACGCTTATCTCCACTCTGAATCCAGCCCTAAATGATGCTGACAGCAACCATAGCTCGCGCCTCCAGAAAAAGAGAAAAAGATCGCGTAAAATCTAACTTTAGGGCATAAATACCCCTTTCTCAATGCAAGCACGGTTGTGCTCTTCACTGTGCTTAGCTCAAATATTTAGAAATAATTCTACGTACAATTCTACGCTTATCTCCCCATGCTTTTCGACCATGCTTCCTTAACACGCTAGTGCAAGGAACACTGAAACCGTGCTCTTAGCTCTACAAAAATCCCAGTAAAATGCACGAGCACAAGCACGCCCATGCTTGCCGACCATGCTTCCAAGCATATTGGTGCTAGGGGCAGTGAAATTATACTCTCTTATTTGTGCAGACTCCAGTGAAAAGCAAGGGACTCAGCACACCCTTGCTTTCAACCTTGCTTCCAAGCACGGGTGTGCTTCAGGCTGTACTTATCCTGAAAAGTGTATTCAAATGTTGTTTTGCGCTAGAATTCATCTCTAATCTTCACTTTCGGCCCAAAGTCAAATTATCTACAACAATTAGCAAACATACTTTAAGTAGTATCGGTTTATAAGAAAAACATGCTAAAAGGACAAGTAAAACACACAATAAGGTAAATAAAATATCTATATAAAATGCACTCATCAAACAACCCAACTTATTCCCAAGAATTAGAACAAAGAAAGGGGTTTTTCATCAATGGCTAACTATAGAACTAATTAAACTATTTGTAGGAGAAAAGAAGCAAATACAGGGTATTGTCTTTAATGCCTAAATACATAACATATTAAATTATTTGTGGGAGAAAGAAGCATTCCTTGAAGGGTTTGTGTTGTATATAAAAACTGCATAACTATTATCATGCATTTAGTTGTTGATTCTTCGTTAAGCATGCATTTTCCTAGCTTTTATAATGAATTATTCTCCCTTTGTACACAAAATACTTCTTTTACTTACTTTTCATGTAGGAAGATGGAGCTGACCCAAAACTTTGATGAATTAAGGATGTTCCAAAGGCAAAGAGGACAATGATAACATTTACTAGATGGGTCAGCTTTTCCATGATACACAACCCACATGTGGTCTGTAAAAGTGCCTAGGACCCAATTCATGAAATGGGGTATAGAGGGCATCAAGAAAGGGTTTTTCTGGAGGGGGAGCCAGGCAAAAGGGACTTGCAGCTGGAGAAAGGAGAGAGAGTTCTAAAGGCTCTGAAAGGAGGTTGAAAAGGGAAGAAAAAAGCTGAAAATGTGGAGATCAAGCTTTTGTGGGTAAAATAGGTTTTCCCAGTCCTGTTGTGTTGTGATTTTACATGACTTTTACTTTCCTATTTTCTTTTGTAATCAAGACATGAAAGTGTAGAACTTTCTTCTAGGTTTGGGATTAGCCTAAAGTAGTGATGGTTGATGTGCTCATTTCTTTTGTAAGGATCTTTTATGAATTAATGGTAGATTATTTCGAGTTGGCTTTGGATTTGTGTTGCATAGCTTGTGAGTGTGAAAGCTTTGCTTGCTCTATCTTAGGGATCAAGATTGACTGAAAAGGTTATTCTAGGTCCTGCAAATTCTTAAGTCCACCCTGAAATTACTGAAAGGTATTTCTTGAGGGTTCATTATTTAATCATTGATCTTAATAGGGTTTCGGAAGAGTTCATCTACCATGAAAGTAGGAGATGGCTTAATCAAAATCAACTTGTTGTCTCTTAAAAGAGAGTGACAAGTAATTAAGGATTATTACCCTTCATTTGATCTACCCAAACCAAGTAGAGATCCAAGCACATCTTTCATTACTCTTTGTGGCGAGTTCCCTAACCTAGGTTTACCTAAATCTAATCTTTAGTCCACAGCCCTGCATTTCTGCATTTCCATTTGTGTAGTTTCTCTTGCTTGTTGTTTTTAGTCTTTCATCTATACACCTTTTAATTGCCTAGATAGCCTATTGTTGTAATAGATTTGTTCATAAAAGAATTATGAAAGTAACACCTCATCTTTTAGAACCTTTCAATTCCCTGCATATTCCTTGAAGTAGTTTGTTCATAGAAAAATTATGAAAGTAACACCTCATCTCTTAAAACCTTTCAATTCCCTGCATATTCCTTGAAGTAGTTTATATTCATAAAATATCCTTCATTTTCAAAATTTTATTTTATAACTCCAAAATAAGATAAAATTGTTGTGTAATTATAGAACTGGGTAGAGCAGGGTCACAACAAAAGTACTTGAAAAATAATAGCAATAAAGATGGACACAGGATATACGTGGAAAACCCCAAAACAAATTAGGGTAAAAAACCACGGGCAAGGTAGAAGAATTTCATTATAGTGGAAAATAGGAGTTACAAGATTTCTATTATCAAGGAGAACACCAACTTATTCTCTCCTGTAATAGAAGGAACACAAACACTCTAATTTTTCCTTCCCACAATTTCCTGCCACTTTCTCTCTCACCCTCACACTTACTCTCTGAAAATGGTACACTGAGAGATGCATTTTGCATCTCTATTTATAGGAGAAAGTGAATGATAATTAACTCACCTAATCCAAAGATTAGGTGAGGATTAGGTGAAGATATATATATATATATATATATATCTCACATGTGCAGCCACCATTCCATGATAATATTTTAACAAAAATTACATATTCAGTTTGTGAGCCTTGTTCACAAGCAAGGGAGGCTTGGCTCAAACATTGGCAGCAAGCCCTAGGCTGCAGCAGCCTTGCACCTACAGAGGGGGTTTTGTGGGGACAAGTTAGCCTAAGTTGAGGGGAGGGGATTAGAGCCTGCCTCTCTTTGTTTTAGAGAGCTAATTCACCCTTTGTGGCATGGGCATGCACCAAAGGGCATGGGAAGGGAATAAGGAGGGAGTGCATGCCCCTCAAACCCTTCATTCTCATCCCCCTCATTTTGGGGGATTGAGCATGCTTTGATAAGGTAATGACTTTTTTACCCCTTATAATATTATATTTATTTAAATTTTAATGATTTACATTGTATTTATATATTGTATTTATATTGTATTGGATAAAAATTAAGAAATGGCATGATATAAATTGTATTTATTTTTAAAATATTAAAATTATATATATTTTAGTGATTAAAAAATAATTAAATTTCAAAATTTATTTATTTTTTGTCAATTCAAATGTATAAATTTAAAAATTTATTTAGAAAATGAATAACTCATTTAAAATTTTTTATAGAAATTGGAGCTATTTAATAATAATTGTTTTTTTTACAAAATATATTATTTAATTAAAATATTAAAGGGTACAAAAGTAATTTTACTAAATATTTTCTCCCATTCTCTATTCTATTCCTATCCTCATTCCTTCAAACCAAACATTACTTTTGTTCCCATTCTCAATCCCCCTTCCCCATTTATATTACCATCCCCTTCTCCTTCTCCTTCTCCATCCACATCCCCATATTCCCATTTCCTTCAACTATATCGACCCATAAATGTTAGCTAAGCTCACAGGCCTTACACCAATGATTAGGGTGGAGTTACAAATTTTTTTTTTAAGGAAAGCTAATAATATTTTTAAAAGGGTCTACAAATTTTTTTTAAAAGACAAATAAAAAAAATAAAGGAGGTAAATTAATAATAAATTTTTATAAATATTTTTAAAATATATATATATTAATATATATACTAATTTATAGAAAATAAATAATAAATTTTTATAAAAATTTTGTTGTTATTATATAACTAATTTATTAAATACTAAAAGCTAAAAAATGAAATTTTACAAATATGTTTTTTTAAATTATAATATTTTTAGATTATAAATATTAGTTTGAGAAAAGAAGGACTAGCCAAACAATAGACTTTTAAAAAAAAAACTATATAAATTATTTCATAAAATATTAAAACAATAAATTTTAAAAATTGTTTTTATAAAAATAATTATTTTTTGTGTTATATTCATATATATAAATGTCAACATCTACAGAGACGAAAGGGTAAAAGAGCAAACACGGGTGGGGAATGTGGGCTTATATATATGTACATGGGAATGTGGGCTCATATATATATATATATTATAAAGAGGGTAATTATAAAAGTTGAAAAGTGTAAAGAGATTGAAAGACAAATAAATTCTTTGAAATTGAAGTCTAATTAGGTGCTGTTCGGATGCAAGCATTGGCGTGAAAATGACTACTACACTCATGTTTGGATGTACATCAATGGGAGTGGAGATGACATGAAGGAGTAAAGAAGGTGAAATAATGGGAGAATCACAATCCTCTCAAAAATGAGGGGATTGTAGAGACAGTGTGGTTCATTGAACATAAAATAACAAGTTTATCCCTTGACTTTTCATTCATTTATTTAAATCATGATCTTTAATCATTATCTTTAATTATTATTTATTATAATAATAATTATAAATATAAAATAATTAATTTAAATATTAATTATAATAAATAAAATGAATAGTAATGAAAGTGAACTATTTAATTTTAATATTTAATTATAAAATTTTTAATATAAATAATAATATTTTTAAGTTTTCATAAATGAAAATTACTTATTGTTAAATTTTTAATAATAATAATTAAATAGTTATTATGACTTAGTATTTAAAAACTAAATAGTTATTTATAATAATAAACATTTAAAAAGTGTAATTAGTTATTTATTATGGTTAATTAATAACTAATTAATGATATTAACAAATATTTGAATATTAACAAATATTTTGATAATAATTATTCAAATAATAATGATATAATTAAATTTAAGGTTATAAAGGTTATAAATGTAATTTTATCATTTTTTCTTCTTTACTTTTCTCATTCCCAAGGAACTACTCTCTAATACTTTATCAACCAAACATATTTTTCATTTCCAATTCTCCTCCACTCCTCCTCATTTCCATTACTCTCTTACTCCTTTCCATTCTCAATCCGACAACCAAACGGCCCCTTAGTTCAATTCCAAAGGTATTAGGATAGAATTTTTCAATTTTGAATTTGGTTCGGTAAAAATTTCTTATGTCATACTCACGGGGCTTCAACTTGATTTGGGTCGTTTAAAATCATAATTTTTTAATTACTTATTAATGATGAATTAATTTTTGATATTAACAATATTTTAAAATTTTAAATTAATTCAATAAAATAATTATTATTTAATTTATAAGAAACTAACTATTAAAAATACCTTAATTATAATCGCGGTATTTAATCCTTTTATGGAAAATTTCGCATATACCACCATAGCAAGTTTGTATATCACTATAAATAATATAATTACATGTATACCATAAAAATTTCAAGTATATATACTTTCACTGACTACCTTTTATTAGGGTAAGTATCACTGGTGGCCACAAATATTTCGTAAGTATAACGTTGTGACGCATCGTTTATAGCGATGTGGCTACGCAAACATCGTGTCGCACATTACTGCCACAATTTTCATGTTTATGAGCCATCCACGCTCGGACGCCACCCTCGAGCACTCTCGGCAGGAACATGTCAAACATGAAAGTGGTGGCCATGAGTGTAATCGAGACAAGTTTCGTGGCACATCGTTACTAAAAACGTATGTCTCACGATATATACTTACTAAAAACATTTGTACCACCAAAGGATATCTTACCCCCTTTTATTATAGTTAGTTACTTGGCATATGAACCATGATTTAGTTGAACAAAATACCTAAAATGCTCACCAATAATTTTCAATTGTTTACCATATGATTATGTATATATACTAAATGGTCATTCGATGTCCCTTTTATTTTTATTTATTTTTTTATTTTCAGCCCTGTTACGTCATCTTTAATCATAATGGTATACAATAGAAAAAAAAAAAAATATATGGACTTTGTGGAGGTTCACATGCAAATATATTATTTAAACAAGTATTCACATAAGTTCCAACTTTTATTAGGATATAGATGCAAATAGATTTGAAATTTATTAATTAAGGTAGAGTCTATCTACAAAAAATAAATAAATAAAATTACCTTCAAAATCATATTCAATTTTATTCCAATTTATTACAACACCACTAAACCCATCTTTTCAGTGCTACATTGAGGATTGAATCAATGAATCAATGATAGCACCCTTTTAATTTTGATTGATTAATAATTGATTGTTAAGATTACTCTATAAAACAAATGCTTAATACACTCACGCTAAATAATAATAATAATAATAATAATAATAATAATAAACCAGGGGCTGCTAAGAGAAGAAACCTAGTCTTCCACGGCTAGTTTGGTCAAACACATTTGTTCATAGGTTTCTATTTTTTCAAAACCCTGCCAACCTCCCAACCTCGACTTTGTGTTATGCGAAAATTACTTAGGTAAGCTGCATTAAAAAAATAGGAAACAAAAAGAACTTTTTATTTATTTATTTATTTATGTATAATTAAATTTCTATTTGTTCATAGGTTTCTATTTTTTTCAAAACCCTTAGCCTCCAACGCTCTGTGTTTCACTGTTGATTAGTGTGATTTTTTTTTCGTTCAATTTACTAAGTTGAGATATTAGGAGTTCTATATAAAAATGATACATCATTGGCAACATTTTTCTTTTTTTATTTTATATACAAATATTAGATCTTGAAAAATTGATACCATTTAGTTAAATGATTTAAATGGGTGCCATCTAAAACCAACTGTATTGATAATTTATTTTTTATTCTTAATGTTTAATTAGAGCTTGTGCATCGCAATTTTATTTCAATCAAATTTATATAATATATTTTATTTAGATTGCTAATTGACCGATATTTTATTTGGATTGCTAATTGACTGATGGTAGGGTGCTCAATTTTTGATGAAACAATTAATTTACTTAAACTATCTATAGAAGTTATATAAGATTATGAACGATTCCTAAATGTAATGAGTGAGAAAATTATCCAAATAGAAAAATAAGAAATTTAGGTATTTATTTTGTTTTATTTTTTAATCAATGGATACTACTCTAGAAAACCATAATTTTAAATTTGTTACAAATCCAAGAACCAAGGACAAGGCGCAAAGGTTTTTTTAAGGCAGATAGAGATTGATTCTCGTATACAAACCTGAAGGAAATTTAAGCCTTGTTTGGATTGGCTTATTAAAAAGTGTTTTTTTTAAAAAAAATTAGTAGAAGTGCTTCTGAAAAAAGTGCTTCTCCAGAACAAGTTAAAGCACTTTTTGTATTTTCTGTTTGAATTAGCTTTTATGTAGAAGTAGAAGCTGTAAAAATAAGCTAAAAAACAGCTTTTTTCATAAGCTGGTCATGACTAGCATTTGAAAAAAAAGTTGTTTTCAGCTTTTTTTATAACTCGCTTTCGTAAAAAGTCAATACAAACAACATTTTTGGAACTCGGAAGTGCTTAACTTATAAAAACACTTCTAGGTTTTCCCAAAGCCAATCCAAAAAAGGCCTTAGACTAAAAAAATTCCACTTGTTAAGCAAGGATTGAAGTCCATCTTAATAAAAAGTACCATAGCTTAACTAATTAAAGTTGTAGTTCCGGAAAAGTAGATGTGTGATAATTTTTCGCTCAACCTTACAAATAATGTATTCACACACAATCAATCATGCAAGAGAAAAAAGACACACAAATTAGTTACCCAGTTGGGTACAATCTTACCTATGTCTGGGGAGCCAAGCCAAGAGAAAATAATCCACTAAAAAAGGAAAAGAAAGAAGAGTTACAACACACACTCTTTCTCACAACAAAAAATAATCCTTTCTAGATTGCCTGATGCCTATTCTCCTCAACCCATACACAAGAGTCTCTCACTCGTGGCTCATCCTAAATCTCAAAATATGGTATCTTATATAGACGTCTTTACGCCCCAAAATAGCTTCCTCTTTTAGAATCTCCGTGGCTTCCTAATTTGGACATCTTCCAAAGTTAAACATTGCAACTCCAGTTGCCACCGAGCTTGCAATGTGGGCCGCCTACTGATCCAAACTGAGTTCCAATTCCCGTTGTAACACAACTTGCGACACCTCCAACCCTCCGGGTTGCCCTAGTTTGCGTTGATGCAGTCAATTCCTCCAGAGTTCTTTCTACCAGCAATTAGCCATTTTCCTCACGTCATATTAGCAAGTCCCTCTCCTGAGGGTCATACCCACCAAGACGCGAATCCATCTCACCAAAGATGGTCTTCAAATATCTCCATAATCTTCTTCCCAAACTTGATCTTTATTCATCCAAGTTTGGTTTTCACAATCTTCAAACTTGATCTTCATTCATCCAAGTTTGGTCTTCAATATTTTGTTACTAAACCTGATCTCCTCTCATCCAAGTTTAACTCCTCAATATCTTCCAAGCATGATCTTCATTCATCCAAGCTCGGGCCATCAATCTTTTTCCATATTTATGCACTTGCCAAAGAAAGTTTGTGCCCTTAAATAGCTTGTGTCTTCAAAATAACTCCTCCCATAATTAGCTTTGGATTTTTTTCTTCAAATTGCATTGCTAATTATGATCTTGAAAATCATGTTGGTTTACCCCTTCCTTTCTTAGTTTTTGTCTTCAAATTGCTTAACACCAAACTAAGCTCCATGCAATTAATTCTTAGTCTCCAAGAGATGATATTTATACGTGCCAACAATAGATTATTCCTCTCTTTAGAATATCCTTCACATGGTCTTCAAGAAAAGAGTTTACCAAAAATAGATTTTATCATTTTAGATCTTACCAAAAATAGATTAAATCATATCTATGATAAACTTGCTCTTCAAGAGAGATCCTTTCACCTTGATGCTCTTTCCAAAGATAGACTTTCCAATGATAGTTGTAAAGATATTCTCAACATGCCTTTTGCTTACTCCTCAAGAGAGATCTTCCAAGGTTGATACTCTTACCAAAGATAACTTCAATAGATTTTCTCCACTTGGTTCATTGAGAGAGATCCTCCAAATATAAACTCTTACCAAAGATAGTTCTATATATTTTTTTGAAAGATCCTCCAAATATTGCACTAAACATAGTTTTCTAGTCTTCAAGCCACATCATCATTTTTTTGCCAAGTCATCTTGCCATATCACTAAATTTGCCACGTTATCTTGACTTAGTGTCAAATAGTATCAACTATAGAGCCAAACTCTAACAAAAGTTACTCTAAATATAACATGCTAATTTTTGCTAAGATTTTGCATTAACGGGAAGATTTAATATCTTGATTTTGGCTTTTTATCATTGTAGAATCATCTAGGTATGAGCTGTTTATCCATTAAAAATTTAAAATAGTTTGCTTCCAAAATTTTACGTGATAATTGGATTCATTGTATTAGAAATTTAGTTGAATTCAAGCAAATTTTTTTTTTTAGTGAAAGCAAAATTTTTTTTTAGTGAAATGGGAGTCTTTTGATAGTAGTTATAAATAAATTCTACAAACTCTAGCATGGAATAATGAATTGCCAAATAAGACAAGCAGGAATAAGGTCAAAGCCAAAATAACTCTTCTAATATAACATGATTATTAAGTATTGCTGAGATTATTAATTTATAATAAATTTCAACTATTATTCAAGTCAATCTGCTTATTAATTACCATTAAATAAGTCAAAATATTGTGTTTATTGGAGATGGACATGTATATATATATACTCTTTCCATTCCTTTTTACTTGTTACGTTTTGGAGTTTTTTTTTTCTTTTTACCTGTCACATAGAAATTTTGTGCAATATTAATTTTTTTTTTAAAATTTACCTTTTAATTTAATGTACTTGTACAATTTTCAATAAATCATATTCAACTAGGGATGACAACGGGTAGGGACCGTAGGGTATGGGTAGAGTATACCAAAATCTTTACCCGTACCCGTAACCCCTACCCCATACCCGTACCTTTACCCGTACCCTTCAGGGTAAAAAAAATCATACCCTTACCATTACCCGCAGGGTACCCGCTTACCCGTTGTTCAAATTATCAAATTAAATTTAAATAATAATAAAAATAAATTAATTATACATTATATTACAATCTTTAAACACATGTCCATAAATTCAAAATTATAAGTTGATATATATTTGTTTATCTTAAATTATATAATCACATAAATAATAATAATAATATATATATATATATATATATATATATATTTGTTTTGTTCATGTTTAACCATCTTGGTTTTTGTTTAAAATTTTTTCATATATCTACTATTTATATTTTATATAGCTTCAAATTTTATAAATATCTAGTAATATTTTGAATATAAAAAACATTATAAGTAATTCTCATAAGTTATATCCAATTGATTTTTTATTAGTATCTTATTTTTCAGGATGTTGTATAATTTTTATATTTGTTTTATTTTTTTAATTTAATTATGATTCTTAATATATATATCTAAAATTCAATTTTGATAATATTATCAAATATAAATATAGAAATTAAATAAAATTTAAAAATAATATATTAAGAGAAAATTTGAAGTATTATTTTTCAAATTAATCACTATGAAAATAGATATTGAGTAAATTGTGAGTAAATGTTTAGTTTTATAAAAAAATTATATATATATATATATATATGAGAGGGGGTAAGGATGCAGAGTGCGGGTTTTACCCAGTCACTCTTCAACGGTAAGGGTAAGAATGCAGGGTATGGTAGGGTAGGGGCATACCCTTCACCCGACCCGACTCAAAAAAACTAACGGGTAATACCCTGCAGTCCGTACTCGCGTCAGATGCAGGTATCCCGTCGCGTGAAGGCTACAAATGCCATCTCTATATTCAACTAAACATTGAATCATATACTCCACTTAGTGGAGTTTTGAATAAGGATAATTTTGGAAAGTAATGGATTTTTTTTATAAAATATAAGTAACCAACTACTTTTAACCAATTTTTTTTAATCGGTGTGAATTAGTTAAAGTTGACAACTAAAAAGAACAAAAAAAAAACAAGTATTTATAGAATAAGTCATATGCGGGAATTCGTAAAAGTCCTTAAATAACAAAAACTAAAAAACAAAGAGTTAGTGAAGATGGAAAGAGAATGGGGGAGAGGTTTTAGATCCAACGACCGGAAAAAAAATTTATGATGTCCCCGGAAAAAGCAGCCTCACACACACACACACACACACACACATATTGAAAAATTTTTGTCAAAGATTTTTTTTAGTTCGGGGTGCTTATTCATCTATATGGATTAAAACCTAATTATTATTATTATTATTATTATTATTATTATTATTATTATATAACTATATATTAATCTTAACTAATAGTACATCCTAGCCTCTCCAATTGACATTTGGACTTACAAAATTGGTTAAACAAACCAAATAAAATTACTCAATAGCCCTTACACTCTCATTTAATTGAGTGGATCCCACACCAACCTATCATCCTCTCTCAATATATATATTTATATGATATTAATATATATATATATATATATATAACATTATATTATATACTTTATCTTTTTGTTTTTTAATTTTGTTTTAATTGTTTTTATTATTTTTCATTAGTATATATATATACATAAACATGATTTTGTTATTTGTATATTTTAATATTCTTTTTTAGATATATTGTGTTTTTATTTTTATTTTATTTTCATTGTTTTTCATTTATATATATGATGATGATTATTATTATTTATATTTGTTTTATTTAATTAATCTAATAATATTGGTATTTGTGCTTTATATATATTTTTTGTTAAGTGATTTTTTTAAAAAATGATTTGTATTATTAGATGAAGCCTATAGCACAAGCACGGGCATCCATACTAGTTATTATTATTTTAAAGTTCCAATCTCTCTAATTCGGCTATCAGAAACACTCATATGTTTATAAAATATATATATATATATATATAATTTCATATTTATATAATATTTTAATTAAAGTTTAATCTACCTAATTTGGTGGAATATAAAATTTTCATTAATTCTACCGTTATATTTCATCTACCACTAACTTGGACATCTATATCACATTTGGTACAGCAAAGGAGAGGGCATATATAACTCATTGAGGTAACAACAAAAATGTTTACTGAAGGAATAAGAATGTGGATACTAAATTTTTTTAAAAATATTTATTTAAATAATTAAATTTTAATCATAAGATGGTTGTCCATTGCTCATCCCATTTTTGGCCCAACCAAACAAATGAAAATAAAATAGGGATAAAATAACAATTTTTATAATTTTAATACGATTATTTCATACATGTATTTAATTAGGAATTTCTATATATATGGCATTTCAACAACAAAACTAATGAAAAAATTTAATGACAAAAAAATGTAAGAAAAAACTTTTGGTGAATTGACTTCTAGATTTTATTTATTTTTAAATTTAATTAGCTTCCATATAAATTGGAAATTTTAATTATATATATCGGAAATCACCAGAATTATTCCCCTCTTACTACCAAACACCACTCAACAAGTCAAAAAATACTGTTGCTTTCCCAACACCCTTTCTCTTTTTCATAAATATTAGTTTTTGTCTTTTAGGAAAACTAAAAACTTCTGGATATATCAATTACAATCATGCAGTAATTTTGGCTTTTCCGTTTACTTTTTAATCATTATTTTTTAAAATATTTTACTATATTATGTATGTGCTTTTAATTTATTAATAAAACACCAAAAATACCCATAACACCTACAAGAGGTGCCACGCACCAGATTCAAGTGTGATGCCTTCTGTTAATGCTCATTGGTGCAGGGGGTTAAGATGGTGATAATTTTATAATTAAAGTTTTTTTTTTTACAAAGACAATAGCCACATCTTAGTATTTCTGTCGTGCGTGAATTAATGACTCGAATGCGCCTATCAAGGGGTGACGCACATAATTTCTCCAACCAGGATTTCAACCTTCACCATTACACACACCACACAAAAAACTTATGTTAGTACATCTAATTATTTAAATCAAGTGCTTTGGCTTATAATTTAAATTTAATTTAGTTTTAAAAATAATATTTTAAATTTAGAGGTGTTTTGGGATTTGATAAATTAAAAAACTCATGGAAACACATGCTTTGAATTAACAATGAATCTCATGGTTAACAAATCATATTAAAAGAATAAAAGAAGAAAAAAAAAATAAAGTATGTTTTATTTATTGAACAAAAAAGTCTCCTCAAATTTGGTAATCCACAAAATAAAACTTTGCAAGTTTCAATATTTACACCAAGTCCCTTTTTTTTATGTGTTTCTTTTTTGATCATTCTGTCAATAAAGGGAGTGAAGTTTGGAGTGTTTTGATCATTGTCTCATTGTTAGACATTAGGAAGCAATTTTGGGTAGTTGTGAATTCCGAGAAATAAATGGTGATCATAGGTTAATTTTCCATTTAGGGGCCGTTTGGTATGAGGGAAAGTAACAACTTTCCCTGGAAAGTTGATGTTGTGAAAATGTATCATATGTTTAGTTGAAAAAAACAATGTAAAGTAATGGTCAAATTGTAATTAGTTTCCCTCTGACCAGGTTTCGCAGGGGGAGGAGGTGTGAAACGGATTACATCGTGGGTGGGAAAGTGGGAGACAAGTAAAATTCCAATTTCACCCTTTTCTAACATTAAAATTCTTCTCTTTTATCCTGTCTTCTTTTAAAGAACCCTAAAGTGAAGAACTTCTCCACCGTCTTCCTCTTCAAAAACCCTAGCAGCAAAGCCCGATCTCGAGTAAGTGTAATACTCGAACACATGGATAATCGTTGAAAAAATATATTCGAGGGTATTACTACGGGTTTGCGAGTAGAATTTTCTACGTAGTAATCTTGTTGAGAAACCCCAAGTGGACGGGAATAAGGACTTAAGTGTAAAAAGTTTTTAAAAAGATTTTTGGGTTAAAGAGTAATAGAAAAAGGATTGATATGAAATGCTTGTGAAAACTAAGGACTGAAAGGTAAGTTGAAGGGATCATTTGGAAATATTGTGTTATAATCAAGGACCATTGGATAATTTGAAAGGACCTTTTGAGAATATTATTTTTATAATCCAGGGACCATTTGTGAGTTTTTCAGGGACTGGTTTGTAAGAAGTTAAGTTTTGAGGGACTAAAAAGTGAATTTCGGCTGAAGAGTTAATTGAGAAAAAAATCTAGACTTTTTGATGATTGTTCATCTTCTTCTCCACCATTTTTTGCTACTGATAGCCCGAGAGTTAGAGAAAAGAGTGAGAGATTTGGAGAGAAATTGGAAGAGATAAAAGTTTGGTATTTGGAGAGAAGAATGGATGAAGTATTATTTGGTAAAGTATTTTTGATGATTTATTTGTTGGTATACTTGAATGTATGTGTGTGTATTTTGGATTGAGAAATGTAATTTTTTTCTTGAGAAAGAAGAAGGATTTATGATGAAAAAAATGATGAGTTATTGTTAATAAGAGTTGTTGCTTCAATTTTTGGTTGGAAAAAACACTTGTATTTGAGTTGGAATTTGCTTGAAATGGAGGTGAGTTCTTACGGATTCTGTGTAGTATTCATGTAGCACCGAGATTAGGGTTTGGTTTGATTAATTAAGTTGATAATTATGATGATTAGGAGGTTAATGATAATGGTTAGATTGAAATGGGTTGAGTTAGTCCAATTGATTTGATTAGATCAAACCAAGTTGGATTGAATTGATTGAGTTGAATTGATTTGGTTGAGTTGAGTTGATTTGGTTGAGTTGAGGGCATGATCAAATCAAGTTGAGATGAGTTGGGTTTGGTTCGAGTTGATTTTTGGGTTAAGGGTTTTTGGACTGAACCAAGTTGGTTCAATGGATTTTTGAATAAGAATTGAGTTGGTTCAAGCTGGTTCGGTGAAATTAAGTTTGGTTCGGTCTGCAATTAAGGTTGGTTCAGATTGATTCAGAGTGTTTAGCTTTGATCGAGTTTGTTTAAATACAACTCGAAAGGCAATTGGACTATGCATGGTCGGGTTTTAACCGATTGGAGTGAGTGGGCCCAATAGAAGTCTATTATTGTTTCTTGTATTTTTCTTTTTGAGTTTAAATATATTTATTTATTTTTATTATATTATTCATGTAGGTGTTGTTCGGTCTTGAGAGGGAGTTCCAGGATCTAGGAAGGAACCCAAGGACACCGAGTGAGTTGGTAGTGGCTATTATTTTTTTAATATTAATTATTATTATTATTTTTGAAATAATTGTTTAATAACTAGTATTTTGGAAATAATTATTTAAGTATTTCATTTTATCATGTTTAATTTTGAGTATAAGGTTAAAATATATGTATATTTACTTGCGTTGATGTTCCCGACAATCGTATTGATACATCGGGTTTCAGTATAATTATACGTGTTTGTGAATAGTGAAAAATACATGTATATGTGATTTAATTATTCAATTCATGTATTTATTTTTGATGGTTATATATGCTTTTGATTTGGAATGATTTGTGAAATCATGTGAGCGTTTTAAAAATGTTTTACCTGACAATATTTGTGGAATTGGTTTTCATTCTCGGAATAGGAATGGTATCAGTGGATCTGGATTTTACTTGGTTTTATGCATTGTTATACTTTTGACATTGGGCTTTGTGGAAATGATGTTTATTTTCGTGATGTGAATGCTTGTCCCGGATAAGGATCCTATGATGTGATTTATACTGATTGCTTTTATTCTCTGTATTTACATGTTGGTTTGGATGGTGACGGGCTAAGGCCCGACTACTGCGAGAGTGGGTCCCCCACGGGCCGACCTTTAGAGGTGGCGTGGTGGACTCGAGTGTTGATTTGTCCAGATCAGGTGGGAGCGTAGAGCCCTGATTGGATTATACATCGGGATCCTAGAGTCACCACATGGGACCGATGGGCCAGCGTCGAGGGCTGCGAAGACCTGGCGGCTCCCAGACCTAGTCGACGGCGGCTAAGTGGGGGAGAGTTTTCAGTGTCATGGAATTGAGAATGGATTTTTATATTACTTGTTATTTTGGGTTGTGATGAGGGCGAAGCCCATTGTCGCTCTTAGGGAGGCGAGTCTCTCACAGACAATTTGGATTTTCTTAGAAAATTGATTTGATATTGATTTGTGATGAATTTATGTTTTGTGATGAGGGGAAGCCCATTGTCGCTCTTAGGAGGCGATCTCTCACAACAATTTGGATTTTCTTAGAAAATTGATTTGATATTGATTTGTGATGAATTTATGTTTTTGTGATGAGGGCGAAGCCCATTTGTACAGCTCTTAGGAGGCGAGTCTCTCACAACAATTTGGATTTTCTTAGAAAATTGATTTGATATTGATTTGTGATGAATTTATGTTTCAAAAAGTTCTTTAAAAATGTATTTTTGCTAGAATTACGGTATTTTGGAAAAGTTGGAAAAATTATTTGAGAGGTTGGTATTTATATATTTTTATATATCTTTGTATTTGAATATTTGAAATTATTAAGCCACTACCGACCAAACTTTGAATGTCTGTATAGCTGCAGGAGCAAGACCCTAGATTGCCTGTTCAAGTTTAGAGCTAGTCGAGGGGTTAAGTCCAAGGCTGCGAGTGGGTCCCATACTTTTCTTTATATTTGTTGGTATCGTGATCTTGTAGCGGTTGTACCCACAAATTTGAGTTATTATATTTGTTGTATTTATGTATTTGAATCCTGCGAGTTGGTGTAAAGTTATAAATTGTAATTTGTAACTCGATTTGGTTTCTGAGAGGTGTCAGGTTTCCAGTTAAAAAGGAATTTTTAACTGATGGGTGCCACATTTACCTCGGTAGAAGGGGTGGGTGTGACAGTAAGTCATCTAATTCTTTGTAATTTTTTTAAGAATATTTTCATATTGCCTTTGATGTTGTTTAACTTGATAATGGATTTTTATTTAAAAACCTTTTCTTTAGGTGAGATCTATCCCCAAAAAGGTTGCCAGAATTCATATAGGAAGCGTGCTTCTTGGATCAAGTTCGGGTAATCATATTTCTCATAATAAAAAAACATGAATTAAATATCTACTTTTGTCGGGTATATAAGCAACTTTCTTAATTTATTTATATATAAACCATTGATTAATGTGAAAAATTAAAACATAGTTAAAATTAAAATAATTGATATTCATTAGGTTCATTAGGTCCACAATTTCTTGATTGTTTATACTATTATCATGTTATTTTTGTTGATGTGAAAATTAAAACAATTGATGTTCATTAGGTTTCTTGTGTTTCTCATATTTTCTTTTATGCTGTTAAATCATTGTAAATAGAAGTTATGTATAATCTTGCTATAGAATTAGCCAAATATATATATATTTAGATTACCTAACTCAAGAAAGTAAGAAGAAAATTGAAGTGCAAAATAAATACAACATCTAATACTACGGTAATAGATTCTCTCACACAATAATACATGAAAAATTCAATTAATATTAAAACTTAGTAAATTAAAGGGTGCAATATGAAGTAGTATTTAAATGACTATATACATAATAGACATGAGAAAACAAGTATTAATAAAGATGCAAACATATTTTATAACCACATAATTACATGATTAACTAGTGTGCTTCTAGTAAGCACAGTCTATTTCTTGAACCCTCTATATATCAACATGACAATATTTGATTTCATTAAAACATGACATTTTATATGCTTTTATTTTATTTTTTTGTTTATTTGAGGTTATGTTGTACGCTTTGAATTCATCAATCTTTTTAACGGCTTTGATTATGTCATACATTTTTATAGGTATAAATCTTATTATAGTTGCTGAAATGGATGAATTTTTAAAAGAAGAACATGCAACACTCTTGGCTTCTTATACTGTTGCTCTCCATCTCAATAACCTACTTTTTGTCATTGCTTCAATGTTGGAATTCTACCGCTTAAGATTGAAAAATAGAAAGCGATAGAGAAGGATAAGTTATACTTATGAGAGGCATCTCATTAGGCAAGTAAATTTTAGAAAAATGGTGTTTGATTCAGATTTGACATGTATGAAGAACATTAGGATGAATAGAGCAGCCTTTTACAAATTATGTGATATGCTTGAAAGCATTGGTAGGCTTGCCCCAACAAAAAATATGAACATTGAAGAAATGGTTGCCTTGTTTCTCTACATCATTTCTCATCATGCTAAGAATAGAATTGTGAAAAGAGAATTTGTAAGGAGTGGAGAGACAGTTTGGTCTTTGTCTTACTCTCTGTGTTGAGGTTACATGAATAACTATTTAAGAAGCGGATCCCTGTACCTCCCGAATTCTACAGATTTTCAATGAAAATGGTTTAAGGTAAAAGAAATTTATATAAATGTCTTTAATTTAACATTTATTTATTTGAACTAGTTGATATACTAATTAATGTGTTTTATGTTAAACTTCAGAATTGTTTAGGTGCCTTAGATGGGACATACATTAAAGTCAATGTCCCGGAAGTGGAAAAACCTAGATACAGGACAAGAAAAAGGAGAAATTGCCACTAATGTTCTTGGTGTGTGTTCACAAGATTTGCAATTTATATACATATTGCCTGGTTGGGAAGGCTCTGCAGCAGATTATAGGGTATTGAGAAATGCAATTTCTAGGCCAAAATGGATTAAAAGTTCATCAAGGTAATAATATCAAATGTTCTTAAATTAGTAAAGCCTTAGTATAATATTTATCAATCTAATTAAAAAAACTTAAAAGGACTTTTTGTTTTCAGGTTTTTACTATCTCTGTGATGCTGGTTATACAAATGGAGAAGGATTCTTAGTTCCATATAGAGGTCAGCGTTACCATTTAAATGAGTGGAGACAAAACAATCTCCCTCGATCACAAGAAGAATTATTTAATTACAAACACTCAAGTGCGCGCAATGTCATTGAAAGATGTTTTGGACTTTTGAAAATGAGATGGGGAATACTTAGGGATAGGTATTGGTATCTCGTTAAAACACATTGCCGAATTATAGGTGCATGTGCATTACTACACAGTCATATTAGGAGGGAGATGGCTCTTGATCCACTGTTGGTAGAATTGGATGAGTCATGTGGATTCTGACCCTATGTCTGATGCACAAAGTATCCAGTACATTGAGACCTCCAATGCATGGACAACTTTTAGAGACAACTTGGCTCAAGAAATGTGGAATGAATGACAAGCTTCTAGGAATCAAGCAACTGGAGATTAATTTTTTTTGTTTTTGGTTTTCACTTTTCAATGGCAATTATTAGCCCATGTTTAATGTCTTTTTGAACAATTTATGTTATTTTTTATAATGGAAAAACAAACTCTCTTATGACAATTAAACTTTCCCTTGTTATACTAATATACTCTCATTTTGGATATGTATCTATTAAATTATTTATAATATGATATCCTCTACTTCCTAGCCTTGGCAAAACCAATATTTACTTTTAACTTTGATGTCAGATGGAGAAGTTAACAAATCCAATAGGTGCAAGGACCAACAAGAGGAACAACCATCAATGGACTCCAGCTGAGGATAAAGTTTTGGTTGAATGTTGCTTAGAGCTTGTGAACCAAGGTTGGAGATCAGGTAATGGCTTCAAGACAGGGTATTTGACTCAACTACAAAAATGGATGGCTGAAAAGACACCTAACTGCAAAATTATGGGTGATCCTCATATTAAATCTAGGATGAGGACACTTAAAGCACAATTTAGAGAACTTAAAGAGATGCGGGGTCAATCTGGGTTTGGATGGGATGAAGCTAATCAATGTGTTACTTGTGATGATGATGTGTGGTTTTCATGGCTTAAGGTAATATGAAATAGGCCTATGCTAATTATTTTATAAAATTATGTTTTTATGTACAATGTTACTAATAACAACTTATATATGTAGAGTCATAAAGATGCCTCGGGTCTTAGAAACAAGGCATTTCTTTATTTTGATGAGCTAGCGACTGGAGATGGAGCAGAATTTGCAGGTGAATCAGTTGAAGCTATAGAAAGAGAGAATTCAACATTTGCTGCAGCTAAAGCAGCTTCTGAAGCTCATGAATCAATGAACAATACGATCCAAGATAACTATTTTGGTGTAGATGTTGAGTTGGAAGATATGAATGAATGTGCCTTTATATCTAAAAATGCATGCAATGATCCCTTGAATGGTTCTTATAAAAGGAGGAAGGTGCCACTGCAAATGCAAGGTGAGTCGACGTGTGCCTTCGAAGAAAGGAAAGAAAAAGGGTTTGGCCAAGGATCAAGTTGATGATACATTCTCCAAGCATATGGAAAGATTTTATGATATTTGTGATGGAACAAAGAAAGAGATAAGTAAAGTGGCAACCTATTTCCAATATTTGAATGCAAATGTGGAAAAAAGAACACTTCTTTATGAGAGCATAATAAAACTCAATAGTTTAACTGAAGAAGAAGCAGTTCGTGCGATTAGCATAATTTCGGCTGACAAAGGCTAGATTGAATCATACTTTTTATTTCCAGATGACAAATCCAAGTTGATTTATGTGAAGAGTGTACTCAATGGAGTTATATAGTAACTCATTTAGCCTTTACTTTTTTGCTTTGTAGTATGTGCAAGTTTCATTTTGTGGACCTTTGCAAACTGAACTGTTTCCAATTTGTTGTACTTTTGATTTTGGATTATGGTTTTTAACAATACAATGAACTACTTGTTGTGTGAATGTTGTTTATTTAAGATGTGACAGTATTGTTTTAACAACATGTATTTAAGGTATGGTTTTATTTTACTTCTTTATTATTGAAGGGTAAAATTGAGAATAGACATAACTTTGCATGAGAAGGTTATTCATACCAAACAAAGGAATTCATTTTGCATGCATTTCGATTGCAATTTTCAAGGTTCATACCAAATACGTTTTGTTACTTTGCAGGGAAAGTAAATGCAGGGAAATACTTTGCATGGAAAGTGTTTTCATGCAAAGTACCAAACGGGCTCTTAGAATCGTGACGTTTTGCTTGTGAATTTGCTTTTTTGTTTATCATTGTTAGTTTCCGTAAACAATACAAGTTTTCTAATTAGTATGCTCTATTTATGTTTAATATTTTTACCTACAGATTAAGATGTAGCATTTCCATAGACAAAAGTTAAGTGAAAAAATGGGAAAAAGTAATTGAAGTGATGGTTATCCATACATCTTTTTAAAAGTTGGACATGATTTTTCTCACCAACATTGAAGCCCAATTTTGGAATTATTTTAAAAAAACTAATGGAGTGAGGTGCGAGGACTAAAAAATAAACAAATTGAAAAAGAAGAGATTGTCTGTGAAATTCAAATGTCAAAAAGATTGATTGGAATATTTTGAAACTTTTAGGGACCTGCAATTAAATTTTTTTTATCGTATTATATAATTCAGTCCAACCGCTAAATATCCAAAAAAAAGCCAAAGTATATTTCTTAATTAATTATACACAGTACGCATGCTTTATTTTTCATTTTTACTAAGACCAAATATAATAATAATGGAACTATACCAAAGAGGTTAGTTCAAGTGGTAGAGATTTAGCCTGTTGAAGTAAATAGTTCTTAATTCAAATGTTTGTATATATTAAAAAGCGGGTTAATTATACTCATGACTACAAATATTTGTATTTTATAACGCTGTGGCCACAAAACTTTTTTTGATAACACAAAAGCTACATAACTTTTTTCCGGTTACAAATGAGGCTATAGTGGCCTATTTTAATATGGTTTTTTGGCGCCATGTCAGCACACTGGCCGAAAACTGTCTTAAAAGAGACCATTATGGTATTACGTGCAACCAGATAAAAGTTAAATGATTTTTATGTTACAAATTTTTTTTGTGATCACAGCGTTATAAAGTACAAACATTTGTGATCACGAACGAAATGACTCTATAAAAAAGCACATGGTGGAAGATGTTTAATTTTTCATAGGGCATTTAATATTTTACTTGTTTAGAGTTCGTGATTTTAAAAATATCTTTGGGGCAAAAACTTAAAATAAATAAATAAATAAATAATGAAACCACATAAAACAGTTATAGTGTGTTTGGATTAAGGGTTCACTAGAAAAATCAACTTAAATGGAGGGTTAAAGAGAGTGAAGGGAAACCCTTCTTTTATTTAGATAATTTTTTAAAATTTAAAGGAAGGAAAAAGAAAAAAATTAACCATGATCCTCTAGCCCCCTCTGGGGGCCAACCAACTTGAGGCGCCGAGAAGGAAGAGAATCTTCAAAAGATTTCATAAGTTTTTAAAAGACTACCCTATTCTTAATTTTCTAAACCTTATTGTATGATAAAAATATGATTGATAAATTTTATTATTATATATCATTTATTTTCTTTAACCAAGTAAGATTTATCAAATAACTCTCCATTCTTTTCTATTACTAAAATTTAATTATCCAAACAAAAATTCAACACTATTTTTTTCTTTTTCCCTTACATTATCTTTTAGTTTTGGATCCAAAAAAAAAAAAATAATAATAATAATTATACACAATTTATTATTGATATAAAAATATACAATTGATACATCAATTTTAAATCATTTGAAGTCATGTTCCAAACATCCATTGCATAAACATTATTTTTTAACGTAAGTAAAAGAAAAATAAAAACCTCTAGCTTGCAATTTTCAAGACATTTCATGGTCATCATATTATTCATGTCAGGTTGAAAAATAAAAAAAGGTTTTTTTTATAAAGATTTTTACTTGGCACATCTTTTGATTTTAATATTTTCATTAAACCTTATATATATATATATATATAATTTTTTTATGTATATAAGTTTATTTTGTAATACATAAATAATATATATATATAATAAAACAAGAATGCCTTCTATATTTAATGAAAAATCTCATGATATATTTAGTAAAAATGAATTCCTTTTTTTTACTTTTAATAAAAAAAAAAATCAAGATTTATGCATCAAAATTAGTCACACATGTAATAATTTAATAAAATATATTATAAAAATATAAAAAAATTCAAATTAAATTGACATTATAGGATGATCAGAAAAAATAAATTAAAAAGAAAAAGATCACAAAATAATATTTGAAAAAAATTAAAAAGGTAGCAAGTAGTTTTGCTATTTTTTTAAGCAGGTGGCATATAAATTATATATATATATATATATATTTTTTATTGATAAATAGGTAATAAGCACTCATATATAAAGACATCATAGGTGGAGTAATGAATTTGAATTGAAGTGAAGAGAAGTGGGGAGAAGTGGTCCGATTTACCCGCATTTCTAGTGCTTCTTTGTTTTGAAATGGTGGAAGTGTTATTTTTCTCAGGCGGATACTTCTTTCACTTTCGTCTGAAGTGGATTTTAAACTAAACTCATTTTAGTGTTTTTTTATTGAAGTGGTGGGAGCGAGCAAATCTAAAATAACTCACATACTATCACTTCCAAAATCCTTTTTGAATTTATAGAACTCCACCAAACACTTAAATTCTCTGGTTTTATTCTCATTTCCTGACAAATAAACACCAGAAGTACTAAAAGTGTTTTCACTTCCCTCAACTTTCCCACAAGTGAACAGATCCTCAGCTAGGCTGCTAAGAAAAGTAGAGGATGTACACTATCCCTCGATAGAAAGCAAGTAGGCGGGGTCACGCATATAGACTCGAAACCATCGACCGACAACCACAACTCATACCCTCAAAAATAGTTTCACAACGGTATAGTTTAATACCTTAACACATTTTACTTCAACACATGTGTGCCCTCCCGGGCATAGCCATTTAGTTTAATATTTTTATGTATGTCAATTTAAAAGTTCTATAAATAAATAAATAAATAAATAAATAAATAATGTTTTTTTTTATTAAGAGTCTATAAATAAATAAATAGGAAGGATGGAGTGGGGAAAACGTCACTCACCCGCTTCCATGAATTCTAATTAAAATATTCACCGTCGCATTCAGACTTCAGAGGCTGCTACTAATTTTCATTTCTTTCCCATAAAAAAGGTTCTTAAATTTTTTCCACAGTTGAACACCAGAGTTGAATTTGAGAGCAAGAGACATAGAGAAGGGAAGGAGATGGTCAAAGGGAGAAGAAGGTTGTGGTGACGATGGTGGCCGCCACTGAAGTCCTCTGTGAGCTCGCAAACACAAAGTTAGCTCCTTTTTGCCTTCCCTTTGTCTTCTCTTGAATCAAAACTGCTACTTTTTTGTTCAATCCGTTTGGTTTCATCTCTTTCACGGGCTTGGTTTGGAGAGGTGTTGTTTTCGATTGAGAAGCAGTCTTTCTGTTGCTTTTTCGTGTGTTTGATTAGGAAAAGGTGCCGCCTTTGAGTGGTTTTCTTGTGGTGTTTTTGGGGGTTTGGATATCTGGTGGGGAATGGTGGATGGGGAGTAGGAGAGGTGGGGTTGGTGTGGGTAACAATAACGAGTTTGATCTCGTGATGCCGAGCTTTGTTTCTTCAACTTCAGTGGCCCTTCCAGTGTAAGTAGAATCGATTTCTTTACTGCTGGTTCTTTGTTATTTCTGTGATGAAATTAGGAGTTTTTTCTTGGTTTCTTTGGTTGACCTAGTGATTTTCATTCTGTGTTAATCTCTTTTTGTTCTTAAATCTCTTAGATTGCAGTCAATAAGAGAGGTGTTAATGTTTGTTTTTACTCACCTTGATACATTTATTCATAGGATGTTGGGTTGATATTTGTTCTAGTTTCAGTTTGTTGTTGATCTGTTATAGTCAGTGTATCTGCTGAACAATCAATAGTTCTGTTAATTTCTGCATCTTTGATTCTTTTCTTTTTTTCTTCCGCCGGCCTAGTAATTTTCATCGTCTTTAAATGTTTCTGTGTGTGTTTGATCTTAAATTTCCTATATTTTACTCAGTAAGAGAGAGTATTATGTGTTAGTTTTTGTTGGTTCATCTTGATGAATTTTTTCATTACATATTGAGTTCATATTGCTTTAGTCACAGTTTTTTGTTGATTTACTGAACAATGGACAGTCCTTTCTATTTCTGTATCTTTGCTTTTTTTTTTGGAATTAGATCGATGGTTTTTTTTATGGATGATGATTTAGTGATGAGCATGATGTATTATTCGTTTCCGCCAATTCTTATTCTCTTTCCAAATAGGTATTCTTTTGTCGCCTTTCTATTTATTCAACTGGAATGCATTACGTCAGCATATCATAGCCTCTCTTATTTAATTTGCCTTTATTTCCTCAGTGTTTCTATGTGTTGAGGGAGTTATTCTCATGCTTAATCTCAGCTACTGCATTCTTTATTTACCTTTTGGAAGATGCCTCAAGTCTTGATTCCTGAGATTCTAAGTATAGACTGCTTCCTTTTTATCCTTCTTCCTCTATTCCCAATTTTTAAAAGGCTGCTGTGTTGTGGGATCTGCATCAAAACTGATTTTTTCATTTTATTTCCTATTCTGTGCCAGAATCCTTGTTCCTTAATATCTAAAACAAAAGGCTAGTTTCCCATCTTTAAGAAGTTATAAGTCTAATACTTCATATTTTTAGAAGGTCAATTTTTCTGCCTGTGGACTGGTGACCTTGGTTTGTGATATCCATCTTTCTCGTCCCCTCTTTAACGGAGATCTCTGGTCGCTTTTTTGTTTTGCATGTGACTTTGCCTGCTTCGGATTGCTTTTCATAGTAGCACAGAAGGTAACAACACGCAAGCTGCTCCTGTTTCAGGCTATGGGGGAGTTGAGCAGTCTGTTGGACTACGTCGTATTGACACTGTGGACCTCAGCATAAGTATGTGATCTTTGTTTTTTCATGCCCCATTGACTGGACTCATGGTTATCTAGAATAAAAATCGAAGAGCCTTACGAATCTTTCGTCTCTAATACTTTAAATAAGTATTGCCTCATTGATTTGTGCCAAAATTTGAGATTACATCATTGCAAGCATCTACATAATACTGGGCACACACATAGATTATCAGATTTGTGTAACATTTATATGAGCTGTTGAAACATGTACCCCAGGAGCTTTCTCCTACTATATTGATGAGAAAAGTTTCTTATTTACTCAATTCCTATTCTCACAACATGGTGATAGCCTTTTTATCACAGTTACTCTCAATTAAAAATAGGAATCTGTATTGAGTTGTTGAACCAATTTCTGATGTTGATTTTGCTCCTACTTCAATCTGTTCTCCATGGCATTTCTGACTGTGGTCTATGTTAAAATCGGTAATATTCATTCAAAACATCTTACTTCTACAACATCGCTTCTTTAAGCGAAAATTGGTACTGAGCATGAAACAGAAACTCGCTCAAGTGCCAGTTCATTTCTTGACCATTTGAGCTAAGGTGCTGCTTTGTACTTATGGATGAAATTGGACTAACAGATGAAATTATTTTAACTGAGCTGCTTTGTGTACCTCTCTACGCAATGTTCTCTTACGAATTTTGTGCTTGCATGCATAAATATATACTACATCTCTTCTGCACAGGTCCTCTTCTTGATCCAAAATCAACTAGCCTGGCCATTAATTCTGATTCTCATCAATTTACTGGTTTTAATAAGGTATGTAGGAATTTCCTTATCTTTTCATATGTTTCGTTATAATACATGAAAACACCCATCTGTTGCTCTAGCAAAATCTTGCTCTAATTGATCTTTCATCAATGCCAGACTTTCACTTTGCCTGAAATTACTGCATCAGCTAGAGTTGGATCTTTCACTTTGCCTGAGAAGAAGGATCAAAGGCCGAATTTAGTTTCTTTGTTGAGTGGTCATTTAGAAAACTGGGGAGATTCCACAATGGCTGATTCTAGTCCTAGGACTGATACTTGACTGGCGTTGATACTGATGAGGAAGAACCAAAGGGGTAAATCTTCTTATCCTTGTTCCTAATAATATAAATATCTTATCTCTCGCCATTAGTGGAGCCACTGCAGTTAGTTTAAATTGAATTGGGAGTGGGAGATTAGAGAAAAAAATAAAAGAGATCAAAAGAAGACTAGAAATTGCTTATTTTCATATAGAAATGTTTGGTGACAGTTTGAATGGCTTAACTTTTTAATGTTTGGTTAGAATTTGCAATAATCAAGAACACTGCATCTTAATGTATAGTATCCGCAGTAAAGGGTATGTAATTCACAAATGTCATGCATTCTTCTTGGGCTGACCAAAAGAAGTTTTGTTATAAATATTACTAGAGGACCAGCTGGTTCATGGTGCCCCTCTCAATTACTTTAACCAAAAAGCTTGAATTCATGAAGTAATAATAATTGTAAATTTTGTTAGTGATGCACCCCTTTCAATTCAAACTTTAGTCCAATCTGAGATTAATTTTGATAGGTTCCAGAGCATAAATGGTATTTCCTGTTTATCTCTCAGAGTCATGTTGGATCAATTATCTGAAACTTGCATTTATAGTTATTATTGTCTGGTTAGGTATTTTAGATGGCTGTCACTTTTCAATACATTCTAGATGGCAGTCCGTACATTATGTGATGAAGTATTTTATTGATGTTTAAAAGGGGATTTGTTTTTAATTTCCCTGAATTGCTTTTTATGTTATTATTATTTTTGCATTTCTATTTTTTGTTTGCAATTTAATATAATTGGTGGAAGATATAATTTTTATTAGTGGAAAGGATCTTAGTTTATAGTTCTAAATGATACAATTTGAAGAAAATGTGAACAATAATGTTGGACATCAAATTTATGTGGGTATCATTTTGACTTGGATGTTTTGGATGGAGGAGACAATTTAGGTTTTTGGAATTTCTAAATTCAGATTTTGCCTTGATCACCAGTTTAATTTCTGTAAGCAAGCACTATAGATCAGCCTTTGTTCATTTATTTCATTTTGAGTGCTCTTTTGTGATTGTGGTACCTATGTTGTTATCACCATAGTGCTCAAGCAAAAGGAGTCGATTTGGTTGCAAAGTTCTTATGGTTTTTTCTCTTAAGTTTTCAAGTATCATTTTGCTTTTCTATGGGTGCACATTGAGCACTTTAAATTTGTTAATGCATGTTACTGTGATTAATTTTTTTTTTTTTAATTTTTTATTTTCTTACATGTTATTTATCTTTGTGCAGAATGAACAAGGACAACATGCTGCTGTAGGAGCTTCTGATTCTAGTGGTAGATCAAAAGACAAGACTGACCAAAAGGTTTTTTTTTTCTGATAATCTACATCAGTTATTAGTTGCAAATATATGTTGAATTTTTATTATTATTTTGAGGAGAATATTGTAATTTTGTAGACACTTCGTCGTTTAGCTCAAAACCGTGAAGCTGCTAGAAAAAGCCGATTGAGGAAAAAGGTAATGCACGATAATTTTAAATTTTCTAAATGATTCCCTTGGAAAAAAAATGTTTGGTTGTTTCTCTTCTATGTTCTGTGAATGAAAGTGTAGACCAGAGGAAGTGTAATAGTTGGTGCAACGTATTTACTGACTTTTTAAAATGCTTAAATATTTGACCGGAGTTGGTGAACCTCATAAACTAAAATTAGCTGTGCAACTCTTTTTGCATCTAGGAATATCGGCTTCATTTTTTAAATGATTATAGTTTGTTTATTTACTATTGTTATTGTTGTTGTTTTGCGGTTCTTTGTAGATATAATATTAACTAAAATATTAATTTGAACTGGTGTAATTTGCCTTTAACTTCTATGGGCATGTACAATCTTTTAGCAATTTTACGTCATCTTCTTTGGTAAAAGCTTACTGTCAATTCTCATTATTGTTTGGAGCAAACTTTTGACCATGTTGCACACCTGGACATTTTACAAACATGATCAGTTGACTGCCACATTTAGTTCTTATGAAGTGCTAGCATGAATATATATTAGGACTTCTTTGAATATATGTATATATACTAACAAGACTTTAATAGTTTTTAAGGGAAGTAAATAAATATAGGGTTAAAAACACTAGTGGCAATGGATTGTTTTGGCTCCTCAGGTGAAAGCATGTTCATTTTGGCCCTTGAATTAGATAAATTTGTTCCTTTAGTTGCCGCTGAAGGTGATGTGACAACTAATGTGTCAAAACTTTACTATCTAGGGCGGTCTGTTTGATATCCAAAACTGCTGACATTATTGTTGAGTTAACATCAGCCAGAGGGGCTATACGAATTAATATGCTTAGTTTAGGTTCCAAGTTGAAGATGATCGTTTACTGGAGAAGCCAAAATGAACAATGATTGGTTTCAAACCATAAATATGCTCTTAAACTTCCTTGGCCCATGTTCTCGAAAGCTATGCCTATGTGCTGATTATTCCCTTTAGGGAAGTGTATCAGTTAACTTTTCCTTTGAACTTTTAAAAACATCTCCATTTTTTCAGTAAATAATGCACCACTAAGTTGACCTTAAAAAAATTAATTTATCCACAAAATAAATTTTAACTTTTTTCCACTTTAGACTAGAGCTTTCCTTCATTTCTATTCATTTCTAATCAATAATCCTGTTTGATGACCACTTGCATTTTGACAGTGTCATTAAATTCTGAGGCAATAATGAACTAGTTTTCCTCATACTTTAGTGACATTTCATTTTTCTTTGTTTCGATTACATTCTGAGTATTCAACTTATATTAGTAATACTTTTGCTAGGCATATGTTCAACAACTGGAGAGCAGCAGGCTAAAGCTTACTCAACTTGAACAGGAGCTTCACCGAGCTCGCCAGCAGGTTCACCCTAGATTTTGTTTCTTGTTATCTACTTTTCTATTTTTATCATTGGTTTTAATATCAAAAGATCCCTATGTTAATTTTGAATGAGTCTCTACATATAATTTCTTTCAGGGTATTTTCATTTCAAATTCAGGGGATCAGGCCCATTCAATGAATGGAAATGGTAGTCCATACTCTTTTACATATGGTTATTTTCTGATAATAATTTAATGTTGTTAGATTTTATATTTTTGGTACTAGTGGTCTATATGGGTTTTTATATTGGGCTTGGGGTCCTTACACCAAAAAGTGATCAAAGAACTTAGTGGCTCGACCCCTATACCCTATATATAAACCCATTACACTCTATCACACAACCCGATGTAGATGCTATATTTTCAACATCCTCCTTCAAGTTCAACTCGGTCCGAACTTGCACGCACTTCTGTACGCGAGTCTGTTTACATGGATTTGCTACACTACTTGTGTCCTCGAGGTCTTACACACATGGAGGTCATACACACATGGACTTGTATCACATCGAGTGGCTCCAATATATTTCTCGATCATCATATTAGATTTTTATATTTTTTTGGTACTAGTGGGCTCTATATGAGCTCTATATTGGTTTAGGGGTCTTACACCAAAAAGTCTCAAGATTTTAGTGACCAACCCCTATACCTATATATAAAAGCTCATTACACTTCTATCACACAACCGATGTAGTACTATATTTTCAACAAATGTAATTTTCATTAATTCTAAATCTGTTGATTTGGATGTTTTCCACTTGAAATAAGCCTGATTCATGCATTTCTTTTATGGTACTAGTATTCACTATTCAGATATAATTGGTCTTCTGTTCGATCGTTGTTTTTAGGTATGAGTCCACTTTTTGGTCCTTGAACTATACCCAAAATTCATTTTGTTCTTTGAAACAAAAAATCATCGTTTTGTTTGAAAGATCAAAAAGCCTTTTTTCTGCATCATTGTTTATGTATATTCCTGCATTCTTCCTAATTCGCCTCTTTTAGGTTCAAGGAGCAAAGTGAATATAGAGGTATAGTGCAAGGCCAAAAGATCCACTGTCACCTTGCTTTAATGATTAATAGATATGTGCCCATAGGCAATTATTATCAGACTAAATAGGGAGGACATTTTTGATTCTTGGATCTAGTGAGAAGTTACCTTTATAGAATGCAAAAATTTAGATGTAGTGCTTTTTAGGGATGTTGGCGATGTTTTTGATGCCTGGAATTGTATTATGATTGCAATCACTACTTCTATCGGTGTTAACCCGTGACATCATTTCCATTAGTACATCATTTCCATTAGAAAAGCCATTGTGGTTGACTCAAAATTAGCTTGGTGCCGAATTCTACCTTGGATTGATAACTTTTTACATTTTTGTTGACCTATATATATTTATTATCAATAACGCTTACCTATTTTATGAGTCCTTGTTTCTATAGGGGCTTTGACATTTGACGTAGAGTACGCAAGGTGGCTAGAAGAGCACAGCCGGCAAATTGGTGATCTGAGGAATGCGGTTAACTCTCATGCAAGTGACGTTGATCTTCGAGTTACAGTTGATGGTGTTATGGCACACTACGATGAAATTTTTAAGCTTAAAGGTGCTGCTGCTAAGGCGGATGTCTTTTACATGTTATCTGGTATGTGGAAGACTCCTGCAGAAAGGTGTTTTATGTGGCTTGGAGGCTTTCGGTCATCTGAACTTCTCAAGGTACAAATTCTTCTCTTCTCAAATTTTCTTTGTCTTATTTACAAAAAGTTTTGGGTACTGTTTCTTGACATTGCCTCATAAAACTCTTGAAAAATGATAAGTCATTAGCTATGAATGTCATCTGCATTCCTTCTTGATGATGCTTCCAAATCGTTAGCCATATGTAAGATTGCATTTTTGAGGTACAAAAATTGTAGCTAGCCATGCTACTAACAAACCAATTAACCAAGCTCTGACATCATATTATACAGGCTACAGCGAAGCACCTATTCTTTGTTCCCCAATTTAATAAAAAGAACTTAAGTTGTTAACATGGGTGACCTAGCTTTTATACATTCATCATATCCAAGTTTACTGACATAACCTATATGATAACTATTAGTTACTCTTGTGTGAATTGTCCTTCCAAATCATGGGATTTACGAAGACAATAACATGCTAGTTCAATTCAATATTCATGATGAATGTAGCATTGTACTTCAATTTAATATTCATGAGGAAATACTTGCATAGTTTACTTCTATTCGTTTCTTTCACTGAACTTTAAAATGCAGCTTCTTGTAAGTCAACTCGAGCCACTTACTGAACAACAGTTGGTGGGGATATGCAACCTACAGCAATCCTCCCAACAGGCCGAAGACGCTCTTTCACAAGGTATGGATGCGCTTCAACAGTCCTTGGCTGAAACATTGGCTTCCGGCTCTCTGGGCCCCTCCGGGTCATCAGGGAATGTTGCAAACTATATGGGTCAGATGGCAATGGCCATGGGAAAGCTGGGCACCCTCGAGAACTTTCTTCGGCAGGTAATGCACACTTTTGACAATAAATTGCATTTCTAAGGATTCTGTCTGTAAAGTTCCCTGAATTTCAATCAAGAACTATGTTCTAATTGAAAATGCAAACATTGTCAATCTTACATCTTCTAAATAATCTGCTGATTTTGTTTAATTTCTTTTCCCTTTCAGGCTGATAATCTTCGACAGCAAACCCTGCAGCAAATGCATCGAATACTTACAGTCCGTCAATCAGCTCGGGCACTCCTAGCCATCAGTGATTACTTTTCGCGGCTCCGTGCATTGAGCTCTCTTTGGCTTGCACGACCGAGGGAGTGAGGACCTAGGTCGATTCAGCCATTTGTTCTCCTGAAAATCTTATACAATATGAAGAATTATGTGGACTCGAAAAGATGCTCTCCTCTCTTCTGCCTCTTTCCTTTCAATGATGATATGAGAAGTCAACTGGTGCAATGGTGCACGCAGAGCTTATGTTTATACTTAGCTCAGGAATTCCTGCGATCGTCTTTCATTGTATGATATCATGAACACATGAGATTTCTATGTCAACTGTTTGAGAACATTTGCAGCCATCTATCAGTAGATTAGCATGTTTAACTGCCAAAGGAAAAATGGCTTGAGATTATAAAGACTTTAATGAGATATCTTCCTATGCTTATACAAAAGAAAAGGTATGCTATGTTTTTGTTTCAATTGAGCTAGCTGTGGTGCGTAGAATTTGAATATGACGGTCGGGCTATTTGGTTGTCCATAAATGAAATTATATATTAATTGAAATTCGGTCTGAAAGTTAAAAATATTTACATTATTCTTTGTTTGGTTTTGTTATAATTAGAAATGTTTTATTTGTATTTTTATTTGGTTTTGATGTAAGTTTAAAAAGTATAGTTATCATATAAATGTAATTTTACTTATATCACAGCAATTTACATATAACCAAACATCCATAAAATAAATGATGCACATTTATTTTTGTTTTGATTTATAAAAAATCAAACCGAATCAACAGATATACTATTATTTAATCAAAAATTGAATAAAAGCAAATATATTTGTATTTATATTTTTAATGATAACACAAATAATTGAAAAATACTATATTCGAAGTAATTTTTAAGGGAAAAATTACTGTTTCACCCCTCGTAATTTTTCCAAACTTCCCAAAAACCCCATCCTACTTTTACACACCTGTGACACTTCCGTTAGTGTTTAACTTCACTTTTACCCTCTACGATTTCACTTCAAATGGGTCCATGTTGTGAAATCCATTTTAGCTTGAAAATGGTGGGAAAAGAAAGCCGAAATCACATCGATGGCAACACTTTTCAGAAGGCTTTCTGCTTGGTTTCGATGAAGACAATGCCTAGGAGTTGCATTCACGTCTTGTTGTTCTCCCTCATTTCTCCTCGGTTGAGTTGTTAGACTTGATTACTGCCGGTTTTACGTGTCCCGGTGAGAATCTCTTCATGCTATCAGTTTGACCATTCGACGTGTGTTTATTATGGTGAAATCTCATTTGTGGTAGTGCGGGTGAAGTTTATCATACAGAAATATATAAATCGGTTTCTCAATGAAAAATGAAGTTGATTTCCATCGGATTGGTCAAGTGCACTTCATCTTCAAATGAGATGTAGTTGATTTTATTGTCGAGGCGAGGCATGATGTCATTATACGTCTCCGTTTGAAAACAAGTTCATTTCGTTGTAAAGTTCTTCTCGGTTATGGTTATCTATTTGTATATTTTAAATAATGTTTAACTATTTGCTATTATCCATTTAAATATATTACTAATATGTTTAATAATTGTCATATCCGTTTAATACTTGTCATCTCCGTTTAACATTATCTTTACATGTATAACTTTTCGTATTAATGTTTAAATTCTCAAAGTCTCTGCGTAAAGCGGTGATCTTTTCGTTTGATCGAATTGTTGGCGTGTAGCGTGGCGGGTGGCGAGGGATTATGGTATCCGTGCATAAGAATTAATGACGGCATTAATTCTTATGCACGCACCAGTAACTATAAATATCCGAACACCCGTTCGTTGTAATCGATCGATGTCGGTTCATCTGTGCGTTTAATTTTTTCTCGGGATATGAAGAGTCGACTCGCTTGTGGACTTCACACCGTAAAATAACCGGGAAGAACCCTTCCCAGCTGGGCTGACCACTCACGTCGCCGTCATTATCATCATCCTCCTCCTCCTCCTCTTCCTCCTCTTCCCATGGACAACCACTGTCTCTGAGAAGCGATGTTTCATGAACCTCCTTCCCTTATCTTGAGAATCGATCGGTAGTAATCCACAATAAGTTAAAACTATCTTTTTCTCACCCTGAGGCAGAAAATGCTCGCATAATTGTCGAATCGCAGGATTCCAGGTGGATGGACGACTGGTACGATTAAGCGAGCATTTTCGACTTGGGTAAGAAAAGAAAGTTTTCACGTATTGCGTGATTGCGGAGGATTCTCTCAGAGGAGGAGGGATCAAAGAACATCCTTTAGCAGGGATTGATATTTATCACTGAGACTTTTTGTTACCGTTTAAGAACATTACGTCGATGTGTACAACGTATTACGCTACGTGTATTTAACTATCAGGATCTTCGCTTAAGTCCCAGCCATGACACATTGATTAATAGTCGTCTTTTCATGAATGTGTTTGTTTTAACCTTTTTAATGTTGTACGTTATGCGAGGTTCGAGTTGATGCATGTTATCCTACGAGCCGTCATGTGCGTTCGAGATGTCGTGCATGACATTGTTTCGTTATACTGAGGGTCGAGTCGTGAGTGTCCAAAAGTCCGAAGGGCGTTGTAAATGTTGTAAATGTTTGTATGTGAAATGTTTTGATCAGAACGACGTTTTTATTTGAATGTGAACTTGAAATTTAAGCGGAGACCTAGTAGAAAACAATGTGGGAAACAAAAAGAGCGTCATTGTAAAGCAATAGAAAAAGTTAAACAATACTCAAGTTACTCTTTAAACAATGACAGCGGTGTTTAGAAAAATACGTAAAAGATGTTTAAACAGTGACCCGAGGTAACACATCTTCAACGCTGATGTCAGTGAAAGCATTCAATTTAAACAATAACATATATTTTAAACGGTTAAAATCACTATATTTAAAACGTTTTACGTATTATTTACATGATATAGACTTTTATTTAAACTGGTAATCGTTATGTTAAACACTATATGCATCTGTTTAAACATAAAAAGCTAATCGCGTTTAAAGCTGAGATCTCATGTCGAGCGATAATGATATAGTCTTCATCAGCGTGACAGTGTATATATTTTGTCCTTTTGCCCTTGGGATGGAGGAAAAATCAGCCGATCATCACGTCTAGTCTAACCTCTATGCACTTTTTGGTCTTCATCCAGCAGATATATGATATATATATATGCACTTTTTGGTTTGCCTATCATTGCTGTTTGTTGTCTTCGTCTTCTTCTTCTTCTTCTTCTTCTTCTTCTTCGACTTATATTTTTGTTCTTCATTCATTTGGTTTTGTATGCGATTTTGTTTTGGCCGATATATTATGGAGTTTTTGTGGTATTGCTAGATTCAGTCTGGGGAGGGAAGAGTGCTAATGTTCAGACTCAGCACTTCTTTGGGAGTTGAGTGTTAGTGAGATATGTGAGCGATGGGGTCTCGAAGTTTCTCTCGTCGGGTTAAGTTCATCACACCCTTTGGATGGATATAAAACAGTTTTGCCCAATAGAAAACTGATGTTGACTTTCCAGTGGATGTGTCACGTGCACTCCATCTTCAAATGTGCTGTAGTTGATCTTGTCGTCGAGAAGAAAATGTGCCATTGCCGAATCCTAATGAAAACGAGTTTTTACTCGGGTACTAAGTTCCTTCTCTTTTAATTGTTCCGAGTTTGTCCGGGTCATTAGTGTTTAAATATGTCCGTCACTGGTTAACATCTTGTACTAGTCGTTTACGTTATTAGTTAACTGCTTAGTATTTAATTTAACGTTTAAATATTGTCATTATCACTTAAACATTATATTCTCCGCTTAACATATTGATGTTTTCATTTGACTAAAGTGTTGGCGAGGGAATTCGATTCTCGCGAGTGCTCCCGTTCCCCATAGTGACCCTCGACGCGTGGGATGTCTTCCTTCCTCGTCGGACTCATTCCGCAAGTGCTGTCGTTAGATATTGGACAACGTTTTGATGGTGTCGAACATTTCGTGTGGATGTACTTAAATCATGCAATCAAAAGGAATTTTTCGACTTCAAATTCATAAAGAACGAAAAACATCGAGGGCGATCTGTGGAATCGCATGCCGATGGTTGTCATCTGGCGCTTCATAGTACATCAAAAGAGTATAATAAAAATACTTTAGAATCAAGACGATCAACCCGTGCACACACTTGTGGTGGTGGCATAGTTGACGTCGCATCCGAAAGCATCCATGGTTAGCGCATCAGTGATTCGGAAGCTCAAGGACCGTCCTTGTACAAGGCCATCGACATTCAGAAGCGACATGTTGTGGGAACATGGTGTCCACACTACCCTGTACAAGCGGAGCTTTGGTTGGGAAAAAGAAAGCACGCAGGGTGGTCCTCAGAGCGTTGACATCTCCGAGCTATGACTGATTTTGCTTTGGTATGTGGATAAGGTGTGGTTGAGACAAATCCACCGGCTGACCGATCGTGGAAAAGAGACGGTGATCGTTTAAACGCGGCATTCTTTTCTTTTTCGGCGTGCGTATCATGGGATTCAAGAGGGCTTGCGGGCAGCTCTTGTTTCTCGATGGTACCCACCTCCTTGGAAAGTATCGAGATACCATCATGGGTGCCACAAGGAAAGATGGAAACAATAGTTTTTTCCACGTCACCTTCGGTATAGTCGACAACGAGACCAATGCTAATTGGACTTGGTTCATATCTAAGTTAGCCGATGCTTTATACGAGGATGGAGATTATCATGAGATAATTACCTTCGTCTGGACGCAGAGTCCAAGGGCCTTGTGAGCGCAATTGCAGAGTCTTCCCTTCTTCGCCACATGCATACCGTCTTCGACATTTGGATGCCAATTTTATGAAAAGCCAATGTCGGACTTGGGAAGGCATTGAGGAGGAGGCCGGGTCTATATAGCCTTCCGCATTGCGTGGGCATCCATGGCTAAAAGATTTCGGATGATCCGTGAATAAACTGCAGGCCACATCACCCGAAGCTCATCACTGGTTGATTAATAAATCAGATATGGCACATTGGTCAAATTATCTGTTCAGAGGTGATTGTTTAAACTTTCTCAATCTTTGTTTAATTACACTTGTCTGACTTTAAATATTAATCCTTTTCTGATTTAAATCATTTACAATAATGTTTAAACATGTTTACTAATTATTTAACCATCACCTGCCTTTGTTTAACCATATTTGCCGAGTTCAACTTGATGCGCATGTTATGTAACCGCGTGGAGCAAGCTTAACAAATGGGAGACCCTACTTATGCCCGGACATACATTCGATGGTAGGAGATCATTGTTGAGGAGCAGCCAAATCTTCGTGCTGGTCGTTGTATCGATGATCGCTACGAAAGTGATCGACCGGTCAGAGCGAACTCTCGTAGGATCTCGCCATCGAACTTGTTCATGTCGAAGGTGGCAAGTTTACGGTATCCCTGCAAACACGCTATGGCTGCAATAACGCAGACATACACCAACGTACATCGATTTATTAGCGGGTACTTCACGTCAGACAATTACAAACTGGCGCATAAGGAAGCTATATTCCCCATACCGGACGACGACGCCTTCGACTGAAATCGTGAAGGCTTCGTTTGATGACCGCCTGTGACCAGAAGACAACTTGGGCGGCCTAGACGAAAGAGGGATCGAGTCGCAGCGCTTTGATGTCCGCTGGAGTTACATCGGCTACGGCCATGGATCCCGCCACAACGACTGATCTTGCAATGAAACTCGTCACGACTAGGCATTATAAATAAGCCGATTTACGACGAGGGGAAATATTGTGTATTGATGGGCAACTTTCCATATTTAAACTCTTACTCTTTACAATGAATTGAATGTATTTAAACGTAGACATTATTATTTTTAAACGGATACACTCGTAATTTGAAATATTTCAACTCGATGTTTAAACAATATATGGTATATTTAAACAATTAAACGGAAATGTACTACAATTACAACATAAATTAAACAATGAAATGAAACTAAATGAAATTTAACCTACCTTACAATTGAAAACAAACAAAAATTTACATTGAGATATACAAGTCATGTTATTCCAAAACGAAAACAATGAATTGAATGTCCAGGGTTTACATTCGAAAACAAAAATTGACATTGAGATATACAAGACATGTTCTTCGGTCGACAAATCTTAACCCGCCAGACGACTCCCCCTTTGTCATGGACGCCAGCTCGCCCTCCTCCTTAAGTATGCTGGTAACATATCTTAATCCGAGGTAAGGAACGTCTCTCGCGTGTAGCCGTAACTTCTCACCCCAAAGTAATTGCTCGATAAACCGCACGACGTAGCACGGCGCAATCGACGCTTCCCTTGTTCTCGGCGCGTGGGTTTCCATGTCGCAAAGCACGAGTGGGTACTTTGCGCCGGCACGACTCCCTAACTCCATATCGACACAATTGTCGAATAGATTCCGTTGTCGAGATATGCAAGTTGAGATTAGAATACCGATTACATACCAAACACTATTAATCGGACATAATTGAAAGATCTTACCATGTCCAACGCGTCTTTATCATGTACTCTCGGACATGAAGAATAATGCCTGTATTCTTGTTTATCATTGTCGAGGACGATGACATGGAAGTGTCCATTCATGATTATCGGGAGGATGATAATTAACTTCATAATACAGCTGCGCATACGATCCCCGACCATAGCCATAATTGTTTCATGTGCATCGTCCTGCTTTGACATAAAAAGCGCAAGCGGTCTGGTGATGGAGGCGCGCTTCTCGTAAGGATATGGCTCTTTGCTCAGCTGACTTTTGTATAATGCATCACGAAAGCCGCCCATCACATCATTTGTGACCATCTCCTTCCCTCAAGCAGCGTGTACAATTTGTCCTCGTGAGTGCTCGACAGATATTCTTCCACACGATAAAGTCCGAGGTTTAACGATCACGTATATAATAAGACCATATTGTAAATGTTTGAATGATATTATCAATTGTTAAATGATATTATATATAATTAAACGTTAAGTAGACAAATTAAATGATAACATAAAGACATTAAACACCATTAGAAAATCGTTAAACACTATAATAAAAACTTTAAACACTATCATAAAAACTTAAGACTTACCCGTCCATAGAGCAGTTGAGGAAGATCCTCATCAACTACTGCTTATATTTGTTAAGACGAGACAAAGCCAACCCATGGGAATAAAAAGCTTTTCGAGCAGTCTCGTCCCATTGTTGATTGGTCTTGATCATCTCTCTCGTTTCTGGTTGGGGTCTTCATGAGGCATCACTGTTGCATCTTCACTGATGTTCAAGACCAAATGAAGATCTTCCTTCGATGCGAGGGACTGATGGCGACAAGATCAACCGTGAGACACATCCTTACATGGTTGATTCTTGTTGTGGGATTGTGCCCGGCTTCGACTGCGGGACGATCGCGACAACATCAACCGCGCAGATGCATCCTTACATGGTTGTATTTGTGGTGGGATTGTGTCCTGCTTCATTGCGGTACTGTCGGCCACGGCCACGGCAACAGATTCAACGATCTTCTCAACCGTGGCCACGCAGCGACATCATCGATCGAGAACACACCCTTAGCTTGTTCTTGATCCGCAAGGATTGGGTCCATCTTTGATGCCGATATTCGCAACCGTTCCCACCGGTCCATCGATTCATTAAGAAGAGAGTTGACGACCTTCTCAACCGCTGACAACGGCGACATCATCGACGATGTCCCTCCAATCGCATGGCCATGTCATCAACGGCGATGCGGCCTCGCGATAGAGATCGACCGACGATGGTGTTGCTATTGTTTCATCGTCAGCCGGCGGTGGAGACAGAGGCAGTATTATTCTCTTCTTTTTAGCAAGTCTCTTCGAATATGGCCGTCTTGGAATGACCTTCCCGATGATGTCGTCTGTCAAATTCCGACGCCTCGCTTTGTCCCGGTGCTCAGCTTCTTTGGAGGGATGGCGTAGTCGGTCAGGAACGTCCCTCCGAGGTGCCTCAACACGAGCGACGTGTGAGAAAACCTCGTCATCAACATCCGCACGCTTGCATAAGAGTTGCGGTGACATCTTTCGCTTAATAAAGTCGCTGGGCAGCATGGGGCGCCTATGGTCGTGGGGCGCGCCACATACTGGGGACCTGTCGTTGTCGTGTAGAGGGGGTTATTGCAATCACGGGGTGGGAGAGGCTTCTCCCGTGCCGAGGATCGGCAGGCGCGTGGTGGGTCGAAGCAGGAGAACTACGCCGAGCGCAAGACGATAGAGGTGCGCCTCTCATCCTGCCTTCGAGCAAGTGGTTCCAGAGCAATAGCATCCATCCGTCAGCTGGTCTCAATAAATATTTTTCTTCAAAGATTCACGGAACATTTCAGAAACTAACATATGTAAACCAAACAACGTCGCTGAAATCATTCATTTTTAAAATCAGAAAACTATATTTAAACATGATTGGTTATATATTTAAACGTTATAGAATATATATTTAAACGGAGAACAAAAATATTTAAACCAAGTATGAATAAGTTTTTAAACGGTAAATACTAAAAGTTAAACACTAAATAATATGTTTAAACATTAAAGACTTATGTTAAAACATTGTCCATGATTTATTACCTCTTTTCCCATCGAGCGATGCAAAGTCGGTTTCTACCGTCGCTTGCTTCCCAGAAGTACTTTCACCGTAGCACAACATCCTGGGACCTTGCCAAAGCGGACTTTCTTCCCTGCTCCGTCACCAGTAAAACTAGACGTTAAGCCGACCGAGCAACCCTAACGTACCCTCGTGCTCGGGTCCTCTTCCCGGCGAATCTATCTTGCACTCGGGCCACGGCTGCAGAATATCCTCCATAAGCCACTCTGTGCGTCGCCTCACGCCCACGCGTGATCGCCCCTACGGTGGCGGTAGATCATCGACGTAATCAATGATCCGCCTCGAACCGAGCATGATGTATTTGGGAAGAGGATCACACTGCCCGAGGTACACCATCGGGAGTTTGACAAAATTATTTTTCTTCTCCCCTCCGTCGAACAAGTCGCACCGTAATGCTCTTGATGGAGTCTCGTGTCTCTCGTATGTTTTTGATATATACCGCCCTTCTAACGCACGACCGGTTTTCTTCTTTTCGAAAGACGATCATGCCACCATCGCAACGCTGTACCAAGAACGAGGGCCACATCTCGAGGTCCCAAACTCAGCAGAGCTTTCCCGATCCTCAATTTATTGGTGCGACCATCGTATCTTTGCAAAAGAGAATCAAGAAGGGCCCTCTCTGGTATATAGCTTCCCACCTCAAAGTAACGCTGCAAACGGTGTCCTTCAATAATCTCCCGATTGTCGAGGGGTCATGTTATCTTTCAATTCAGCCTAAGGTCTCCACAACCCAGTGTCAAATAGCATCGCCCATTAACTAGGTCGACCGCCATAATCACAAGCTCACGATAATAACAACACATTCAATATGGAGTATCGACAAAAGTTTAAGTGGAAATATAAGGTTTTAACCGGTAACCTCTCAGTTATTAAACAGAGATATCAAATGTTAAACAGAGACCCATTTAATTAAACGTAGACTGAATACTTAAACAGAGACAACAAATTTTAAACTATAACATCTCATTTCTTAAACGCCAACCTCATTTGTAAAAAGCGCAACTATATCAAACGAAAGGGGAAATGTACATTATAAATATTACACAAATCATAACAATCGAAAAACTATTTTCGAGTAGTGTATACATACGAAAATGCAAAACAAAACAAAACCCTAGCCGAGAAATCTCCTCAGACTAACAAAAACTACAGCCGAGAAATCCCCTCAGCACTTTCAATATCTTCTAACAAAAGCAGAAGCACAAAACAAAACCGAAAAATCTTTCTTTGTAACAGAATAGTTAACATAAAACCATACTCAATACCTTAGATTGCAAAGCCCGATGAAATGCCAACTAGTCTGCTGAGGACTTCTCCTTCGAGATACTGCGTGGAAAGGGAAAAGTCGATGAAATGCCAACTCGTGAGGCTTCGGCTAGAGACAACTTGAGACAACTCGAAATGGAAAAAGTGAAGACGCGAGTTGAGAAAAAAGCAAATGCTGACTCAATAAATTCGTCTCGTGGGTTACCCTACGGAAACCCACCCCACTTCCTCTCAAACCGCCGAGATGCTTACGCTACGACTACCATGCAAGGGCATTGTCCATAAAATTTGAACTCACTCCGCTCACATCCGTTACATGCTTTTGGGGTTTTGAAAAACATAGTGTTTAAAAAGGAGGGTTTTTAGGGATTGCAAAACTAACGGGGTGTTTTTGCAATTTTACAAACTTAGAGGGTTTTTGCAATTTCCACTATATTTAAACATTTAACTTATATATTTAAACGGTATCACATGTACTTAAGCAGATGTTTAAACTTTAAAGAATACTTGTAACAGAAAAATAAACACCGCTCAATGCTAAATACTATATTTAAACATTAACGACTCATCGTTAAAACACATCATTCATGACGTTTATTACATCTTTTCTTTTGAGAGATAACAAACCGGGTTTTGTATCGTCTCGCTTCTCGGTGAGTACTTTCACCGTAGCATAACATCCTTGGGGTCATGCTCGAAAGCGGACTTTCTTTCCGGTTACCGTCGACTTGTAAACCAGGGATGTTAGCGCTGATGAAAGCAACCCTTAATATACCCAATGTTGGTCTTTTTCACAGCCCATCTAGCTTGCACTCGAGCGGCTGCTTGTGGAATATCCTCCATAAGCCACATGTGTGTCGCCCTGCGCCCATCGCGCATCACCCCATACCGTAGATCATCGACACAATCAACAATCCAGTTTGAAATCGAGCATGAGCTATTTGGGAAGAGGATTGTACCCATGAGGTACACCATCAGGAGTTTGACAAAATTTTCTTCTTCTCCCTTCTGTTGAGCAAGTTGCTCAAGAGTTCCTCTTGATGGAGTCTCACTGTGTCTACAGTAGGTTTTTTAATAAATACCTCTCTTGAAAAGTCGAATGTGTTTTCTTCTTCGAAACATGACTACGCTCCATCGCAACGCAAAACAAAAATGAGGGCCACATCTTCAGTCTCGAAACTCAGAGCTTTTCCCGATCCTCAATTTATTGGTGACGGCCATCGTATCTTTGCAATAGAGAATCAAGAAGGGCCTCTCTTGGAATACAGACTTCTAGCTTAGTAAATGCTCAGTGAATCGGTGTCCTTCGGATGATTTCCAAGATCGAGGGGTCATGTGAACTTTCAATTCCCCAAGGTCTCCACTCACCGGTGTTAAGTAGCATCGCCCATTTACTAGGTTAACCGCCATAATCACAAGCTGCAGATAATAACAACATATTTATCAGTATTCAAAAAGTTTTAAGCTGAAATATAATATTTTAAACAAAAGCCTAAATTATTAAACATATATATAATATTATAAATAGTGATCTATTTTTCTTAAACAGTAATCACAATATATAAACTGGAGACATTCGCTTTTTAAACTAAAACTCATTTTTTAAACGGAAAGATCATTTTGTAAAATCGCAACCATATCAAATGATGTGGAAAAACGCATTACATTATAAATATTACACAAATCATAAAAATCGAAAAACTATTTTGATCTTGTACACAAATAAAATTGTAAAACAAAACAAAACCCTAACCGAGAAATTTTCTTGCGGACTCAACAAAAACCCCAAATGAGAAATCCCCATCAGCACTTTCAATATCTTCCAATAAAACAGAACCACAAAACAAAAACCGAAAAATCTTTCTTTTGTACCTGAATAGTTAACATAAAACCATAATCACAACTTCTTCAATACATTATATTGCAAACTGATGAAATACCGAATACTTGCGCAGGACTTCTCCTTCGAGACACCGTGGAAAGGGGAAAAACTAAAAATTACAGGAGGATGTGCCGATAGAGACAACTCTGAAAAGTGGAAAAGTGAAGAGGCAAGTCGAGAAAAACAAGTATACTGGCTCCAAAGAAGCCGCCTCTCGGGATTACCCAAGAAAAATCCACCACTTCCTCTCAAACCGCCAAAATGATTGCAATGCCACGACTTCCCATGCAAGCATAATTTTGTCCATAAAATTTGAAAATCACTCCGTTCACCACCATTACATGCTTTGGAGGTTTGTAAAATATTGTGTTTAAAAGGAAGGGGTTTTTAGGGATTGTCAAATTAAAGGGGTGTTTTTGGTAATATTACAAACTTAGGGGGGTTTTTTTTTTTGGCAATTTCCACTTAAAACAATAGTAAGGCAATAAATATAATTCCCTCATGTTTAGAATTAACAACTTAAGATATTTTGGGCTGAAATCTAATCTATGAAATTCAATTAAGAGAAATGTCTTTTTTTTTAATCATATTGCACTTAAAATAAATATTAAATTGTGAAAAGAATAAAAATCAATATGGAAAAAAATTATGATTGCAAAAATTACTAACATCCATGGAGAAAAACAGAGATTAGGTTTGGGAAAAATAATCCAAACAGAAGTGCATTTGTCGAGGATTTAAACTAAAAACTTATGTTCTAATTAGGTTTGGGAAAAAATAATCCATTCTATGGAATAGTGGTCTTATTATATTCTCTTATTTTAAATATAGTCAATAATTTTTTATTTATCAAAAATAAGTTATTAGGAAACAGTCACGGGTTCATTTCATTGGTACTACATAAGTTTCATAAGTATAACGCTATGGTCGAAAAAGTTTTTGTAACGTTGTGGCCACACAAAACTATTCTCCGACTACATCGATGGCCACAAATGTTTTTCAACGCTAGTGGCATGCAAAAACTATTCTCCGATTGCACTGATGGTCACAAATGTGATGGCGTGGCCACAAAAATATGATCATAGGAAACCTTTGTTGCCACATCGTTATAATGATAAAAACATTTGTGGCCACAATGTTACACATTTGTGACCATCATGCAATCTGGAGAATAGTTTTTAGCGATAATCAACGTTACAAAAACATTTTGTGGCCATAGCGTTATACTTATGAAACTTATGTACTACCAAAGTGAAATGAGACCCATCAGGTCACATACCAAACCTATTATTTATTTTTAAATGGTACTAATCGCTAAATAATAGGTATAATTCTTGAATAGTCTCTCCAATTTTTATACATATATATCCTTCAACTTTAAATTGTAATATATTAGTCCTCTACTATTTTAATTGAGTCATATCAATCACCCTAAATAGTAGAAGGACTAAAAATTTATAATTTAAAAGTAAAAGAGCCCAAAAATGATAAAATTTTCAAAAGTGCGAGAGACTGTTTGGATAATTAAACCTAAATAATAAAAACAAATTTTTCTTGAAGTGCTTCATTGGTTTTTATTATTTAAAAAAGAAAAGTTCTTTGAACTAAGAAATTATGTGTTGTTTATTTAAAAGCTAACTCTATAAAATAATTCCTCTTCCCAGTTTAGTTAATTTTATACTAAAATAATTTGAAGTAGCTAATCCACAATCATGGGTCCAATTATAAAAATGAACAAATAGTGATACTAAATTATCAAAAAGTATAACTAATAACGAAAAAATTATTACAATTTATTGTAAATAAAACAAAGTGCATACTTATGGTTCTAATTATAAATAATAGTTTAGAATTTTGTTTTAATTATAAATAGAATTTTGTATTATTTTTTAGCAAAATAAATATGTAATATATTTATTGAATGTACACTATTGATTGATTCTTGTATAGTGTATTTTCGTCTTTATATTTAAAACATGTATTATAATCTTTATTATATGTTTAAAATTAATTTTATCAATAGCGCTTATATCTCAGGCACATGGAAATTCGGTCATTTAATTAGATTTTTTAAAACTAATGAATGTTAAAGTTGATATCATTCTGTAGGTTGCTTTAGACATGGGTGGTTTTTTATTTATTTATTTTTATAAATTATGAACAAATCATGTACTATAAGGTATATAGAGGTGGAGTTAATCTCTTGACATAAACTTATGCCCTCACTCTACATATGTTAGGTTTCAAAATCTGCTCCCTTAGTAAGGATGAACACCTTACGTAAAGGATCTGATGTTAAACCCAAAGGTCGTCGGCACATGGATGGTTTTTATTTAATATATAGAGTTAATTTTTTAACAAATTTGAAATAATTTTGAGAGAAAAAAATAGTTTCTAATAATATTGATTTTATGATTATGGATTATAAGTCAACAAATATTTCATATCAGGTAAACAATAAAAAAATGTACAATATATTACTAGTTTTAAAAAAAAATTATTACTTGTTTAAAATAAATAACAGAGATAAAAAATATTTGAAAAATTAAAATAATGTTATGCTTTTCAAGTAAAAAATATAAAATAAATAATAAAATATCTTATAATAATGCCACATTTTTGAAGAGTATGATAATCTTTGATGTGGAGGAATCATAAGTGATAAAAGCACATTTTTCTCTGCATGGAGGACGCTGTTCAAATTCGCATACTAAACATAGTAAAGTCCCTTATGGTAGGTGCGGATAGTGAGTCCTTATATAGAGGACGGTGTTCAAATCCTCGTACTAAACATAGTAAAGTCCCTTATGGTAGATGTAGATAGTGAGTCCCCAATACATAGGGTAAAAGGCTCGTGGTGGATTTAATTAAGCATGCTCTTTGTTCACAGTAGATTATCCACTTTGTCAAAATAATAATAATAATAATAATCATCATCATCATCGTATAGTCAAATTTCTCCTTGCAATGGATAAAACAAATTTTCTCGAGATGAACACAATAATTATAGGTACATGTATGATTTTATTATAATGTTATATATCTCTATATATATAGGTATCATTATTATTTTATCAAATTCATTATTCTCGTGATCATAACCACCTTATTGGATGAGCACCATCGTGAATGTAAACCTAAAAACAAAAAGCTACTTTTGAATTGATAACTTGGAAGTATTATTAACAATGATAATTTTGAATAATGTGGAAGTATTATTATCAATGATAATTTGTTCTTATTTTTATTTTATAAAAAAATTAAGTTATTTAAAAATAACTTTGAATTGATATCCTGTGGAAACCAAATAGAATATAAAGGAAAACTACAAAAAATAAGGAAAATAAAAACAAAGAAACATAATATGATTCATCAAATAAATAATTAAAAACAAATTACAAACCCCAAAAATATACTGATTATTTTTTGTTGTAAGATACTTTTTATTTTACTTTAATTTCATCAAGGTGGATGATTTCCTTTCATGCAAAAATTATTACATGTAAGTCCTAAAATTTGTGTTTTGTTCTTCTTCCTCACAAAAAGAAAAACTTTTAAAATATTTTTATATTTTTCTTTTAGTGAAATATTTCAACTTATATATCATGTAATTATTTTCACAAAATGAAAAGATTAGATGGAAATTTACGTATTTTAATTGATTATTATTTGAAGCAAAATTAAAATTTAAGTTTGAATTAATCAAGCAAAAAATAACTTGAAATAAAATATAATAATAATATATTTTTCGCAAAAATTAAATAAATTTAATGAATTTAATATATCATCTTTTTATAATTTAAAAATATTTAAGAATATCAATCATGAATTAATATAAATTATTAATTAAAAACAAACCATATTGTCAACTACAACATATCTATTTTTAATTAGTATTTTATAAATCAAAAATTGGTAGTACATAATTTTTAGTCCATACAACCCAAAATTTTAACACTTAAATTATAATTAATTCAAACTACATTTCCACAACACATCAAAAGGCATCCACGTGGCTTTTTATGCTTCTCACCCGATTTACAGTGCATTAAAAGGCCATCCATGTGTCTTTTTGAGGGTAAATTTTCGAGAGGCCACCGTGCTGGCTAATTTCCACTTTGGTCATCATTTTTCAATCTGTATCAAAGTGGTCATCCGAATCTGATTTCATTTCACCCGACGTGTCACTCTTTTGATTTCGGCCAATTTAGCCGACGGGCACCGGAGGATCACTCACTCATTAAATAAATTATTTCCCTCACACCGACTCGACTTCGGACATCGTCAAGTCCACGCCATTTTAATTAACCCACTCAACAAGCTCGATCGAGCGCCACGATCACACATCGCCTCTTAGTTTCCTCCTCTTTACCACTTCTCTCGTGAGAGGGCCCTGCTACAGACCCTACAATCCCTAACTTCGCCGATCATCAGGAAGCTTTCGATCGCTTTGCGGAGAGTTGGCTGAAAGCGGGGAGAGGAAAGAGGAGGAGTTCAAATTCTTTATTTGCGAACGACTGGAGTTAGCACGCGACATGCGGAGGTGGTAGCCATCTCCGTACATCATGTCGGCACGCCAGTAAGAGGTGCACAAGATGAAGCTCCAGATTATCACAAGTAAGTCACATTAACTCTGTCGCTTTTGTACATTGGTTTCGCTCCAGATGAAAGCACCGAGTTGGGAGCATAGGTTCCTTTAAATCTATGAAAGAAAGGTAGTTTCAAACTGTTTCCAGAAGATTGTCGACAAACATGTTAAATTTGGTTTTTGTGTGGAATTGATTACATCCATAGTTGTTTTACACTTGTGAACATTTTTAAGAGAGCGTGGCATAGAAGATTTTGCATCGTTGTCTCTTGTCGATTAAACACTACTTACACACCAAATGACATCTAATTTTCGAATGGGTTGTGAATTGGAGTATCAGAAATGATGTTTTGTATTTTATGATGGTTGATCAGTTGTGTAGCTCACTTTCTCACTGATGAGGAGAAATATTGTTTTGAGGGTTATTATTATATGATGAATAGATAACACACTTTGCTTGATGTTGCTACCCAATTGCCGCTAACTTTTCAATACACATACCTCCCGGATGGGTGACATTCAAAAAGAGGAGTGAGTAGAGGACGCGGGTGTTGTGGACCTGTGATGGTGATTTTGAGCAAGAATAGAGCTTGAACATATGGGCCCGGGTGGAGTTGAGAGTATTTACACGAGGAGGGATCGCGCTTTTTGGTCTCTGGTGGACAGCAAAGCCCCGTGATGAGTGTGGAAATAAAAAGTGATTCAGGATGTCGTTAGAACGCTTTTAGATGCTGGGCGCCGTAGGCATATAAGTATTTATGTGAGCCATTGAATGAGGTCCAAGTCTGACGAATGTGACTCAGTTCATGAGATTCTGAGAAGATTTGGAAGGCAATGAAGATGTAGGACGGCCCAAGTACAACAATGCGGTCATTTACGATGAAGATACTAAAAGAAGAAGAAATGGAATGGTCGCCATTAAGAACATGGATCGAGAAGACATCGATCAGAGTTGAAGAAGATCCTCAGAGAACATGAATCGATGACAAGTTCAATCATTTAAATGCAAGACCATCAAGACGAGAAGATCGCGAGTGCAATGAAGGTGTCTGTGAACATGAATCGAGAACAAGTTAATCATTTGAATGAAGACCACGAACATGTGCAGGGAACATGAATTAGAAGAAGAAATGTAGGCAGTGAAGGTGTGCGAGGACCATGTAGATGAAGATCCACGAAGATGGGGAAAGCCAATGGGGAGTGGATATTAGACTCGACTATAGTTTGAATAGTGAGGAGGAGCGATGAGTGGGGTTGATAGGAATGAAGTGTCGCCGATGAGCTGAAGAGCCGCAAGATACTGGCGAGGAGGAAACTAGTAGAGGAAGAAGGTGTTGATCGAGAGAGGGAGGGTGCTCGGCTGACTACGCTCACGACTCGAAGATCTGCACTCATGTTCCACAGCTGATGAGGATGAGATAACCAACGCAAGGCCGACATCCACGAATTCGAGAGAGAGCAAGATATGAAGGATCCTCATTTCGCATAGGGATGAAGTTTAGGAGTTTTTCCGCAATTCAAGCAAGCGAAAGGAAAAATTATGGGGTATAGGGTTGTGATGAATTTCGAGGCCCTAATAGTAGGTTAGATGTAAGCTTTATAGCGGCGAGTAAAGGGTTGTCCATTTTACGCGCTTCTCCAGTGCTAAAGGAACAAGAGATACTATTCGCATCAAAAGCTCGATATCTTAAACACGTAACGCACACGGGACCATAGATCTGGCCTCGAAATTATTATGTGGTCTTCCCCATTGCGATGGTCGAGTTATTGTACTTTTATTTTTATCTCTGAATAGCGATAATGTATTTGATATAAACTTGCAATATTCAGACACTTTTACTTTAAACTCATTTCAAGACTCATGAATGCACAGCAATCGAGGCTATGAATACATGATACCGCAGCTGACTCAAGACTATGAATCGCTAATCGATACCGACAATTTAAGGCTATGAATTCATGCGCCAATTCAAGACTATGAATCAAGCAGTATGTACCAGCCTCGGAAGACTATGAGTCGAAATCGCAACAACTCAAGACTATTAATGCATGCGGCCAATTCATCCATGGTGCCATTGCACACATGTATAATTACAACACGTATAATCTATGCACCATAATCTCAAAGCGCGACATAAAAGAATTATGATTGATGTGTAATTACAACATGCATAATGCCGCAGCCATTACTTGTCTCAAACTACACAGAAAAGAATTATGATTGATGTATAATTACAACACGTAGCAAGTCAGCAGCCATAATCTCAAACCCAAGACATAAAAGAATTATGAAGTTGATGTATAACTGGCAATCATAACTCTACAACCGCACAAAAAAAAAAAAAAGAATTATGATTGCTTTTAGAACATCATCTCACTGCACATTCACTAGCCATTCTCTTCCACTTTCCTCTAAGACCGGATGGGTTATACAATCATGAAAAACCCAAAATCACTTCACAAGCATTCCTCGTGAACTCACCACATGCCCTAACTTTCAACTCCATCCGATGATGCCCTAAGTACGAAGGTCTAGGTTCTTTTCCATCTTTCGCCTGCTTCGCCGACTGGGAAAACCGTCCATCGATTCGTTAACCGATTCTCTTCCTTAGCCTCATCGAGGGAAGGAAGAAGATGTAGACCGTATTCGACTTAGCTTGTTGAGTGGGTTAATTAAAATGATCGTGGAAAATTGCGATCACTGTCAAGTCCAAATTGGTGTGAGGAAATAATTTATTTAATGTGGATGGATATCTCGTACGCCACGACGCCTAAATTTACCGGAAATCAAGAGTTGACTGCTCTGGGTGAAATGAAATCGAGATGACCACTTTGATACAATTGAAAATGATGACCAAAGTGGAAATTGGCCAAACACAAGGGACCTCCTCAAAATTTAACCTCGATGCTTCTCACCTCGACGATGGCATTAAAAGGCTATCCATGTGTCTTTTTGATGCTTCTCACCTCTATTTACAGACATCAAAAGGCCATCCATATGTCTTCATATATTCACATTACTTTAGAGATGGTGAATGTTTTTGTTTTCAATTTTCTTCAACAAAAACCTTAAGAAAAACTTTTTACAACTTTTATATTAGAGAAAACTCATTCTATAAATATTTCATTATAAACGAATAGCTAACTAAGATTACATGCGGAGTTGTTGTGAAGAAGGTGAGTAAGGTGTTGTAAGTGAAGAAGGGTGTTTTGTTAGACAAAAGTAGTTAAATTATTTGTTCAATCAACAAAAGCTTGTTGAGTTGCTCTTATCATTAATAATTGAAATGACTC